>NC_091825.1:17801293-18104827 GCF_038994185.2 Dermacentor albipictus | reverse complement strand
TTACTGACCAGAGTAGGAACCCCCCTTCCCTCTTCAGTGAAAGCCACCGTTAGTAAACCGGTGGGTGATGGGTGATGATGTTATCGTTTCTTGCAAAGTAATTAGTTGGGGTTTGTGCTTTACGCTTTTTAGGTATTGTCGTAGGGTCGCCCATTGCTGACGAACCCTGCGCAATTCCACCACCACATTGTTATGACGTTAGCTCCATTATCCAAGTTTGGGCATGGCATGGATTGCGAAAGTGCCGCCTTCAGAATGGCACCCTCCATCGCTGAGGCTATGACGCTGTGCAAGTCTGGGACTTGTGCTGTAGATGTGCTTGGAAAATATCCGTGGCAGGTCCCCTCCAGCCTTAGTATTTTCGCACTGAGGTCAACCGCTGAAGACCATTATGCATGACGAAAAAAATTGTTGCTGATTTCACTTACCTCCTTCACTTCCTAGCGTTCACTCAGTGTCGTCAACACTGAGATGCCGGTATATTTCGGGAGGTGCGGCAGTTCATCAGGGTCTTTCCGCTGGATTCATTTGTGGTTCAGATTACAGTTAGAAAGACTGATGAGTATTAAGGCCATTCGCACGTTCCTCGAGTGAACACTCTTGTGTGCATGAACGTATTGTACAAGTCCGCGCGGTTCTGGGAGGCGCACTGCCGATGCTGCTTTGTTCCGCGTGGATAACGCCATAGGCGGGTACTGCGCCGAAACACCGGGCATCGCATAGGCCAAAAGGGTGGCAGCGCTTTATGACGGCGCACGGCAGGTTCCTGTGCTGACAGCACAAATTCAGATTCGACGATGCCTGTCCGTGCAGATCGAAGAATGAATTTTTTTGCCCATAGAGCTTTGTGGCCTTCCCTGGAGACCCCGCAACCTCTACTTCAGCAGTGACGACTGGCGCAGCGCGATGCTCGCGTGCCGCTTTGGGGTGTCTAAGAGCCAACGAAAAACACTTCGCGATACTCGAGCCCGCACCATCTCTTCGCCTTCAGCATCGTCCAGATGGTCATCGCTTTTGTCGTCGCTCACTGCTGACACCTCACGGCGTTCGCGAATCAACCGGCGGCCCAATACGCATTCGGAGGACAGGAGGATAGCCAAAGCCCCATAACACTGACGGGCATCGTGCTGCGCGGAGCACTAAAAACTGCATTGAACAATCATGACCCCGAGTCGCCGATATGACACTGGGCGCCATATGGTTCCTTTTCTCCCAGAATAGCAGCTCATTGGGGAGGGCGTTGCGTATCACAGCATCGAACGTTTGAGGGATAAGTTCGATAGCCAAGCAGTATCAGCTCAAGAAGGTTTTTGTTGACAATGACCTCGACATAATTTCTATAAAGAAAAGCACGGTAGAGAGCCAGGTGAAAGCAGATCACACTGTGCCACCATTAGGTTCCCGTTTCAATGCTTGTGTGTCGCACTCGATCGGAGCGGCGGGGGGTCACTACCTGCCCATTACTCAATCGCTAGCTGTGTTGGATGAAGCCGTTTGTGTGTGCCCCAACGGGACGTTTCGTTTTCCGTAATTTCGCGGACATCAGAAAGCTTTCGCGGATTATTTGTGATTGGTTTCTGACTCGGGAAGATCAACGGCCGGAGTTTTTTGGAAGCCATGTGCCCTTATATAAATTACAAAATATTAGCGTATATACTCGGTGATACTAACTACGTCTGCGTACGGCGAGGTCAGCATGGGAAAGTGCGCATACCAAGCGAAAGCGCGCCCTGCTTGAAGAAAACATCGACGGATGAACAAATGGAAGATGCCGCTAAATGTGTGAGCGCAGGCCACGTCACGTACACGCATCATGTCACATACATGTGACACTGGACAGGCCGTATATCTAGATCTTGGGCAGCTGCGCCATGATCACGCGGTCCAACCGATGATATTTAGGGACCAGTTTCTGATATATATTACACAAGGGCATATGAATAACCAGTCGCACTGGAACTGGGCACTGGGAAATTGTATAACGCCATACTCATTGAGAAATAATTTGTAATGCAAGTGAACGATGTCTTTAATGCAGTTAGGTGGCAGTAACACAGAAGCTCATGGAAAAGTAGAAAGGGTTAAAGGATAAAATTAGAATCGTAACTGCAACGAAGTATCCACCTGCACAGTGAAAAGAGAAGTAAAGAGAAGTGCCTTCGAATACAGTTGCAAGTACTTATCATGCCTTCGTGGTGAAGTTGCGCACTGATAACAACAAGACGAAGACACAGGAAAACACGACACTCGCTTTCTTGTGTGGTTTCGCTTGTCGTTGCCAGTGCGCTGCTTCACAACCAAGGTATGCTGATTAATCACCAACTTGCTGAACTTTCCACATTGCAAGCACTTAATTCTGCAAGCACAGGCTCAGCTCATGCAGGAAATGCGTGATGTTAATTGGTAGGTGCGGTTTATTGTAACAGAGGGGTATCGCAGAGAAGTTGTGCTTGCACGAACATTGTGACTCTGGTAAACCAAGACCCAAAATAAGAGCGCGTTGAGTGCGGAATAGGTACACGTTGAGCTAAAAGACATGAAACAGATACGTTACTGAATCGCAGTGAGGCAGAAAGTTATTAGAAAAGTATTTTGTGGAATACTACGAGGGGTTATTCAGAAAGTAAGGGCCATTTGCTTGTACTTGAATATTTACATGTCAGAGTAAAGTTTCAATTGTGCAACGCCATCTGTTATTTTTGCGCAAAGTTAATAAAGGTATTTTTTTTGGTGCAGTAGTCATTTGCTTGTCGGGAAATGGAAGTGACAACGTCCGCGAAAATCGTTGCTCCCGCCTGTTGTGAAGTGCGAGCTGTAGCTGAATTTTTTCGTGCAAAAAGATCGTCAGCTCCTCCAATTTATGGGGAGTTGTGCCTAGTTAAAGGACCTACGGTGATGAGGCAAAGAATGATCTGAAAATGGCGTCCATACTTCAAAAATCACCGCGCAAATGTGCACGATAAAAGCGGAGGAGCAGGCCCAGCATCCAGACCAATGAAACTGTTCATGTGGACCGGGAATCGCGATTACATCAACGACTGATGGTTAGTGGGCTGGCTGATAAATTTCCTCTTGTTGGACGCACTGCAATTTACACCATTGTAACTGAAACCCCGGACAATAAAGTCTGTGCAAGGTGGGTACGAAAAGATAAATACCGACCAACTAAAACATATTATCATTAGGTGGACGAGTGTTTTAGGACCACTACCAGCAAAACGGAGATGAGTTGTTTTCGCACATTATTACAGATGACGAGACGTGGGTAATCCTACGCCCTCACAGAAACAAAACAGCAACCAATGCAGTTGCGCCACTCCTCTTTACAAAAACCAAAAAAATCAAGCAAAATTGCCTTACTTGAGTGGAAAAATGTTGGCTACCGTTTTCTGGGAAGAAATGGACGTTCTTTTGGTGGATTTTATGGAATGTCAAACCACAGTTACATCTGACGTATACTGTGAAATGCTCACCAACCTGAGACGTGCGATAAAAATCGACGGTGCATGAAACTGTTGCCTGGAATTGTCCCCCTCTATAAAAACGCGCGTCCTCACACCAATGCCAAGACGAAGGAGAATATTAAAGATTTGGATACAAACTTTTTCGTCACCCACCCTACAGCCCCGACCTTGCACGAAGTGAATATTTCCCCTTCTTGCAATTAAAACAGTGGCTTGGGTGACAATGGTTTGAAGACGAGACAGTCAAGACTGCCTTTGGCAATTGGTTCAATTCCCAGGCAGCGAACTTCGAAATGCAGAGAAACTAAAGGAACTGGTACCATCGGTAACAAAGGTGCTTAGAAGTTAATGGTTATTATGTAGAAAAGTGAAGTAGGTTCGGACTAAACTAAACGAGCCAATAAAAACATAACTAACAAATTGATGTTTTTAGCAAAAAACGACCCTTACTTTTTCAATAATCCTTGTACATGGAGTTATTTGGGATTGTGGCGCGATTGCACATTTTTTACGAGGTAGATTTCTTGTACAAAATGTGGATCAGGCTAGTCGTCAAAATTATTGTCTAACAGGAACTTCTTGACAGAACTGCTGCCCTGTCTGCTTTTCTCACATGAGCTCTTTCCTGCAAAATTTTAATTGTTCAGCGAGGAAAACGCCGAAGTTTGAAGATGAGTATTCGGAAAAATCTCGAAGTGCCGATTTCTGAACAGGAACTTGGAACAAGAGTTGACGAACTAAGTGTATACGGAAGATGCTCGAACCTGACGGGATTATTACCGAGTTTTATAAGACATTCAAAAGAGGCTTCGCAAGATTTGTGCCTAATCCTGAAAGAAGGGCACGAGAGAAAGGTTGTCATCAATCATGAGCACACGGCATTCATTCAAAGTGAGATGAGCCGCCCTTACATATTTATGTCTCTGCTTACTGACCAACCAGGTTGACGAATTTTGGTTATGGATAACATTTGAAGGCACTCACTCGACGGCTAGATGTCGTAATTACCGGCATTGTGGGCCCCACCACACTTGTTACATTAAGGGTCGCACAATAGGCACAACTCTAGAGGTACCTCGCAGAATACTTGAGTGTTGCGACGTTTTTCGTGATACCGGGACAATGCTGCAACTCCATCTGAAAAAAAAAACCACCTCCGGCCGACTCTCGCACCAAGGTTTATTTTCTCTATTTAACCACATTAGCATGAGCACCAGATTGCAAAAGGGCGTTCAACTGTTATACCCAAACTGCACCACGCGGATCATCAAGAAGAAGAGCGCGAGCGACAGCGTACCGGTTTATGACTCCGTGAGGCACGGCTAGCCCCGGGTGCGAAGTCGGTGGTCCGTGCGGCCACGAACGTTCCACGCATGTTGCCGTGTCGGGAGTAAGACAGGTCCCGAGCCATGTTCAAGAGATGAGAAAAAGGTCTATATACAATTATACGTGAGCAAGTTTTACAGGAACGGCTCCATCACTCTCGGAGCACACTACGTGTTGAAATGTCTGCATGTCCGAGCCTTCTCTTCACGGCAGCGTAGATCCGCTTTGTTTTATGCCGTTTATTTGCCCTTACACTCGTCCAAGAAATTCGCTGTTCTTCATCATCATCATCGTCATCAGCCTGGTTACGCCCACTGCAAGGCAAAGGCCTCTCCCATACTTCTCCGACAACCCCGGTCATGTACTAATTGTGGCCATGCCGTCCCTGCAAACTTCTTAATCTCATCCGCCCACCTAACTTTCTGCCGCCGCGTACTACGCTTCCCTTTCCTTGGAATCCAGTCCGTAACCCTTAATGACCATCGGTTATCTTGCCTCCTCATTACATGTCCTGCCCATGCCTATTTCTTCATGGCTACTCACAAACGCCGAACCGCATAGGCACCGACTACACGGGGACTACGGGGCGCTAGCCCCCTCCGGAGTTTTCCGGGGGTGGCTCAGCACCCTCTCTCCCCCCGGGCGATGCCAAAGCAGCCCTTCTCCCGCTCACACAAAGACATCTAAAGTGCCATTATCAGGGTTTCGTCACCAACATCGTTTGAGGTTTCTTTTGACTTTCTTTGACCTTTTCACTTGAAATTTTATTGTGGCTAATAACTTTCTACGTCATTGTTGGCGCTGACGTGCACGGCTTTTAATTCATACTTTCACTTTATTTCTGCAAGCCCTAAATGTAGGAGGATAAGCGATTAGAAGCACCAAAGGCGCCTGCCTCATGCGTATTTTCTTATTTCAACATTATTTTAAATTTCCGCTTAAACACCATGCACATACATAATATAATGAAATATATACATGGGACAAATTTTCTTATGCTTTTGAAAGGAATGGAGGTTAAACATTATTTTTAAAGGTATGGATCACCTATGCCTAGAGAGTGAATATGCTGCTGTATGTTGTCGAAGTGTTCAAATTGCGTTCCGTGCTTTTTTACCATGAAAAAAAACCTATAGAGTTAAGTGACCCCTCCGACAGTCTTTTATCAGTGGCGTATGACATGCACGTGAATGTTATGTGTCTCAATATAGCTTCTCTCTACAGTAAGGAATGCTAACGACTTTTAAAAAGACGCTTCTAATAATTTATAGCATTTCTTAGGGATGGAAACATCGTCGGTTGCATGTAAAGGTCGTAAATATGTACAGGGTGTCGCAATTAACTGTCATGCACCAGGATTTAATAAAATAAAGAAGTGTGTTACACGAAGAAAGGCTAGTGTATAATGTTTACATCACAGCGCAGTAGCTGCCAGTAATGTTCTCATTACTGAGATTTGATTAGTTAATTGTAATTATTTATCTCACTCACGGCGTACTAGCTTGATTATCAGTGTCTAATGAGGCATCTAAAGGCACAACCAAGGGACATCTGACTACGGTAGTTTGAGGAACGTACTAACTGCATACATTTTTTTTCGCGACAGATAAGTAAACCCCGCGAAACATGGAGAATACCACGCGACTGTGCTTCCACCCGTATCCTAAAGCGGCGCCCTCGAACAAGCTCCATGTGAGCTCTACAGAACGAAACAAAGAAAATAAAGATAAAGACATCGTTATCGAGCTAGTGCCTTATCTACCGCGCCCCGGTCCAAGCATCCTGTCGCATTTGATGTTAGTTGGAAATATGCTGTGATAGCTGTTGGCTTAGTGGAGATAAAGTACACGAAACTTTTTTGCTTTTTTTCAATGATGCCTATCACCAAAAAAGCGAATCGACAACGTGAGTGTGAAGGTTTAGTGGTGCGTTTTGCTTCGCCCTAGTCGCCATGTCTTTCCCTAATGAGCAGAAGGTAAACATAATCCTTGCCTTGGGACCTACAAATGGCAACAACAGGAATGCCTCATATATATATATATATATATATATATATATATATATATATATATATATATATATATATATATATATATGTGTGTGTGTGTGTGTGTGTGTGTGTGTAGTGCGGCGGTAAGCCAAACGCATCGCCTATCATCACAATATCTGAAAATCTGAGACAAACTGGCTACTTGAAGAAACAGCGGCAGAGGTCTCCATTTTTGGGTCCTAGCCTACGCACGGATGTTCTTGCATTTATGGCTTCATATGCTCATGGTAGCGTAACATACATGGCCAGCCAGGTACCAGTTTCCAATTTCTAAATGACGGCCTTTCAGCCGTACCACTTTAACCAGCACCAATGGTTAAAAATAACGACCTGTATAGTCGTCTACGTTTCTCGAATGTGGTCCTCACAAAAGTCAATGAGTCGCAGGACTTTATGAGCAACATCATGTGCACAGATGAAGCCAATTTTTGCAGAAGCGCTCCTAGGTAAACTTGCATAATGTACAGTATTGGGGGGATTTCAGTCTACACTGGGCAAAGTGCAATCGGCACCAGTGTGAGCGGTCGCTCTATGTGTTGCTCGGAATTTACTACGGTGCTATAATCACTCCCATTTACTACGATCACACACTGGCTGGATAGCGTCACGTGGAAGAAATCCTTGAAGGAGTGGTAGGAGGACTTTCTAAACGAATCAGGCTCTCGCGTCTTTCGATTCTATGGTATCAACAAGATGGGGCGCCCCACACAGCAGCAGCCGAGCACGAAACTGGCTGGATGTGACTTTTCATGCGCAATGGATTGCAAAACACGCACCTGTAAATTGGCAGGCTAGGTCGCCTGACCTCTCGCTACTCGATTTGTATGTTTGTGGTTATGTGAAAGATCATGCAAACATGATCGGAACGGACGTCAAATTAGTTCAAGACAAGGATAACCGATGTCTGCAGTAGAATTCCGGCATCGATCATCAAAAAACCACCAAAAATTTGATAGTGTAGACTCAGTATACTGTGTAGTTGCAAAATGAGACCTATTCGAACACGTCCGCTGAACACGGCAGCAGCTGGTGTTCAACGCACCCTACGAATTCATTGATAATAAGGGAGCACTGAAATCCGATGTTTATTTTTTTGTGTGTAGACATCCTGATAACCATTTCGGCTCATTTAGTAGTATGGTATGGTATGAAGAACTTTATGTAGGTCCTGAGGGATCAGTCTAAGACTGATGCGAGCCGCTCCCACGTCGGTACAGAGAGGCCGAGCCCCTGTGCCTTCACACGGGCGCTCTGGACATCCCTGAGTTGGTCCGCCAGCACTTCACTGTGCAGCATCCGCTGCCACAACTGTTCACCTCGAGAACCATCACCGGCCAATGCCAAGCATGTGTTCTAAATTGAGCAAACCCCCACACTTACTACAGTAGATTAAAACCCCGCAGCCCGGATTTTATTATTCATGATGACCGGGTTAGGGTACTGTCAGGAGTGACAAGCGTAAACGAAGAAAGAGGACGAAGAAGGGGTGGAGCGGGCGCGTGGAGCCGCGATCTTGGGGAAGGGGCACGCGCGGAGAAGGACGTGGTGACCGGGCGCAGCGTTCCAAGAGAAGACGGCCGGAGATCGCCTGTCTGGGTCCTGCACCAGATCTTAGGCGACGCATCGACGTCCCGCCCGAGTACCAGGCTCGGCGAGCAGATGTCCGACGTCCCTGGAACCACCGCTGGCCCGGACCTACCTGCTAGGACACGTCAGCGTTGCTGCCGCTGAACGTAGACGCGCGGAGGCTGGCTACAGCCAGTCACCATCCCGTCCGGAGAACTAAGCTGGGCCGGCGCGCACCGGGAGCGCCAGCCGGCACGAGCCCCGCTCAGCCGGAGCGCGACAGCCCCTCAGCGACCGTGCCGTCGTCACGTCGGCTGGGGCATCGGTGACGCCGGACAATAACAACGACTGACGACGACCAGATCGCATCGACAGACCACAGACCGGGGCGACGCCGATACTCGCGTCGAACAGTACCGGTACTGTAAGTGCTCCTACTACAGCGAATAGACAATCGCCGCACAGACGTTTGTAAACGCGGTAGTGTGAGCGGAAAGCTTAGTAAGGGAGGACGCATGCCGTGTGCAATGTGTTGAATCTTACCGTGTGTTCCTGTTGCTAAAATAGCCTATTGAATGAATGTTACGTGTGTGCTGCATCTTGCGTTCGTGTGTTCCTTCAGCTCGCTCAAGCAAGCGTACCAGGCGTTAACCTTACTCTTGACAACATTGGCGAGCCTGCCAGGATCCCTTTACCTTCGTCACGTGCCTCGGGGTGTCTTGAGCAACGGAATGGACCTTGAACGTTTGATGACGGCTGGAATGCCGCGGGCATGTCGGCCGAAGCCATAATAGCACTGTATCACGAGGAACAGAAGCGATTAAGAGAAGAACGCGCAGAGGCGCGAGAGGCTGCTAAGGAACAGGAGGAGAGAGCGAAAGCTGCGGACGAGCGTGCATATAGGAACTTGATGTTGGAAAAAGAGCTTACGGAAAAGAAGTTGCAGCTGCGCATGAGTAACAATGGAGAAGAGGCAGGAAATAGGAGCTCAGACGCGGTACCTCAGAGAATAGCGACAGTGTGTCCCCAAAAGCTAATCGCCCCCTTTGACGAAAGGCGAGATGACCTAGATGCCTATATACAGCGTTTTGAGTGAATAGCAACTGGACAAGGCTGGCCGAAGAGTGACTGGGCGACGGGATTGTGTATGTGTCTCGTGGGGGAAGCATTGGCCGTGTACAGTCGAATGTCGGCGACTGACGCACTAGATCACGACAAGGTGAAGAAGGCTCTCCTACAACGCTTCAGGCTAACGGCCGAAGGTTTCAGGGATAAATTCCGAAACTCCAAGCCACAAGAAAATGAAACGGGTCAGCAATTCGCCGCACGAATCTCCAACTACTTTGATCGTTGTTTGGAGATGGCTAACATAGAGAAGACATTTGAGGACTTGAGGGACAACATGATTGCAGAACAGTTCCTAGGATCATGTCATCAGGGCGTGGCAATATTCCTGAAAGAACGCAACTTGAGGACGGTGGCGGAACTATCTGAACATGCCGACCGCTATTTAGAAGCCCAAGGCCAAAAGAATTTGGGAAAGGGGAAGGAAGATAAAAAGACACCAGATGAAAGAGAACAGACTCGAAGCACAATCAAATGTTTTATGTGTGACAGGATAGGGCATCGGGCTGTGAATTGTCCCTTGGGTCGCACTCGCAGTTCGACGTTGAAGTGCGAGGGGTGCGGACGGCATGGACACGCAATACAAACCTGCCGAGGTAATTCAGAAAATAAGACTGCCTGTGTTGTTGCGAGCAAAATTCACATCGAAGGTGACAGGACGCAAATGGAGCCGGAGTACGACAAGGCAGGCGCTGTCAAGACAGTTCCGAGGTCACAAGACCCGGAAACCTCGACGCCAGTAGTAGTGGGAGTGCTGCAGGGACGAAAAGTGTCTGTACTCAGAGACACTGGGTCCAACATTGTTCTGGTAAGACAATCCATGGTGCCGGAAAGAGATATCACCGGGACAGAAACGCCAGTTCGATTGGCGGATGGTACAGTAAGGCGAATGCCTATGGCTCGTGTGTTGCTTTTGACGCCTTATTATTGCGGTTGCATTGAAGCCCGGTGCGTCAAAGAACCGCTTTACGACGTCATTCTTGGGAATGTGCCAGGAGTCAGACGAGTGGATGATCCAGATCCTCTCTGGAGTTTTCCCAGTATCCACATTACAAGTAGGACGGAGCATGAATCCACCGAAGCAGGGGCCCTATAACGTAAAACTATTCCAATATGTTTCTATTCCAATTTCCTGACGTCAAATTTGCGTAACCACCGACGCAAGCACCGGGCGGTCACCCATAGGCTTGTCTGAACAGACCAATCAAACGCTCTCCTCATTCATAGGAGGTCCCTTTTGTTTGCTTGAAAAACGAATAACATTGCCTACACTGAGCGGCTTGTTGTATCTAATTGGCTGACAAGAGGCGAGGAGAACGCTCAAGTGGAGAGGGATTCACTAGGGCAGAGCCAGTGCACTGAAAACCGATAACCGGATGAAGAGGGTGGTGCCGGCGTCTGCGATTGGTCGGCTTTCCCTTACTTAGCTTGTGGTGGCTGATCGAAAATCGCGGCGGCATGCAACGGAAGCTTAAGAATGACACTAAATTTGACCCTCAGCAAAGAAGAGTTGGCAGAATGAGGTAGTAAACGTGTCGAAAGTGCTTAAAAACGTTACACGGTCACGCAAGAAGTTTTATTATACGCAAATACACCCATGCTCTCCGGCAGGTGCGAGTAGCCAGCGTCTCAGCGATCGGCGGCAGCTATCTTTTATTCCTTTCGGAACGGGGCAGCCTGCGGCTATTCCGAAAAAAATTCAGTTTTGTTCGGCATATTAATGCATCTTTATCGCGTACACGTCACTTTGACGCGGTGAGTTTGTGCGGTTTTGTGACGTCGCGTGACAGGCAGGTGAAGTGTGTGCAGCCCGAAAACTTTTTACCAATAGCCGAGGGCTAATGGCGAAAAGGGGTCGAATCAGAAATAGCTGTTTTTCTTTTTTCTGTCAAATAATGCATAATCAGTGTGCACACATCATATCAGATGGGGAGGTATTGCGGTTTTTGTGACGTCGCGTGACAGACAGGTGAAATGGGGGGTGGTGGAAAAAAGTTTTTGACCAATCGCAGAGGGCTGATAGCAGAATTGGAATAGAAAAGTTTGGAATAGTTTTACGTTATAGCGCCCCAGGTGGCAGGGACGACGAAAGAAGCTCGGATCCATATACCGGAGAAGCTAGCATTTTGTCAGTAGAGAAAAGCACAAGGAACCAGGATAGGAAAGATGTCGGTATAAAGAAGACTTCAGGCACCGGCATCGATATAACTGCGACAGAAATGAAGAAAAGGCAAGAAGCGGACAGTACGCTGCGACATTATTTTGAAATGTTAGGGAAATGGATTCAGAATAAGAAAAGCCGGGTCGTACATAAGTTTGAGAAGGTCGGAGAATTACTTTACCGTATAGCCAGAACTCACGATGGAAGAGAAACACGACAGCTAGTAGTGCCAGTGAGTTTACGAAGAGCAGTCCTCGAGCTGGCGCACGACATTATGATGGCTCGCCATCAAGGAGTAAGGAAGACGACCAGCCGAGTATCAGAAAAATTTTTTTGGCCGTGCATGCAAAGTGACATTAAACGGTTTGTGCGATCTTGCGACATATTTCAGGGAACCACATCAAAAGGATTGGTATCAAAGGTACCTCTAGGGACTACGCCTATTAGTGAGCAACCATTTCAAAACGACTCCGGAATGGTCATCACAGAGTTGGTTGCTGAAAGCACCTACCAAACAGACATCCCAGCAACAGAAACTACGCCTCAGAAGGCGAAGATAACAAGCATGATGTCTAAGCCAAGGGTATTTAAGAAAAGTCGGACTCAAGAATTGAAGAGCAATGGACGCATCATCGCTGTGCCCGACAACTTTGACAAGCTTTCGGCATGCAGGGCTGGGTCCCGCCCCAACTCCTGGTGTCATCCAAATCATTCTGCCCGAGGTCATGTCTTGATGAGGCGCTGGTGGTGAGAGTCCGGACCAGTGCACAGCTTCCTTCCTGGCTGTATCCATGTCAGACAAGAACCGGTAGGCTGGAGTTCGCGGACTACGTGAGTGAACGTGCCACGAATGAGATTACTGACTTTGCTGCTCATGTTCGTTTTTGTTAATAACACTAAAGAGGTATACAATCATACTTGAGAACAGCATGCTGCGCATACATATAGTGTTTAGAGCTTCTGAGGAGTCTTCCTCAAACATTCGCGGAAGACAATGCCTTGTGAATGGTGCTGGCGTTGACATTGATGTAGTGTTAAGACTCGGCAGAAACATACGTGCTTACGCGATGTGCGTGTGGGTGCAGTGAAGTGTGGTGGAGTGCAGTGAGGTGTGAAGGAAGAAACAGCGAAGAGAAGTTATATGTGATGTAGTGCAGTGAAGTGAAGTGCAGTGACGTGTGAACGAAGAAGTGGCGAAGTGAAGTTATATGGGGTGTGGTGAAGTGGAAGTGTAGTGTCCGTGTAAACCCAAGAGGTGACGAGGAGTGAGTGAAGTTTTCGCGGAGCGAAAACTCGGAAAACAGGGGGGCCATTGTCAGGAGTGACAAGCGTAAACGTAGAAAGAGGAGGAAGAAGGGGTGGAGCGGGCGCGTGGAGCCGCGATCTTGGGGAAGGGGCACGCACAGAGAAGGACGTGGTGACCGGGCGCAGCGTTCCAAGAGAAGACGGCCGGAGATCGCCTGTCTGGGTCCTGCCCCAGATCTTAGGCGACGCATCGACGTCCCGCCCGAGTACTAGGCTCCGCGAGCAGATGTCCGACGTCCCTGGAACCACCGCTGGCCCGGACCTGCCTGCTAGGACACGTCAGCGTTGCTGCCGCTGAACGTAGACGCGCGGAGGCTGGCTACAGCCAGTCACCATCCCGTCTGGAGAACCAAGCTGGGCCGGCGCGCACCGGGAGCGCCAGCCGGCACGAGCCCCGCTCTGCCGGAGCGCGACAGCCCCTCAGCGACCGTGCCGTCGTCACGTCGGCTGGGGCATCGGTGACGCCGGACAATAACAACGACTGACGACGACCAGATCGCATCGACAGACCACAGACCGGGGCGACGCCGATACTCGCGTCGAACAGTACCGGTACTGTAAGCGCTCCTACTACAGCGAATAGACAATCGCCGCACATACGTTTGTAAACGCGGTAGTGTGAGCGGAAAGCTTAGTAAGGGAGGACGCATGCCGTGCGCAATGTGTTGAATCTTACCGTGTGTTCCTGTTACTAAAATAGCCTATTGAATGAATGTTACGTGTGTGCTGCATCTTGCGTTCGTGGGTTCCTTCCGCTCGCTCAAGCAAGCGTACCAGGCGTTAACCTTACTCGTGACAGGTACGTTTGTGTCTGCAGAAGCCTGAATGTAACCTCCTGTGACCTATTTAATTTAGACAGGGGGAATACCCTGCGCCCTAAGTAATAGTGCTTGGTGATATCCCTAACCTGCAGAAGTCTGTTAGCCGGTTCCGCAGTAAGTCCTCTCGAGAAGGCTTTAATCGCAGAACGCGAGTCACTAAACACAAAAACTATATATATATATATATATATATATATATATATATATATTGTGAGACGAGGTTTAGGCAGCCAGTCTCTTCTTTATTCTCCCGAGACAGAGCCCCACCACCAGGCCCCAAAACGGTGATGATGAGTATGTACAGGTGAGAATATGAAGCGTATGAATAATGCTCACACTAATTGCCCCGCACGCGCAAGCGGCCAGCCAGGCCGCGACTTAGCCAGGAGGGGAACGCCGAACGAATCGTTTTAGGCGCGAAACGTGAACGATCTCCGAACCACGACAACGATGGTCGGAAGAAACGTCTACGGGAGTAACGCGATAGTTCACGGGGGATGTTTGTTCGTTAATAATATAGGGTCCAAGAAAGCGGGATTCAAACTTCTCGCACAAACCGGGTGCACGAATGGGCGTCCAAAGAAGCACTTCTTCTCCGGGACGAAAGGAGACGTCGCGACGAGAGATGTCGTAACGTTGCTTGCGATCTTGCTGGCTGACTTCTGTGTTGAAACGAGCACGTTGACGGCATTCCTCAAGTCTCGAAACGAACTGTTCGGGCGTACTGTCTGAGGTGTTAGTTGGAGCATTGAAGAAAGCGGCGTCGATGGTGAATGTCGGTGAACGGCCGAAAACTAGGTAGAAAGGGGAGTATCCCGTAGTTCGTTGGATAGCGGTGTTGTGAGCAAAAGTCACGAAAGGTAAAAGTTTGTCCCAATTATCGTGGTTTGGCCCGATATACATCGATATCATGTCTATCAGTGTGCGATGAAATCGCTCGGTTAAGCCATTTGTTTGTGGGTGATATGCGGATGTCGTCTTATGAAGTGTGCCACAAGCTCCGAGTACTTCTGCGAGCATTGCTGACATGAAAGTCTTGCCGCGGTCGCTTAACAGTACACGAGGGGCACCATGGCGCAGCACAATGGCATCTAGAAAGAAGGTGGCGACGTCGGAGGCTGAACTAGAGCGTAGAGGAGCGGTCTCTGCGTAACGTGTGAGCTGGTCAACAGCTGTCACGACCCATCGATGACCCGCTGGCGTTATGGGCAGAGGGCCGACTAGGTCTATCCCAACGGTGGCAAACGGTGTCTCGGGACATGGGATGGGCTGTAAAAGCCCAGGAGGAGGCGAAGTCGGTCGTTTCCGCCGTTGGCACTGAACGCAAGAAGCGACGTACTTGGCCACAAAGGTAGACATGCCTGGCCAAAAGAAACGGCTCCTAACGCGGTGGTATGTTTTGTGGAATCCCAAATGGCCAGCAGATGGGTCGTCGTGCAAGGCTTCAAGCACTTGTGTGCGCATCGAGCGTGGAAGAATAGGTACCCAGCTGTGTCCGTCGGAGTTGTATATGTAGCGGTACAGCACATCGTTGTCAAGCTTAAATAGTCGCAGTTGTCGACGTAATCTGGCATTCGGTGCAGATGAAGTTCCGCACAGGCGTTGGATGATGCTGTCGCAGTAGGGGTCAGAACGTTGACACGAGGCGAGGTGAGTGAGGTGATTGGAAGATAACGTGTCAGTAACCATGAGAGGTAATAACGGGAGTGACGACTTAGTCTCATCATCAATTGGCGAGCAATGGAGAGGTGTACTCGAAGCTAATAATGGCAGCGGGCAGCGAGAGAGAGCGTCGGCATCTTGATGCTTTTTCCCAGACTTGTAGACAACGTCAAAGTCGTACTCTTGTAATCGTATCACCCAGCGACCAAGTCGTCCGGACAAATTTTTGATTGACGACAACCAGCATAAGGCGTGGTGGTCGGTTATGACCGTGAAATGGCGTCCGTAAAGATATGGTCGAAATTTTTGGACCGCCCAAACTACTGCGAGACATTCCTGTTCTGTGATCGAGTAATTCGTTTCGGCAGGTGTTAGTGCGCGACTGGCATAGGCAACAACTCTCTCTCGTGAGGTGGTATCACGCTGTAAAAGTACAGCACCGATCCCATGGCCACTAGCGTCGGTGTGCAAGCAAGTCGGTGCGTTGTCATCGAAGTGACAGAGGACAGGGTCGCTGGTTAATGCCTGCTTGAGGGCTTGGAAAGAAAGTTCGCATTCATCTGTCCAAGGGAAAGCAGAGCCCGACGTGAGCAACTTGTGTAGCGGCGACGCCATGGCTGCAAAATGACTGATGAAGCGGCGGAAGTAGGATGCCAGGCCTAAGAAACTTCGTAATTGCTTTTGATTTTCAGGGCGAGGGAAGCGATGCACGGCAGCAACCTTTTCGGGATCCGGTCGAATGCCATCTTTGCTGATAAGATGGCCCAATACTTTGATGTGCTTTCTGGCAAAATGGCATTTCGTTGTGTTGAGTTGGAGTCCAGCGTTGGAAATGCAAGTGAAAACTTCGTCCAAGCGCTCAAGGTGCTGACTAAAAGTTGTAGAAAAGATAACGATGTCATCTAAATAGCACAGACAGGTCTTCCACTTAAGGCCACGTAAAACTGTGTCGATCATGCGTTCAAATGTTGCAGGGGCATTACATAAACCGAATGGCATGACGTTAAACTCGTAAAGTCCGTCTGGCGTTGCAAAGGCTGTCTTGTCCTTGTCCGCTTCGTGCATGGGGATTTGCCAGTATCCGGATCGGAGGTCTAGGCTAGAGAAATATTCTGCACCCTGGAGGGAGTCAATGGCATCGTCAATTCTTGGCATCGGATATACGTCTTTGCGCGTGATCTTATTAAGGGCTCGATAATCGACGCAGAATCGTACGGAGCCGTCTTTCTTGCGAACCAGCACGACAGGAGACGACCAAGAACTGGAGGATGGCCGAATGATGTCTCTTTTGAGCATGTCATCAACGTTATCCGCAATGATTTTCCGTTCTGCGGAAGACACGCGATACGGGCGGCGGCGTACAACCGAACTGCCTTCGGTTTCGATGCGATGTACTGCGACGGAAGTGCGCCCCAGAAGCTTGGAGTGGACGTCAAATAAGGCTCTGTGTTTGTGCAGGAGTGCCAGAAGGTCTTCTTTCTGCGCAGTGGTCAAATCGGGATTTATCGCGGCCGTTAAAGCAGCGGCAGCAGTGTGATAATCAGTTGTGGTAGACAAAGGTGGTGATTCGGTGTGAAGCGGTACCAGCGAAAGAGGTTCGGTGTCAGTAAAGCATGTCACAGTAGAGCCCTGGGAGAGCACAACTGGCGAAGAAGTAGGGTTATGAACAGCGACTGAGGCTCTGCCGTCCTGAAACCGTACTAGGCTAGGAGTAAGGCTAAGCCCACCAGAAATGCAGTAACCACTCGGTGCAAGGAACGCATCACCATTAATAATAGTGTCGGAAGTCAGCGTCAGAATATGCTCAGTGCCCGCGGGAATGAAACAGTCGGTAGACGTGACAAAACGCAGGCTGTGATCATTGACAGAGGACGAAGATTCAGTGTCTGTCATATGAATAGTTCGCTGACGGCAAGAGATTAAAGCTGAGGCGGAGGACAGGAAGTCCCATCCCAAAATCATCGCGTAAGTGCACGAAGACAGCACGACGAACTGAATGTGGTGGAGGATGCCATCAATGAAAACGCGCGCAGTGCAAACACTGGAGGGCTGAACAAGAACTGCATTAGCACAACGAAGGGGAGGGCCATTATACGGTGTCTTCACTTTTCGCAATCGAGAACACAAGTCAGCACTAATAACGGAAAGCGATGCACCTGTGTCAACCAAGGCTTCGACTCGGACACCTTCAACAAACACCAAAAGTACATTTGACGGGCGCTCCGGAGGCATTTCACGTTGTCCAAAAGATGCAGCTTCCCCTCCTGAAGCTGCACCATTTAGTTTTCCGGGCGGTGATCGGAGGACGAAGTAGCCGGTCGTAGAGGGGAAGAAGAGCGCCGCATCGGTGATGGAGAGCGACGACGCGGGAAACGCGATGAACTCGCAGTGTTGAAGTCCTGTGGAGATGGGGAACGTGGTGGATAATAAACGTAGTCAGTACGCCGACGTCGTGGTACAGGGCCAGAAAACTGATCCCTTTCAAAGCCGTCATAGCCACGTCTTTCATCTTGCTGACGGCGTCGGCAAAACCTGGAAATGTGGCCACGGATGCCGCAGTAGTAACAAACCGGTCGAGGTGGGCTCCATGTGTTATAAGACGGAACAGGCGATGGTCTTGCAGTGAGAGGATTCAGGGACATGTGCGGTGCAGGTGCCTGTTGTGGTGGCTGCTGGGAGCGTGGCGCTATAGAGGCAACCTGAGCGTACGTTGGCGTATGGATAGGGTGCGGGCTCGTGATTTGCGGGCAGGTCACTGCAGCTAGCTCTTCCCTCACGATATGGCGTAGGCCGCCACCAGGAGGCATCTGATGGACCTCAGGAGGGTTGGACGAAGCTTGGGCGTGCAGTTCCTCACGGATGATGGAGCGAATCAAAGCACGTAGCTCGCTGTCGTTGGACGCCTTGAAATCAGATGTGTCAGGGTGCAAGCGGAGCATATGAAGGTCATCGAGACGCTGACACGTACTGATGATGTCGGCGACGGTAGTGGGATTCAGCACTACAAGAGCATTGAATGCCGCAGTCCCAATACCCTTGAGCAGGTGGCGTACACGGTCACTCTCTGCCATCGAGGTATTCACGCGGCGGCAGAGGGCGAGGACGTCCTCTATGTACGAAGTGTAGGACTCGCCTGAGTGCTGTACACGCTCAGCAAGCTTCTTCTTAGCGATATCGGAGCGGACAGACGAGTTCGCGAAAATCTGGCGTAGCTGGTGTTTAAAGATGCTCCAGTTGACCAAATCGAGCTCATGATTGTAAAACCATGTTTTCGCAACTCCGGTTAGGTAGAAGGCGACGTGAGCAAGTTTTGCTGATTCGTTCCAGTGGTTGAAGTCACTCACGCGCTCGTATAGCTCCAACCAGTCTTCAACGTCGTCACCTGGAAGCCCAGCAAATACCGGTGGATCCTTCTGAGGGGTGGTGACTGTCCAAGAAGGGGTTCCCGCAGGAGTCGGCAAGGTGGATGTCGAGGTACTGGTCTGCTGGTCTTGCGACATGGTCGAGTGCAGGAGGTAGAGGCGGCGACCCGAGCGGAGCTCCAGGGATGTAGCGTAGGTGAAGCTGGAGAGAGACCGGGAGCGAGAGGGCGAAGGGACCGGACAGCACACTCCACCACTTGTGAGACGAGGTTTAGGCAGCCAGTCTCTTCTTTATTCTCCCGAGACAGAGCCCCACCACCAGGCCCCAAAACGGTGATGATGAGTATGTACAGGTGAGAATATGAAGCGTATGAATAATGCTCACAATATATATATATATATATATATATATATATACTGTTACGGGAATTTCGCGAGTATATCAAAACTATATTTATGGTATATATATGCAGGATGAATCAGCATAGTTAGGATGGCTGACCGGCAACAGCACGCAGCCAGCCAGCGTCTTCGACCTTCTTCCTCTCTCTTCTTTCATCCTTCCGCAACAGGACCCCCGGGTAGTGAAGCGCCGTCTTGGCGCATGGCAGGCTATCAATCGCGAGCGAAGTATGGCTTCAGCGGCGAAACGTGCGCACCGTCGACAAGCGTCTGGCTTAAGGATGCATGAAAATGTTGCGGCGAAATGTCGAAATTGACATCGTTAACTTGGCGTAGGACTTCATTAGGCCCTGTGTCGCGAGAAAGAAGCTTCTGGGAGAGGCCACGCCGACGATATGGTCACCAGAGGAGCACCCAAGCACCTCATTCAAACTTAACATCGCGATGGCAGCGGTCGTAAGGCTCTTTCTGTATATGCTGTCAGCCTAATAAACGAAATTGGGCAATTTGACGTGCCATGCAAACGCGATCGATGAGCTCACGAACGTACTCAGTTGCAATACGTGGCACAGAAGTGAGGATGGCGTCAAACGCCAGTGTGGGGTCACGACCATACAAGAGAAAAAAGAGTGAATATCCTGCGGTATCACGTCGGGACGAGTTATACGCGAGCGTCACGTAAGCCAGGGTGGCGTCCCAGTCGCGGTGATCGTTGTAGACGTACATCGACAGCATCTCTGTGAATGTTCGACTGAGACCTTCCGTAAGACCATTCGTTTGTGGGTGGTAGGTGGTGGACAGCTTGTGCTCACTGGCACAAAAGTGTAGGAGGTCTCCGACAACTCGAGATGAGAACGAGTGGTCGCGGTCTGTGAGTAACTGTCGAGGGGCACCGTGGTGGAGAATGACGTCGTGGAGGAGAAAATCGGTGACGTCAGTTGCGCAACTAGTCGGCAATGCTATTCTTATCGCGTAGAGTGTCGCGTAATCAGCAGAGATGGCGATTCAATTGTTCCCTCTAGTTTTTGTCGTGAAAGGGCCAATCAGGTCAAGGCTGACGCGAAAGAACGATTCAGAGGGAACTTCAATGGGATGGAGTCGTCCAACAGGTGCCAGGGAAGGTTTCTTCCGGCGCTGACACAATTCGCAAGTTGCGACATAACAACGCACAGAACGGTAGAGGCCCGGCTAGAAGAACTGGCATCGTACGCGGTCGTTTGTACGCAAAACTCCAAGGTGTCCCACCGTCAGTGCATCGTGAAGTTCTTCGAGAACGATAGGTCGCAGACGACGAGGCAGGACAAGCCGCAACTCAGGGTGGACAGGGTTGATATTGCGGCGGTAGAGGATGTCGTCATGCAGCACGAATATGCGGCATGTGCCATCGGTGCTACCAGATAGCACTACGGCGATGATGGAGTGTAAGGATGAGTCGTGCTGCTGTTGAGCGCGCATGCCGGTCATGTCAGTCAAAGCCATCACGCAAGTCACCGGATCATGCCCAACATAATCGGGAGGATCTACTGTGCGACACGAGAGGTGGTCAGGGTCCTTGTGGAGGCGCCCAGTATTGTAATGGACACTAAATGAAAATTCCTCGAGCAGCTAAGCCCAGCGACCAAGCCGTCCAATCGGGTCCCATAGGGAAGACAGCCAGCAGAGCGCGTGGTGGTCAATGGTGACTGAAAACGTGCGGCTATACAAACATGGCCGGAACTTGGGGACAGCCCAAACTAAAGCCAAGTACTCCCGCTCGGTGAAGGAGTAATTTCTCTTGGCAATGAGCAGGCGGCAGGCCTAAGCTATCACGCATTCGGTACCTTTCTGATGTTGGGCGAGAACAGCGCCGATGCCATAGTCGCTTACGTCAGAGTGGAGTTCGGTCGGGGCAGACGGATCAAAGTGGGCAAGTATGGGACGGGTGGTCGGAAACCCGATGAGAGCGGCGAACACGTGAGCCTTCTCCGGGACCAATGAGAATGGCGTGTTCTTCTTCAGAAGATCTATCAAAGGCCGAGCAATGTCGGCGGAGTTTTTGACGAAACGGGGAACGTAACAAGAAAGGCCGGCGATGCAGCGCACATCAGAGGCACAACGTGGCACAAGGAAACTGCGTACGGCGCGAACTTTTTCCGGATCTGGTTGGACATCGGATACATAAACGAGGTGTCTCAACACGGTATCTGGCGACACCCGAATTGACACTTTGTGGAGTTCAGTTGCAGGCCGGCTTTTCAGAAGACCGCAAAAATGGCAACGAGACAGGTAAGTGGGCTGCCGAACGTGGGAGAAAAAACAATAACGTCGCCAAGGTAACAAAGGCAGCTAGTGCAATTGTAGCCCCGCAGTAGAGAGTCCAACATGCGTTCAAATGTCGCAGGAGCATTGCATTGGCCAAAGGGCGTGACTTTGAACTGACATAAGCCATCCGGCGTGATGAAGGCCGTCTTCTCGGGGTTCATTTCATAAACTGAAATCTGCCAGTAGCCGGATCGAAGACCGATGGATGAGAAGTATTTAGCTCCATGCAAGCAGTCCAAGGCTTCATCGATGCGTAGTATTGGGTGGACGTCTTTTCGTATGATCTTGTTTAAGTGGCGATAATTGACGCAAGAACGCCAGGTACGATCTTTCTTTTTCACAAGGACGACAGGCGAAGCCCAAGGGCTGGCTGATGGCTCGATGATCCCGTTGTGGAGCATTTTGCCACTTCTAGCTGGATGACTCGACGTTCAGCATGCAATATACGATGCGGACGCCGACGAATAGGATTTGTATCCGCAGTGTTTATACGGCAGTGAAAAACAGATGTTTGGCCTAAATGCCTGTCGTCGAAGTCAAATATGTCACTGTATGATTCAAGCAGCAGTCGCATGTCCATGGCCTGTGCAGAGGTGAGGACAGGTGCAATCATTTTCGCGAAGTCATCCCTTAAGGAGCCAGACCTGTGAGCTGCAATTGGCGCTAATAAGGCTCACTCGGCATACAGACTCTCAATGTCAAATTCGCAATCATTAGAAACGCTTGCCAAGAACATGCCGGCTGGACGCACTTGAGGGCAAAGACGCTGATTAAGAAGCGGTAGAACGACGTTGTTATAAGTAGCCTTGGCCAACATATGCGGAACATCAAGGTTCCGGTTCATAAGCACGTCTCACTCTTAGCACGGTAACGTTTATTAAAGGGGTATTTTCTCACAAATTTGTGCACCTCTAACTTATAAGTTACACATCAACCTTTACAAATTTAACTTCTATTAAAGGTAAGAAAGCGTGCACCTCAACTAGAGGTTACAACACTTTAACCTCTAGTATAGGCATGCAGTATTGAGTGCGTGTGCCTAAATATAAACGTTGCTTTTACAATATGCCGGTTGAACGATTAAAATGTTTACACAAAGCGGCTTGCAGGGGGTCCCAGATGGGCACCGTGCCGCGCATGCTCCGTATACAAAGCCGGTGTCGCCTAGCAACGGGGAAGCGGCTCTTTCTTTCGGGCTTCTTTCTGCGGCATGTTTCATAAAAGCCCGTTGCTCTGCGCATGCTCAGCCCAGGCAGTTGTCGCCTGGCAACTGAGGTGCGTCTCTTCCTTCTTTCGCGCTTCTTTCTGCTTGCGCCTCTTCTTTCTTGCGCGCTTTTTTCCGCGGCCGGATTAAGCAGAATACAACCGTGCGCGGAGAAATGTGAGCCTTCGCGAAGGAAGCCCCTCGGCCATCCTTTCCGGACGCTGTCTTTGCGTGCGCTTGCGATTCGAATTAGTTCACGTGTCGACCTCGTGCGGTTTTCGGGACAAAGGGTGTCCCTGTGTCTTTCTCAAGCTAAGTAAAAAAAAAGGAACATTACGTTTTGCAGGCAACCTAGACCTTACGCATACCGCAGCATCTCTTGTTTGACTTAAAAAAATATTAAGACAAAATGCAGCCTACTACCCCAGGAATTACAACAAAGGTGAACGCAGGAGCCAGAGAAATTTATTTACTTTCGAATAGTATATTGTAAGTGACAGACTCTAATTCTTTTGGGCTACAGTTCTGTAGCTGCTAATCAATAAATGAGGCAAATTTTCGCTTCGACAACTACAAGTGTTCAGACCTGGGGCTCACGCTGTTGCGGTTTTTATCCTCCTGCACATGCGTTTGTTTACTCGGTGGATTGTTCCTAAGGTATCATTTAGCATGCGAAAATGAAAAAAAAAATGAATTTCAGCTGGCTGATTTTTCTTTTTAATTTTTGCATGCTGAATGATACCCTTGGTAAATTCCACACAGTAAACGTAAATGCATGCGCAGGAGAAAAACAGCAACAGCACGGGCAAAGGGCCTGAAGACCTGCCGTTGTTCATAAGCAAAGCAAAAAATTTGCTTCATATATTGCTAAACAGCTACACAATTATACCCAAAAACAGTATGCGTCTGTCACTTGCTGTGCCATTCGTAAGTAGAGATCTGCACTCCCGCGCTCCTCCTTGTTGTGCTTTTTCATAGCTAGAGAATTTTTTGACTAGATATCATTGCAGTCGAAGAGATGTTAGGGCTTGCGTAAGTTAAGTTGCCAGCAAAACGCAGTTTGTTTTTGCTTAGGCTGAGGGAGACACAGTGACACCCTTTCCTGTGGAAACCACACGAGGTGGAGAGGTGAACTATTTCGAAGCGCAAACACGTGTAAAGACAGTGTCCAAAGAGGACTGGGCGACTGGCGTCCTCCGCGAGGGCTCACATTTCTCCAGGCATGGTTGTCGGCTGCTTAATCCGACCGCGAAAAGAATCGCGCAAGAAAGAAGAGGCGCAAGCAGAGAGAACCGCAAAAGAAGGAAATGACGCACCTCTGTTGTTTGACGGCAGCCGGCTCGGACTACCATGCGGAGATTTGGCCTTTCTGGGTCAAAACCTAAGGTGGCGCCTCCCCGTTGCTAGGCCGCACCCGTCTCGTCGGACCATGTAAAGAGCAGGGCCCATATGAAATTCTCTGAAAAAAAAAAGAAACGCTCAACTGAATGTGGTATCAAACGTTTACTTTCATTTAAATCACTTAAATCGTATTTCAGCCAACAAAGAGCTACTATGATACTAGTATACTAGTATCCCTTGGGATTTCTGACGAAATGAAACTCCGTGTGCGACACATATTGAGCAAATATGTAACGGTTATATTCCCAAAAATACAGTTCAAAACACAATTTGAACGCCTGAGGAGGAGGCACCGTTAGCTTGTATAAATAATTTGAGTATAAATTGACAGTTCCACAGGCAGTGTAAGGTTAACTTCAGCATGCAACATCTTTATTTGAAAATACAACATAGAATACACCATAAATACAGCAGGCCTTGCTGGCACATGACTAGATCTGAAAATTCAAGATAATACAGTCACTTGCATCATATCACAGAAATATTTAAAACCATATCACCGTGTTTCAGCCTAGCAGTCGTCAATAAATTCGTGTTAACTGTCCATGTAAAAACTTGTACTGCTGTCAGGAAGCAAGAAAACAAGGCAACGATTAGTACATGAGATTGCAAATACAAAAACTGGACACTGGTGTTCAGATCCACATTGGACACTACATAAGAAAAAGCTTTACACATCCGGTGCCGCATTAGAGCAGGTCAATAAAGATGCTTCCAATGCAATGTAGCCAATGCAAAAAATATACAAAGTATTGGCTATAGGTAAACCTAAAAAAGAAGACTGGACCACAAGGCCATGCATGCATGCAGCCCATATATACCTGAGCAACGTTTCCTTAGTGTTAGCATTGGCCACTACTGGCATCGAAACACAACTTGTTGCTCTTACAAACATAAGACAAAGCTCAACCAGGAGATGTGCAAAGTGCTGGCTTGTAGGGCCAAATTACAAAAGGCTGGAAGTGGTGATGCTTACAGCATAGCGAAATCTCAGTTTAGATCCTTGTGACAATACAACCATAAAAATTTTTTAAATTAAAATTACTACAAGACACATTTTACTGTCTAGCTAACAATGTCAAGGACGGGATTCAAACTTCTTGAATGCAGTACCTATTTCAAATCAATATTGAAAAAGGTCATTTGGACACTACTGCACAAGTACTCTATCATCTAGAGGCTAGCAGTTAGAAGAACTCAGTGACAAAGCAAGGCCGCCATAATTCACATTGCACGAATATAACAATTTTGAGCAGCTAAATAAAATACTTGTGCACAATAATAAGTGCCACTTGCATGAATGGATGTATTACCTCAGTAATTTTCAATAAAACAGTTATAAAAAATGCATGCAAATGTAATGCACAAAATGATGCATCTGTTCATCACCTCCTGGCAACAAGTGAACATTAATGCAAGCTGAAAATTGTTAACTCGACTTTGAGTCAAATCACATTTTTTTTCTTCAGAAGGGCAAAGAAACACTTCAATCTGTCATTTATGAGCCCTCTAGGCACAACATTGCTGGGAAGCACAAGTTTCTGCATCAGCGCCAGGAATGGTGCAAATGCATATGGATAATCGAGGTTCTTGATGTAGTAGGTTAAAATACAATAAATTACAGCTAGGTCCAGGCTGCCGTTCAAGACCCAGATTATTTCTTGCCTTCTGCCAGCATACACGTATGCTCGCTGCATGTGTAGACGTGGGGGGGCTGCAATCTGGATATCACCACTGGGCAGTGGAGCCTACAAAGACAGTTAGAGCCTCTGAACATTTGCCTACCAAACATTAAATATGCAAAGTATAATGTAAACTCACGAAGTAAAATTTATCAAAAACCTGTTGTACTGCAGAGCACAACTCAACCCCAAAGAGCCCAACCATTCTACATCAAGGAAAATTAGAACTGGCTCACCTTTAGCTCTCATTATAATAAGCATGCAGGAAAAAGCAATGAAATGTTATTTTACTAAAAGTAATTAGTATAATACTAATTTTCGTTTGTTTGCTCAACTATATACAATTGAAATCTCACTAAAGGAGAATAGGAACGCTCCTGGAGGCTTTTCATAAGTTCTTGCTGGAAAGGGCTCACAGACGCCACTCCTGCGTCCCTACTATGTACATATACAATGTAATTTCTCGTACATTGCGTACATTATATACATTACGTACTCAACTACTCCCTGACGCCGCGTGCAGGTCATCGACAGCAGCAGCAGTGGAAATGTCGAGGGACGTGGCAAAGAAAGCTTCGCTTTAAAATATTTGATACACTAGGCAATCAAAAAAGCTTTGGCTAACATTCCACATTATACTAACCATATTGCACCGAGCATAGACTAGATGTGCAAGCTTCCACGGTTTCATATGACACTGAGGCCTCGAACACGGTGCCTGGCGCATTGCAGTGCGCCTTTGCCTCGGCTGCATTTTTCGTTTCTGAAATTATAGACGCAACGAAAGAACATCATTAGTGTTCACAAAGTAATGCAGAGCGCATTGCAGAGCTCTAGGCGAAAAAAAAACGCGTACATAAGCAAAATTCGTGCGAAAGCATTACAACATGTATTTTCCGGAACAACGCTGTATATAATTATACATCATTGTGCGAAATTTGAATGCAGGATGTAAGAGAAGGGGTGACGTTGCGGTAAAAAGAGAACTGTGGATTCTTCGCAGTTAGTCAATGCTAACCACCAATTCCCATGTTTAATAATTGGCCCGTTTGACTAAAAGAAAAAAGAAAAAACACGCATTTTCAGCCAAAAAGCGAAGCACTAATAGCGATAGCAAAGCATTAGACCACTACTCAAACTAAGGTACGTAGATTTACCTGCCGTAACAGTAATCATTAGCTTACTAATAACCATGGTGTCACGCGAGCACAGGCATAAGTGAACATATCTCATTTCACGACCGCGAACAATCGCTATCAAGTTGGCTTGAAGAACGCAGAGGGGAGCGAACGTTTGTTTTGTTGCTCCCTTCAACGCGTCTCCGAACACTTGAGATTACGCGACTTCCAGCACTACGCGCACCGAAAGAAAGCGGAAATGCTACCACGAGCCGCCCTGCCCGACCTCTGCACACACCGTAGATTACCTCCAGGCCAGTGCGCGGGCAGTCACGCACCACCACAGCATGGCTAACGGAGGATGCGCAAGGCGAGTTGTACAATACTGAACGATTTCTGTCAACTACACCAGCCCAAAGCACGGCGCCAGTACAAGAAACGTATTGTTGAGGTCATTTAGTTGCCCTGACACAACTCATCCCGCCACAAGCTCAATATTTTAGAAAGGTCTAATCCAATATTTGCAGAAAATGACCACATCGAATTTAGCTCAAAGTTAATCGAAGAGCATGAAGAAGCAAATATATCAACAATAACTTTTTTCAGAAACACTTACGCGCAGCGAGAGCATGCACTATGTAAAATGTCGAATTGCGAACTCTAAAGAATTCAGGTACTATCCACCAAAATATTTAAAAGGAAAAGTTCTGCTTACCGAGATCACATATTTTTCCGTGTGCCTTTGGGACGTGGTCACAATAGTCACATCTCACCAGGTTGTCACTTTCCGACAGGCGCAGAATAGTGTATCGCTTGCACTCACAGCCCGGCTCGTTGCAGCGACCACGCAACACACCGAAAAGGATGGCTAAAGTTCCCAGTAGAAGCGGTAATAACTACTGCAGGCTACAAGTGGTGGCAGCAGACAATGGTAATCGGATGGTGTCCAAACAAGTAAAACATGGGCACGTTGCAAGTGCTAGGTGGCGCCCTGTCTTTCCGATCCCTAGCGCCATCTGACGAATAGTTGCGCGAATGTGGTAGGATTACTCACGGCGTCAGCAGCCTGCGCTGCGTGTTTGGCGTCCTGTCAAACGGTAGCGATGGTGCTAAACAGCGTGCCGATATTAACAAGATCTTCATAGCTTTTTTCGTGAAAAGAATTTAGAGAAAGGAAGTCGTCTATTTGAAGTGGAGCACGTCTACGACGTGAGGGAAGTGTTGAACTCGCACTGATCGCAAGTGACTGCTAGGTTTATTCCGCAAATAAAAAATAATGCACCAGCGAGATGCGTGAAGCTAGCGTAAGTTACTTCGTTATCTACGGTGTGGATGCATGAAATTATAGGCGACATTGATTCTTGAAGATCGGCGGCAGCAGACAAGTCCTAGCGGGGAGCTGCGATTGACGAGCTGGCATCACAGGGAAGTGCAAGGACGCCGCGGTAGTTTCCCTGTACATACAGGACGGCAAACACGAATACAAAACATCTCATCCAAGAACGTGGGGCGCACTCTAAGCATTCTAACGTTGCTCTCCCCAAACACACAATAAAGGGGATGAACTTACCAGTTGTGTTAGACTACGCTGGGAAAATATTTTCGCCCAAGTTGCTGGAAGTGCGACACTTTTATGTTGCAATTTTTCAGTGCGTGCAAAGGAGGTTCCAATAAACCACATTGTCAAAAATTTTGGTGATCTCAACTGGCGCTTCGTCGATGTGCTGGGCGCAGAAGGGTGTACGCCAGCTCAGCCAGCTGCAACCCCTCCTCAAATCTCTCAGCAAGCCCTAGCGCTGTTTGAATGGGAGAGGATTGGGAAAGAGTTCCACAGCTTTACTGCGGTACAGTGTGGGAACAAACTACTTTGTCTGCTGCATATCCTGGTACGCACTGCAGGCAGTGGCGCAGAAAAAGGGGGGGGGGGGCAGGGGAGGGGCGTGCGTGGGCCCCGGGTGCAAGGGGCCAGTGGGGGTGGATGTCATATACGTCTGGATACACACGGAAATTGTTGATATCCTCTCCTTCCTCGAATAAACCCGGGGGAGGGGGGAGGGTCAGAAGACCTATGGGCCCCGGGTGCCAGGCGACCTAGCTACGCCACTGACTGCACGTGCCCCGTTGCTGCCATCATTGCTGTAAAAGCAAAGAATTCAGCGTTATAACGCACTTGACATAACGCCGGAACATAAAACAGCTTATGCCGTCGGACGAGCGCAATCCAGTGTTGACGCGGTTCTGCTTCATACGGTCGGCTTGGAAACCTGTAAAACTTTTTTCCTCGTGAGTTGGGAACGTGCTGAGTGAACGCGCTGTGTCAGCCCACTGCACAACAGCTCGGGTTGCACTTCGGCATTGCTCAGAAAAGGCAACAGCTAAGCGCGAAACAGTGCACATACAGGCTTTCCGTACGCAAGCGGGCCGGTCGTACCCTGCCAGTGCCGCGCTCGCCGCCGCGAGGGGCGCCCTAGTAGGCGCGGGAACTACGTTCGCAACCTGCCCATAATGGCCGTCTCAGAACGACAACTACAACAACGACAGGACGACAGCGCGCTAACCACTCCCGCCGGCTCTGAGCCTCCCACTCCCACTTAAAATCTTCCCAGCGTGCAACTCGAGTTATCTCGATTGGACCGAGGAGGAGAGATGATAGTACCGTGGATGGCCGCACTCCAGTGTGGCTGATGCCTGATTGCTTCCGCCATGTTAGAAAGAGGCATTCAGAGGCACAAGCTAAATTGAAAAAAAAATGACAACAAGCAATGAATTACAGAAATAAATGTCAGAGGTGTAAGTGATATTATTGGTGTGATGGTGGAAGCCTTTCGTGTTTGGACAGTGGTAAAGATTTCATTTCTCAGTTGGCGGCTTCACACATTTAACGCTCTTTTCATCTGTCTATGTCTCCTAAAAAGACAACAGAGCGGACGGCGCTCGCTTTTAAGTGAGTGTAGCGGCATCCTGTTGATTTCACTGAACGTGTGGCGCGTTTCGTGTCTGCTGTAACTTAAATATGCTGTCGTTGTAGTGCCAATCTTCGGCACAGCTTAAAATGCCCAAAGAAAGCTGGCAGTGGAATCAGTTGCTACAAGTTTTATTAGAAAATATCCTAAGTGCCATGCAGAATGGTGCGCCGACATATAGGTTGTTGTCTATTTCAAAGCAGTTACGCCGGTCGCATAGCGCGTACCGCATCCCCAGCTCCCTCGCCGCGCGTTTATACTTATGTACGCACGCTGCCTAGCTGGTACAGCGTGTCGGCATGGTTTTCTTAGGCACGCGCTTCTTGCACACTAAATATTTACCTCATCTTGAGCGCTTATGGTTGAAGCATGGGAAATTTTTGGTTGACAGCATCAAGGTAGTGCAGGGAATGAAATGAACCCGGTTAAAGGCAGAAAATATATGCAGACAACTGAAAGGTTCTGCACAGGGGCATTTTAGTAGACAAGTTGAATTATATTGATATGTGATAGAACCTTCCAATGTTTTAAACAACATTTGCTGAGAGACCCGTCGCGTTCGTGTGCTTTTCTTCTACTGTTCTTCCTCGCCTCGTACATGAAATTTGTTATAAAATACTCATTTTTCTAAAGAAACTCACCCGCTTTTGTTTCTCGTGTTGAAATACCGATGTTCCATGCCTGTCTCATGGTGCCTAGAATGCATGCGAGAGCAGGGGGCTTCCGCCACGTTCGACCCCTGGGTTTCGGCAGGCAGTGCACACCACATCATTCGATGACACAGTCTTCGTTGCCGTTATTTAAAATAAGGCTGTGCGCCAAGTCTCAAGGGTCGTCAACGAACAGCGCGCAGATGAACATGCAAGTGCGATCGTGCAAGATTTGTTTGTTATTTTTATATCGTGATAATGTAACTGCTTGGCTGACAGAAATTAAGACCGAATGCAGCCCGAACTGCCGAAGTCCTACGCTTGTAATAACCATATCATAAATGCAGAACATGAACACATTAGGATACATTTATCAGCAAACGTCCAATCCGTGATGTAGGTCTCCTCACTGATGCGCTGCAGTGTTCTTTAGAGGTTAAAATCTAAAGGTTACAAGGCACATTGCGCGGAATGAACCTTTAAATCCGTCAATTTTGACTCTTGTAACCGATATATATATATATATATATATATATATATATATATATATATATATATATATATATATATATATATATATATATATATATATATATATACACGGAACAACATTTAATTAAAACCAACATATGTTGCAAGTAACCTTTATTTTATAAGTTACTCGCGATTACAGGTTACCATACAAGGTACCGTGCTAAGAGTGTATGATGGGGCGAAGTAAGTATTCACCGTCAGGAACCTGTGGCTGGGCAGCAAAAGCGACGTAAGTAAATGCCTCGGGTGACAGACGCACATCGTGAAGCCAGCACAAGTGCGGTGGGGTGGTGCTCCGAGCATCGGCGAGTTGAGGCAGTTCTAACTGAGGAACGCCGGTCGCGCAGTCGATGAGAGCAGGACGAACGAATAAAATGTCCAAGCCAAGGATAATGTAGCGAGTGCAGTTGTTGATCACAGCAAAGAAAACAGAAATTGGGCGGCCGTCTATACTTAAACGGGCAGTACACATTCCATGAACGCCCAGCATGCCACCCTCGACCACACGAAGCACTCAGGCAGCTGCTGGGATGAGGTCCTTCTTTAAACATCTACGTGGGCTAGAACTCATCACAGATATCTGTGCTCCAGAGTCGACGACTGCTTGGACAGGTACGCTCTGTATTTTAACGTCAATTACACTTCTCCTTGTGGGCACAGGCAGAGGATTTGCTGCAGTAGTTGGCAATGCAGCACCACCTCCGAGGGCTGCATTTATTAGTTTTCGGAAAGGCTGCGGCGAAAAGCCACAGGGGACGACGGACGACGTGGCTGCGGTGAACGGGCACATGGGTGACATGTTTGCGGTGAACGAGACTGGTGTCCGCGCAGCGATGGTGAGCGGCTGTACCACGTGTTCCGAGCAGAGTTGGCGGCGCTGTTAGACTCGGTGGTGGGCGAAACATTGCTGGTATTCGCATTAAAACGGCTAAGGTTGGTCGGCGTGTGAGTGCTGAGGGCCATGAGATGCGACAGTATCGGGTGACATGACCAATGCGGCGACAGGTGAAACATATCGGCTGGTCGTGCGCAGTTCCCTACTCTGTGGCGGTGCGGTAACGTGGAGCGAAATATCGGGGTGGAGACAAAATAGTAGAAGGGCGTTCGTTAGCCCTGGGATTTTCGACAGCACACACAGACTGTAAACCAATCTTGTCAAGTTCCTGGCGAACAATGGCTTGTACGAGGGGAACTGAAAATCTGGTAGCATCAGGGCTACGCGAACAGAAAGATGCGGGTGCCATCGCATCCCCTTCACATCTAACGATTAGCACCACGTCCTCTGATGATGACGCATGCTGCTGTGCGGGGTGATCTTCACACGTTGACGTTCCGGCAATATTGGGAAGTCTGGCGAATGGTTGCAAGCTTCTGGCCTGCTGGAGTTGTCCGCACTCTTTAATGATTGGGTCAACTGTAGAGCAGCGCTTGCACATGAGCAGATTATGCGCGTCGTCAGCAATGCCCTTAAGAACGTGCCCGACCTTCTCAGCTTCTGTCATGTCATGATTGGCTTTGCGACAAAGTGCCAACACGTCCTGGATGTACGAATCATAGCACGCCGTGGGTGATTGGGCTCGGGAGGCCAGTTCCTGATTTGCGGCAATTTTACGGCTGATTGGTTTGCCAAACAACTCCGTCAATTTCTATTTGCATTAGTCCCAGCTGCTTAGCTTCTCTTCGTGGTTTTCGTACCACACCTTTGTTAGGTAGAACAACACGTTAGCTAGCATAAGCGTAAGGTACCATATGTTGATTCCACTCACGCGTTCGTACATGGCCACCCACTCTTCAACGTCGGCGCCATCGGTGCCGCAGAAAGTTCCAGGATCCTTGGGTTGCACAACGATAACCGAAGGTGACAGCGACGTAGCATGCGACGGTGACGTTGAAGGGGGCAACGACGTCGATCCCGCGTCCTCACCGTAATTCGAGTTGCGGACGGTGATGCGACGTTGCGGAGTTCCGCTTTCAGACGTGGTAGCCCGCACCTCCACCAATATGCTACGGGGATGTTGGGGGTATATCAAAACTATATGTACAATATAGAGACAGAAATAGTCTGAATAGTTAAGATGGCTGACCACCAACTACACGCGGCCAGCCAGCGTCTCTGATCTTCTTCAACTCTCTTCTTTCATCCTTCCATAACGATATATATATATATATATTGTAGCGAGATATAAGCTATTCTTTGTCATCTGTGCATGATCATCATCATGTGGGGCTCATATGGGGTTCTTCTTCATCATCGCTGGTGGGGCTGGCTCTCGAGTGTGAGCCGTGCTGTGGGCGTGATCGCTTCGCCGTATCTTCGAGTCGGAATAAACGTAGTGACAACTGCTACGTCACAAGTGGTGGAGTGTGCTTTTCGGTCCTCCGTCCTCTGACTCCCCGCTCAACTTCCTGGAGCTTCGATCGGGTCGCCGATTGTGCCAGCTGTCCGCCAGCATGTCGCAGGACGAGCCAACAGGCACTTCTTCTTCCACCATCTCGGCCTGCCATGACTACCAGCGCACCTACCCAAACCAGCTATCCGCAGTGGCGTCCTCCTCGTCCCATCTGCTACTACTGCGGCTATCGTGGCCACATAGCACGTTTTTGCCGCAAGCGCCAGAAAGACGAGCGTCGCGGATATGACGTATACGAACGGGATGACTTTTCGCCCGGAGCTACTTTTCAACGTCTAGGGAGCTTCCATGACCAACGCTGTCCTTATGGTCCACCGCGCGGACGCTCTCCATCGCCTACTGTAGCATCCGAGACGGCTCAGCCGTACCGTCCTGCGAGACGCCGCTCGCCGTCCCCCCTTCACCGCTCTACGTCCCCACTGAGACCTGCTTCTCAATTCGCCGATCGTCGTCCGGAAAACTAAAGTATGCAGCTTTTGGAGGAAAAGCTGCATCGAACGACAGGACAGAAATTCCTCCGTCGCCTCCGTGCAATGTGATATTGGTTGTAATAGAAGGTGTACAAGTAGAAGCTTTAATAGATACTGGTGCTAGTGTTTCAGTCATTCACTGTGAATTGTGTTCGCGACTTCGGAAAGTTACGACCCCCTATAATGGAACCTACGCTGCTCGCTGCGCAAGGGGCTGCCATTCGACCTATCGCCATGTGCACAGCTCGTATTTCTATCGATGGACTTCTGCATTACGTACAATTTGCAGTGCTAAGTTCGTGTGCCCAGCAGCTCATATTGGGATGGGATTTTCTTTCTACGGCCTCCGCCTCCATCTGCTGTGGGCAACGCGTTCTCCACATGACCGACACGACATATTCACTTCATGCAGATGACGCACGACTTCACTTTCTTGCTGCAGAAGATACCGCGCTACCTCCTCGCCATCAAAGCATTGTGCCTATCACGTCTGATGTGATTGACTGCGGCAACATGCTCGTATTACCATCTGCACGCTGTCTCGCAAGAGGGATTACCTTTGCATCAGGGCTGGTTAGGTTTGATCATGGCTCTGCACTTCTCTGCGCTACAAACCCGACATCCGAAAAAAATTTCTTCCCTAAAGGCACTACATTGGCTTCCGCCACCAAATCGGAGTCTATATCTGTTGTTTCATTTAAACCAGCTTCCTGTGCAGTTCCTTGTACCGGACGGACCGCATCTCCTTCAGCTCTTGCAGCTGCCCTCAGTTCCGACCTGACACCTTCGCAGTCACAACAATTGCTTGCTTTGCTCCAGAAACATGCAGCTTCGTTTGACGTTCATTCAGCTTGGTTGGGAAAGACTTCGATTACGACGCATCGGATAGAGACAGATGGTACATCCATCGTGCGCCGTAGACCATATCGCGTATCGCTAGCCGAGAGGAAAGTCATTGACGAGAACGTCACCGACATGCTCCAACGGAATAGAATACGCCCTTCTGCTAGCCCTTGGTCTTCCCCCGTTGTTTTGGTTCGGAAGAAAGACGGCTCTGTTCGATTTTGTGTCGACTACCGAGCACTTAACAAGATCACACGCAGGGATGTATACCCTATGCCGCGAATAGACGATGCCTTGCATTCGCTGCAAGGTGCCGAGTACTTCTCCAGCATCGATCTACGTTCCGGCTACTGGCAGATACCTATGCATGAGGACGATAAAGAGAAAACAGCGTTTTCAACACCAGATGGGCTCTACGAGTTTAATGTCATGCCATTGGGCCTCTGCAATGCACCCGCAACGTTCGAGCGCATGATTGACACCGTTCTTCGTGGCCTGAAGTGGAAGACTTGCCTGTGCTATCTGGATGATATAGTTGTTTTCTCGTCAACTTTCTCTCAGCACCTGCAACGTCTGGATGAAGTTCTCACATGCCTTGCCAACGCTGGCCTTCAGCTAAACACCAAGAAATGCCATTTTGCGAGCAAGACGATCAAGGTACTAGGTCACATTGTGAGCAAAGATGGCATTCGTCCTGACCCTGACAAGGTTTCGGCCGTTCGGCACTTCCCTCGTCCCGTAAAGACCAAAGATTTGCGCAGTTTCCTAGGCCTCGCCTCCTATTTTCGCCGATTCATACGAGGCTTCGCCTCAATAGCGTCACCTCTGCACCAATTACTGGGTTCTAATGTTCCCTTTGTGTGGTCTCCCGAATGTGAATCTGCGTTCGCCCATCTGAAGCGCGCTCTCACATCGGAACCAGTACTACGCCATTTTGATGAAGCTGCTCCTACCCTCCTGCATACGGATGCTAGTGGTCATTGCATTGGTGGCATTCTCCTACAGCGAGACGACATTTTAGGGGAGAGGGTCGTCGCATACGCAAGTCGCGTTCTGACAAACGCCGAAAGAAATTACACCGTCACGGAGCAGGAATGCCTAGCTATCGTTTGGTCTGTACAGAAGTTTCGACCTTATCTTCACGGCCGCCATTTCACCATCATTACAGACCATCATGCATTGTGCTGGCTTTCGACGCTGAAAAACTTGTCTGGACGGCTTGGTCGGTGGATCCTTCGTCTACAAGAATACGACTTTACGATTACCTAGAAGTGCGGAAAAAAAACACCAGGATGCAGACGCGCTTTCTCGCTGTCCGCTTCCAACGACACCATGCAATGGACCTCCAACTACCATCCGTGACAAGCTTTGGCACGACCCCTCTTCACATGCTTTCTTGTTGGCCACTGTAGACGAGATGCCTAAACACGCCAACGGATTCTTCCAATCTCATCAACTGGCGGACTCTTACTGTCGGCGCATCATAGATCACCTTCAAGGAGCTTGGCGCCCACCTAACGCCCGCCTTCGTCGACAGCTGACGCAATTTAAGATTGACAACCGCGTCCTGTACCGTCATGTCTATCACCCTGACGGTCAACGCTGGGTTCCTGTCCTGCCACGCTCTCTACGTGCTCATGTCCTGCAGGCTTCTCGCGACGACATGACTGCTGGTCACCTTGGTTTCCAGAAAACCTATGACCGCATCAAAGGTCGCTTCTACTTGCCTGGATTGTCCGCCAGTGTAGCGAGGTATGTCGCTTCCTGCGCCCTATGTCAGCGTCGAAAGCTCCCTACATCAGCTCCAAGCGGACAACTGCAACCGGTTCCTTGTCCGTCGCAACCATTTGAAATCGTTGGCATTGACCTGTATGGTCCTCTTCCTGTGACTCCCACCGGTAAACGATGGATTGTGACAGCCGTTGATCACTTGACACGCTACGCCGAAACAACTTGTGTGAGCTCTGCCTCAGCCTCTGAAGTTGCTGCATTCATACTTCAATCCTTAATACTGCGCCACGGTGCTCCTCGCGTCCTCCTGAGCGACCGTGGAAAAGCATTCCTTTCGCAACTAGTAGACGAAATACTCAGAGCCTCCGTAACCACCCACAAGACTACCTCCTGTTACCATCCGCAAACTAACGGCCCCACAGAGCGATTTCATCGCACGCTGTCAGACATGCTAGCCATGTACAGTGCTCACGGAATGAAATAGGACACGGAGCATTTAGTAGAACCCATTTAGTAGTGCAAAGTACGCGAGAGCACCATGTCATGTCGCTAGGAACTTGGTCACCAAACGTGACGAGGACTCCGATGTAAGCATACGCGCCAAAGTTACGTCGATGTGACACGAACTACAGCCGGTTGAAACAAAAGTATGCGCATTACTTAGCCCTAAATTGACGCGTTTCATTCCGTGAGCACTGTACATCGAACCGGATCACAGAAACTGGGACACAATTTTGCCATTCGTGACATTTGCGTATAATACCGCCGTTCAATGCACGACCGGTTACTCGCCATTCTACCTTGTCTATGGTCGTTCGCCCAGTTCCTGTCTTGACGTCTCTTTCTTCGCGCCAACTGTCAATGAATATCCATCCACCTGTGAAGAATATGTGTCCCGCATTCTGCGTTGTCGCCAGCTCACCCGCATCAACACCGAAGCACAGCAACAGGACCGCAAGCAGCATTACGACGCCTCTCATCGCGTCGTGTGCTTCCGCCCTGGCGACGAAGTGCTATTCCGGACACCAGTTCGTACTCCTGGCTTGTGTGACAAGTTTCAAGTTCGGTTCATCGGCCCCTACAAAGTCTTGGAGGAGACTTCCCCGGTTAACTATCGCGTGGTACCAGTTATTGTTCCAAGTGACCGCCGCTGCCGCGCTGCTGAGGTTGTCCACGTGTCCCGTATGAAGCCTTTCACGAGGCGTTCGCCGCCCCTTTGAATTGCGGCCAGGATGGCCACTCTCGCGCGAGCGGACATTAGTGTAGCGAGATATAAGCTATTCTTTGTCATCTGTACATGATCATCATCATGTGGGGCTCATATGGGGTTCTTCTTCATCATCGCTGGTGGGGCTGGCTCTCGAGTGTGATCCGTGCTTTGGGCGTGATCGCTTCGCCATATCTTCGAGTCGGAATAAACGTAGCGACAACTGCTACGTCACAAGATATATATATATATATATATATATATATATATATATATATATATATATATATATATATATATATATATACGGGGTTCGCAAAGCTAGCCGGACCCCTCCCCTCCCCCTCAGGCAAAATGAAAACTCTCCGCCTATGCCGAACCGTTCACAATATCCCGCGCCTGGCGTCCTACCTCTTTGACGGACTCCCTTCTCCAACGTTGCACAATCACCCTGCATACGAGGCAACCACGTGGCAAACTGGGAACCTCATGTCGACGCCACCCTTACGGGAGTACTCCTGTCATCAATTAGTGGCCTTTTCATGAAGGCCAGTCAGTCTGGATCGGGAGACTGGCCCTCGCGGAAGTCGGAGGGTGGTGTATTCGTCTTGAAGTAAGCTGTCATTGCATAGGCGTCACCATCGGCGCCAGGTCCAGTCGTAGTCCAGGCAGTCATCAGTCTCGCCTGTTAGTTCTGTGCGTTCGAAAAGCCGATGATACGGGACATAATGCTTTGTGCGTAACTCCCATATGACGCTGATGTAGTCTACGGGAGTAAACGATGAACTGCGAATAGCGTTCTACAGCTGCACATCTGCCCGTGAAAGTTGCTTTGTTCCGAAGGCTGGCCAAGCAGAACAGCAGCCTTACCACCGCATATTTTATTGCCGGGTCGAGTTTTCAATGCAGCTCGGTCGGCTTGATGCCTGCATTGCTCAAACTCATGAGGACGTGGCTTCTAAGAATGATGACCTTCTGGCCAAAAGCCTTTGATAGATGGGCTTTGACTGCACTGAAATAATGCAATATGACAATCTCCAAGGAGCGACCTTTGTCACCCACACGCAGTGCCGCAAACGCCACATTAAAAACAACTAACATCGCGAGACTGTACAAGTTGAAATAATCTGACAACCCCGTATTTAAATGAGTACTTTTAGAATGGTAACAGCGCGAACAAAACGATGACGGAGTGAAAGGACACAGCGCTCGCCCTGTGTCCTTTTACTCCATCGTCGTTATTGTTCGCGCTGTTACCAATGTGAATGTACACGAACTCGTCCAACTTTCCACTTTATATGATAAATGAAAACCTCTGAAACGCAATGTGCACGTTGGTCTCGAAATTACCACAAAACTTCCGATTTTGTGCTCTCGCGATGTAGACACAAACGGGTTTTATGTAATGAAGCTAGGTAATTATGAATTAGATCTTCCACTGATAAAGACGGTGCAGGGAGAAATTGCCTTGATGAATTCATGTTACGTAACACACAGCACAAGATAGCTATGGGATCATTAATTAATGGAATATAAAGAAAAAGAAAAACCATCTACAACCGTTATCACGTGCCTAACTTGGCTCAGAAGGCCTGAGTCATTTCGCCTCTCTTCTAGGGCACTTCTAAACTGGGCTGCTGTAAGGCTAGGCTCCATCCAATCAAACGGCCTTATTTCTGTGATAAGGTTTTACATACCACGATGCAGCGTGATTAGAATAAATCACCAAATCTGACAAATAATAAAAACACTTTCGAAAAATTGTGCAAACTAACCAAAACAAGTCGCATTCAAAATTACACTGAGGCTTTTTATCCAGAGCCTGCATCTCCGTGAAAACAAAGAAAAAGAGAACACTGACGCTTCGCTTGCTCGAACGTTCAGTCGTGAACTTTTCATGAAAGCAAACATCAACTAATTCAAGGAATATCTGCCATACCACGGGCAGAAGAAACCAACAATGCCCTGTGTCTAACAAAAGTTCTCAAAAGTCAAATGCTCACAAAAATAATATAATTAAAGAAACCAAAGCTTATGAACACATTCTCCAAAACGCGCCTCTAAAAAAGCACTCCTGTCAAATAAAACACAACTCGTTTGAACTTCTGCAAAAGCATAACTTATCAACTTGCGCAACTTGCGCGTGACCTTGCAAACTGTATGCCGCACTGACACTGTTTGCTTTACAATTCTACACGTGTGGTCTGGTAAGCCTTCCACTTGAAAGTGTGGTTTAAACCTGTATTCCTTACGCCTATCAAGCGTTCAAAGCGCAACTAAGCTGAATACAAAAGAGAAACAAAAACAATGTGAAACCCATCTTTCTAATTTCTTTATACCTGGGCCCCAAACGCGCCCCCTTTCCTTCCGACGAGATCGAGGAGGTCGCGCATTAGGATGTTTTCGCAAGGTGGCGTCGCGGAGCTAATTTGCCTAACGCGTCTCGTACCTGCGAGTTTAGAACAGCCTTCGTGTACTAGGAGAAGGTTACATTCCCGCGCATTCTCTGTGCCCTTATTTGCAAGGCATTCGTCTTTCTTGGTCCCCGCGATTGACCGGCCGTTGTCGAAGCCTACAGGTTGCTTCCTTTTGTGACTGTGCTTACAATGCTTGGCACACGATGTGATTAGGCGACGGTTGTGACGCCTGAATCTTCGCGAAACTCTCTTTTTTGAGACGTGCGTCACGCTGATTCTCGATCTCAGCAAACACCTAAGCTTGGAGTTTACCTTCCGACGCTTTGTCACAGTCTTTGGCCGGATCCTTACATTCGGGCATTCGCCTCTGCCGACTTGGCGCTTGGACCATATTATACTAGACGGCTCTACCTTGACAGCGTCCGGCTTTCTCTTCTTGTGCCTACGCCTTTTCTGTTCGGCATCATTCGCACAGGCACTCGAAATTTCGTTACCCCTCGGGCTTCTCAAATCTGCTTGACCTATATGAAAATTAATAGCCGACTTTCTCTGGCAGGCTGGCCGAAATCGCCGCCTCTGTACACACTTGGCCTAAAGGGCCCTCCGTTTCTGTGCGGAAAAACCGTCTGTCTTCGGCAACTGTCTTCGCCTCGCTTCCAGCTACTAACACGTTCAACTGGTCACTGCGCCCAGCTTCCTCGGAAATCATTCCTTGCTTCTTTGATCGCTGATCAATGCTGGATGCGCCTATCAGTCTCCCAGTCGCCTCCCATGCTTTTGCTCTGAAAGCTCTATTAATTTAGAAGGATTCTTCTCGTTCGATTAGGATTTGCTCCAACCTATTTGAAAAGCGATAGCTAACTTGCTCTGGCAGGCTGACCGAAATTGCCACCTCCGCATACACAGCTGTCCTAAAGGGCCCTCCCTTCTTAAAGCGGGAAAAGGGTCGCTCTCTTCGGCAACTGCCTTCACCTTGCTTCCGCCTACAAACACGTTTAAATAGTAACAGCACGCAGCTGACTCGGGAATAGTTCCTTGGTCCTCTGACCACCGATCAATAGGGTATTCGCCTATCAGTTTCTGAGTCGCCTCCCATGCTTTTGCTCTGAAAGCCCGTCTAGGTACTGTACAGGTCAGTATACAATTATTCCTCTGCTTTTGCTATACCTTCGAAATTGCTGATAATATTACCGTGCTTATCTTTCAGTGTATACATTTTGGTTGGTCCTATGCCAAGCTTCCTCTTTAATGATTTCAGGCTACGTCCATTTTTTGCGGCTTCCTCAGTCTTTCTCACATTACAATTTCGATTGTCCCTTATTTTCGCCTTGTTGATCAGTGTTGACAGTTCCGCGAATTCTATCTCACTTGAGTGAGACACTTTCATTCTTTGTCGTTTCTTTATTAGGTCCTGTGTTACTTGGGACAGCTTGCCTACTGGTTTCCTTGGTGCCTTGCCTCCCACTTCAACTGCTGCCTTTGAAGCCAGCTTATTTGTGGTCTCATTCATTATTTGTATGTCATCTTGATCTCTCTGTTCAAAAACTGAATATTTGTTTGCAACTACAAGCCTGAGTTTGTCTCCTTGTACCCTTACTGCACCTAGGTTGGCCTGTTTCTTCTTGGCAAATTTTACTCTTTCTTTCTTTCTTCAAATTGAGGTGAATCCTAGCCCTGACTAACCTATGATCAGTGCACTTTACCTTACCCAACACTTCTACATCGTTCACTATGCTGGGATTGGCAGAAAGTATGAAATCAATTTTGTTTCTTGTTTCACCATTCGGGATTATGCTTGCATGTTCTTAAGTCTTTGGTGACACAGATTTACTCGTCTTGAGTAAAAGAAGCGTGTATAGCACTCCTTAGCCGCACATCTGCCGGTGAAGCCTGCTTTGTTCCGAGGGATCGCCAAGCACAACAAGCTATTGGCGTTACTGTTCCTAATGTATCGTGAACTCTTCTACTTGAATTTTATGGGTGACGATGCCATACGACGTTTTCAGTTGCAGACTTGAAAGATTCAGGTGTTACCTTACGTAAATGATGTCACGGTATTCTACAGACGCCTGCAAAGCGGGGGCCAAGTTATCTTGCAAGCTATTCGAGAAGATCAATCGTCGTCTGATAAAATTCGTCGAATTTCACAAAATCCTTGACCCTTAACAGTGTGGTTTCAGGAAGGTCCTTCTACAACCGATCATTTCGTACGCACAGACTTTAACATCCGTGATGCTTTCATTCACAAGCAGTACTCTTCTGCCTATATTTCTTCACATGGAAAACGAGAAGAAAAGGCGCTAGCCGAGGGGCCTGTTTTTTATTAATCATATTATGAGAAGCCAACAAACAAGGACACCAAGGACAACATAGGGTAAATTGTGCTGAGTAAACGAATTAAAGAAATAATAAATTATTGGCAATCAAAGCGGATGAAAAAACTACTTGCCGCAGGTGGGGAACGATTGCACGTCTTTGCATTACGGGTTACATTTTCCCTATGTTGTCCTTGGTGTCCTTGTTTGTTAGCTTCTCATGATTTGATATGGGGAACGCGTACGATATGAAGTGGTGGTACGAGCTATCGCGAGATTTGTTGGAGATGAGTAAACCCGAAAACGTGCCTAATTGCACAGAAAGCTAGTTGTGTAACCATGTATTCTGTGTCAGCATTGGTAATTTTCTCTCTAGACCATTTCTCCAGGAAACTGGGATGCCGCATTGTGGCGTGCTAAGCTATACCCTCTCTACTGTGAGAAACAAATTGAATACGCTCATGAATTCCGTAGAAGATATCTTATTCAGTGTACGTTGACGATGTGCAGTTAGAAACATATTCCTGTAATCGCTCAGTTTGCTTGCGACAAGCTCGTACTGGACTGAACAAGGTGTAGAAATGGGTAAATGAACATGGTTTCACGTTAAATCTGCAGAAAAGTTTCTGCGTCTCTTTTACAAGAACGAGAGGCTTGGTCTAAGATGCTAATGTTGAACTCGGCAGACAGCGCATGCATCTGCATATTGAATACACATATGTTCAGTTTCGTACTTTACTCAAAACAATCCTTGATAACGCACGTCAAATATATAATGAATAAATGTATACGAGCAACGAATATTTTCAAAGTTCTTTCGCGCACGACATGGGGCAGTGATAAGAAATATCTGATAAATATCTGATAAATCTTTGCAAAATCCTGATACAATAGTGTCTGGATTATGGCACTTTTGTATATCACCCTGCCGCATCGAGCGCGCTAAATATACTGGATTTTGTTCATCATTTATTGATCCTCCTGGCCACAGGTGCCTTTGGGACAAGTCCCGTACCAAAGCTCTAACGCATAATCAAATTAGTGGTCATACCAACTTAAAAGATCCTATTATCATATAACGTATGCCCTGAAAGTGCGTTTTAACCCTGAAGATCCTTGCTACGGAACTGTAAATGACATGATGTATGCCACGCTGCTTAGTAAACGCCCCACATTCAGACAACCATCCTCGCTGCGTGTTAGACTTAGTGAAGAAACGGGTGCCTTGCTTCTAGAACACCATCTGAAGATTCCAGCAAGAAAATTACCGCTGTAGCACTGGGAGATTGTAGAATATAGCACGGCACTTGTAGAAGTCTCGAAGCGCTCTCCACATGAACACATTCGAATGCGTTTCTTAGAACATCAAGCGAAGTACTCATGCAATAAATTTCACACGGCTGCATCAAAGTCGCATGAGGGCTTGTTCTACGCCGCAGTTGGACCATCATTTTTTTTAATCAGACGTCCTGCACGCACTAACCAGGCTCGCTATCTTGTACGCGTTCTAAAACCCAACGTTAAGTTTCTCCTCACACAATTGGCCTAGATTGGCCTTGGTCGCGATATCGGCGTGGCCTAGGACAATCGCGTGAGATGAAACCGAACGTTGGCCTTTCGTTCGGGTACAAGATAACAGCTCAGTATCAGTGTTTTGATCATTGACAGTTTCGAAGTAATTCTTGTCTCGAACGAGCATTTTCAGTATCTTATCGATGGCTGTTACGTTGCTTACGAAGCCGTCAGTGATAATGGGAAGGTCTCGAACAAATTTCCATCGGTGTGCGGCTGCTCATTCACACAGTGCATCGGCAGTTTCGCCTTTCTTGCTTTCGGCACGATGGGGTCGATGCAATGGAACAAACATCACGCGGAAGAAAATGTTTCTCTCCTTCGTAGGGCTAATCAAAATCCAAAGCCGAGCCTCTAAAAATTAATTTTCTTAATAAACAATTTTCCGCCACGCAATCACACCATAGGCCTCATAAGAGCATACAAGATATGTGTCTACGCCGCAGTCACGGGCGTCGCACATTTGCTTTGCTTCTGCGCCACGTGATCAGCTATCGGCTGCAACAACTCCAGCAACTTTGGCACGTTACTGCTTCATTCAAACAACGTTTGGTTTATTGTGTATCTAATATAGCTTATAGCGTCTTTGCGATGTGGCCACTCCAGTGTTCGTATGCCCTACTGCTTTTTTTTCTTTTAAGAGAAGCTTTCTTTGCTGCTTCGATTTTGCCACTACTGCTGCTACTGTTAATGCTGATGTCTGGCACACCGCATGGGGGGGGGAGGAGGCGGGTTTCAGAGCGTGTGTACATTGGAGGAGCGTGGCAGAAAAGGAAACTGACGCGAGAAGCTCGTTTCAACCGCACCCCTTGTAATGCGCACAATGGGCATCTCCAATTTAGCCTCGTGACAGCTGTAAATATCCGTGACCCCCGACTTTTCTACTAACGTGCCCATCCAGAGGGAAGTTGGATAGAATACTAGGGAGGAGGGTGAGAGGGAGCAGAGAATGCGTAGAACCAACGCAGTCGCGAAATGAGTGAATAACAGCATTGCCGCTCTTCACTCGCACTTCCCATACAAATACAAAGGGGGTGGGGTTACAGGGAAAAGATTACTTGAGAAGGCAAGGAAACGCTACTACTATCGACACTGCAGCGGTTATGGGCAATTGGATACACTTAAGTTCAAGGTAGGGCACAGTGCGTTTCTGCTATTTATGAAAAATAAAACCATGCAAATGTGTCTAGCGGAAAGCTTGCGCAGAACGTGCAGACACCGAGCCACTCAAGCGCACCGCAGGGTCCAGGAGACACTACCGACGTCAAATGAACACTTCTGTGCCTGCAGCGGTAGCTTTGCCGCTGTCGCATTGCTCGAGGTCACGGATTTTATCCCGACCACCGCAGCCGTATTTCGACGGGGGCGAAATAAAAAAAAAAGATGTTGCACTTAGATTTAGCGACAAGTTAAAGAACGGCGCCAAAATTAATGCGGATTAATCCTACAGAGGTTTTAGCACGTACAGCCCCTTTAATTCCATTGAAGTTAATACTTATGCCACGATGCGAGGTGCCATGTGAGGCAATGAGAATGCCCAACCCTCTCAGGGGTTATGAAATATGGCGCGTAACAACGCCTCGCGCCAACGCCTCTCCCTTTATGCTCTGTGTACTACTCAGACAAATAGCAGTGGGGCACTCTAGGTAAAGTTTAACATCAAGTCAACCCTCCGTTGTTGGACAAGATGTTGAGGAAATCACCATTCGCTGTAAACATCACCGGTAATTATGGTAAATCAATAAAAACAGCACAGAAAGCTTTGCTTACATCGATTCACACAGTGCGTGAAATTCGCATTTTTTTCCTCTAGAGCTCCACTCAAAGAAGCGCTAAGGAGTCAGCTATTTAGTGCGCATGCTCTTCGACACTGAATACTGCCGGGCAATTGCGAAAACTGAGAATTGGGCATAATAAGCGATGTGAAGATTGAATAATAAACTCAGCAACATGTTTCACAGCCGCTGGGGCAACTATCAGGTACTCTAGGTTTTTGAACCGCCTCCTCCAATATTCACTGGTTTACAATTCAACATTGTTTGATATTTAAAAGCGGCGTGGAGGGAAAGGTGTGCGCTTTAATGCTTATTGAACAACTTTTGCAAAAACTAATAAAAACAATTATTTCTTTCGAAGTCTTGCTGTACAATAATGGAAAGCGCAGCATTTCATAAATGTCTCGTGTCACGTCTGCGAGAGACCTGAATTTTTTGTATTCCGCGATGTCGCGCAAGTGCTCTGACGAAGAGTAACACTTAGCTGACATTGGTGGTCTATTATCTGAACCATGTTGTGCATAGCACGCGCCACAAATTAAAAGGAAAAGGCTGTACTAACGTTTTTATGTAGTGAAGCTGAATTGATTTACCTTCATACAGATATTCACCGCGAAGCAGCAACCTCATTCACTTGTCACCAATGCGGCTGATTGAAAACGGCATTGTGAGCTACAGTCTAGCCGAGTCATAAATTCAATCCTACCAGTATAGTTTCTCATGGAAGAGCCGGCAAGGATAGGCGAGATGTTTTTTATCTTCCTTGTTTTTCTTTTTCAATTTCTTTTTAGATATAATGCATGATTGCTCTGCGTATGGCCCACAAGCCGGTGAGCTCCTTGGCCGCACGTAAAACCTGACAACCTATATGCTTTTCTTACCAGACCATTGTTGCACCAGAAAAAGAATTCTTGTAAGAAAGCCACGGTTTTTGCACGCGGCACGATAACGCAATATTCTGGAAAAGAAGCTTTAAACGACGGAGGCTATATGTTTACGGTGGAGCTTAGCTCTGGGCGAAAGTCGGCATTTCGGTGATGACCGCATAAAGTGCGGTGTTTTTTTTTTGGCGTCAGTTCTTAAAGATAGAAGTACAGATGTATGTATACCCATACCGTGATGAGTGTCAAGAAAGAAGCGGCGCCCTGTTGTGGCTCCCCCTCCCCCCCCCCTTTTTTTTCGGTACAAAAGCGTCAAATGGGACATTGAGGGAGGAAGCCGGAGTCGCGCTTGCGCTGCAGCACCTAAACTTCCATTGGCTGCAACGCCAGCCCCGTGCCCGCATCGAAGCAGCAGAGCGGGAGCACCTCCTGCCGCGTGCCAGGGGTTGCGTCAAGATAGAGGGCATCGCCGCGACGCCTGATCACCCTCGTTCTCGGAGGCCTGTGTTATCCGCGCGTTTCTTCTCCGCGCAAGCCCTCGCGTGCGTTCTACCTGCGCCTCGAAAAGACCAAATGAGAACGCGCCAATCGACTCAATGCGCTCGCTTGCCCTCGAGGAGTTCGTAACTCGAAGGACCGCCCATTGTCGTACAGTTGAACATTAATACTTTCGCATTCGCGACCCATAGGAAGAGGTGCCCTCAGATTTCTTCGCACGCTCCCACGGCGCCAAGGCTGCGAACAGGCGGTGAGCACCCCGGCGAGCACGCTCGCTCGACGCGCACTCTTTTCTCATGGTGCACCGTGCGCCCACGCGGAACTGTGGCACGCCCTAAGCAATTCTATTGCAATTCCAATGCTTTCGTGGTAGAGATGTATTTAGTGGCAGTTAAATTTAATGATACTAATAGGAACACTTACTGTAGATGTTCCACGGTGGTTCGGTGTTCGGCTGCTAAGCACGAGGTCGCGGGATGTAATCCCGGCCACGGCGATTTCACTTCGATGGGAGGAAATGCGAATACACCCGTCTACTTAGAGTTAGGTCCACGTTAAATAACCCCAGGTGGTCCAAATTTTCGGAGTCCTCAATTATGGTGTACCTCATAATGAGAAAGTGGTTCCGGCACGTAAAACGCCATAATTTTTTCTTTTACTGCAGATACGGTCATTATTTGGTGACTCTTGGAAACATCGCTGGAAGGACATTGAAGGTAAGTTGGTATTCTGATAGCATGAAAGTGTACTTCAGTAACTTCACTAAGCGTTTCAGAATAATGTCAACGTGGGCACTGCCTCGGTACAGTAAGTACCTGGCTGTTCTTTCAGATGTCTCCCCTCTCGCGTTTTTTTTTTTGTAGTTCAAAATGCGACCTAGTAAGTTCTTATCTTGTTAACTTTATCTGGTGTTAGTGGTTTCTATGTGCTCCCTGTGCCAGTTTTTTAGCTCCAAAGCACAACCTAAAGGTATATCAAAACCATAATATTTAATTATTCGAAGCAGTGTTTTTATTGCAAGTCTTGCTTGTAGAATCCTGTCATATCAACTAGAGAAAAAGGTTGAATTCATATAGAAATATATGCCAGTAGAAGTTCAATGCAGGACGAGCATCACGCGAGAAAGCATTAAAATACCATATTCACCATCTGAGCAAGGTCTTATATAACAGCAGGCACCTGATAGAGGCAGCACGTTTTATCATTGTACGTTCAGGAAGCCCAATCTGAATATTGTCGTAGATGTAAAAATTTAAATATGTCTTTTCCGCAATATTTGGTAGACAAGGGAAAAAAACTTTTCTCAGCAGGTGTGCCGCGCTACTAGGTTATAGCCTGCCTTTTGATTTTTAAACAAGTTTTGTATGGTGAGAACCATCCCACACAGTGATTATTCTTAAGTTGACATATGGACAGAGAGGAGGCGGTTTTACCAATTTCGAGTGGGAAGGGCGAAGGCCGATCCCGTATAGTACGTATGCGTAGTTGCACAGACGCAAGCGGCGACGTACTCTTGAACTAGGTGCGAAGCAAGTGCCAGACATATCTAATCCTAGTCTATCGAAAATTTCTAGAACGAGATTTATCCGCCATGCTATCGTGCAGGGTTTGTTATGGCGACATTCTAATACTGGGGAACCCTGATGTCCTGAGAGAGTGCTTCAGCTCGGGAATACTTCCGGCTGTCCCCTTGAAATGCATGTAAAACACAGAAATGCTCTCTTGAGACATTCACTTGATTAAATTTAATGGAATCTGTTATATTTACGAGAGAAAAATAATTTCTTGCATTTGTAGGAAGCAGCATTTTGATTTATGGCATCAGACTTTTTACAGCGAGGCTGGTTATGTTTACCGACCGGCGATTCTTTCGTGGCGGTCCACAGAAAACTTGCTTCCATCCCCTGGCCACTGTCACGAAGGCGTGCTTTGCCCCGTTGCGGGAACCGCACTCGATCTCGCTTGCCTCTCACAACGTGGGATCCCTTGGTCTTCATTCGAAAGATATAACGCAGGACTTTGTACTCAACGACGTTCAGTTGCTGTGTCTCTCGGAAACGTGGACGGACATAGCCACCGAAGCGACCGGCTGCGTTGGAACAACGGCCGTGAAACGAAGTGACAGCCGTTCTGCCGGAGTCGCCGTCTACGCAAGAATAGAAGCATGCGTGACCGCGCACACGCGTAAGTCTGACCCGGTCGACTGCGGCGACGTGCGTGCCGGGAAAACCCGCGATGGAATCCTCATCTTCACCGTGTGCATTTCGCCGGGCACGTCCAAGGCCGACGTAGAGTGGTTCATGCGAACGCACTTCGCGGTGTTGGCGACAGATAACACTACGCCTTTCGTCATCGTGGGGGATTTTAACGTAAACATTTCGAAACAGAAAAAATAGTGGGTCGTAGACGTTGTCTTCGACGAGTTTGTGCTAAAGTGTTACAAAGAAAAGAAACTACCAACCACCAACCGTGACTCGTGTGTCGACCTAACGTTGGCAAAGAACGTGGCATCTGTCAAAAACAAAAACCTGCATATAAGGCGTACTCATTTCATTCGTTAGACTGGAATAGGTTAAGTGGATGGTAACAGCTTTGCTGGCAACCCGTCTTCACAGAGTGGGTTGGGCCTTCATATTTTTGTATAAATGAAGCTCTTCACCAAAAACATGTAGTAGCATAGCAAACTGCTCCCCTTAGAGCATATTAAGAGGGGATATTTCACGTATCAGTTTGCAGCTTAAGCGAGGTCGATACAGTGGTTGCGGCTGTTTGTCGTTGTCACAAATTCGTCTTATAGAAAGAAAGAAATAAAGAAAAAAAAGAAAGGAAGGAAATTTTCATTCCCGCATAATTGCACAGTATCATCTCGATCCAAAACTAGCTTGTGCGGCTAGTTTTGGATCCATACCGTAAATGTCAGCATAAGTTGCAACCTAAATTAAAACATTTGAAGGCCCCATCCACTCTGTGAAGGTGGATTGTCAGCGAAGCTGTAACCATTCACTTAACCTATTCTAGTCTTACGATTGAAATGAGTACGCGGTAAAATGCAGTGTACAACCATTCAATGCACAACGACATTCACCGCGGCTTTATGATCGCTGTGGTATGACGGTTATGACAGGTGCCACGTTCTTCGCCAATGTTAGGTCGACACACGAGTCAAGGATGGTGGTTGATAGTTTCTTTTCTTGTAACACTTTAGCACAAACTCGTCGAGGACAACGTTTACAACCCACTACTTTTCCTGTTTTGAAATGTCGGCGTTAAAGTCCCCCACGATGACGAAAGGCGTAGTGTTATCTGTCGCCAACACCGCGAAGTGCGTTCGCATGAACCACTCTACGTCGGCCTTGGACGTGCCCGGCGAAATGCACACGGTGAAGATGAGGATTCCATCGCGGGTTTTCCCGGCACGCACGTCGCCGCAGTCGACCGGGTCAGACTTACGCGTGTGCGCGGTCACGCATGCTTCTATTCTTGCGTAGACGGCGACTCCGGCAGAACGGCTGTCACTTCGTTTCACGGCCGTTGTTCCAACGCAGCCCGGTCGCTTCGGTGGCTATGTCCGTCCACGTTTCCGAGAGACACAGCAACTGAACGTCGTTGAGTACAAAGTCCTGCGTTATATCTTTCGAATGAAGACCAAGCGATCTCACGTTGAGAGAGGCAAGCGAGATCGAGTGTGCTTTCCGCAACATAGCAAGGCACGCCTTCGTGAAAGTGGTCAGGGGATGGAACCAAGATTTCTGTGGACTTCCACGAAAGGATCACAGGTTGGCAGAGATAAACCGCTCCGCCGTAAAAGCAGAAGAAGGTTATTTTATATACATGATTTAAATGATCTTATAATGTTGGTATAGCATTTGGAAGTTTTCTTATGAAGCAAAGTATTTGATTCAAGATTTTGCAGAGATATGAAAGAATGCTGTGTTTTCAACAAACCTAATACAGAGCCTGCTGGAGGGGAAGAAACTAAAGGCTTAAAATGCCTTAAAAAGTCCTCTGACCCTTTATAGTTTGGCAAGCGGTTTTAGGCAAAGATGACAGTCACGCTTTCATAACATAAGAAATGAACAAATAACACGGAAAAAACACATCGAATATAACCATTTTACACTTTTATAACAGTATCAATGTCTATATTACTTGCATAATGTATGAACTACATATATACATTAAGCATACATTTCACGTGTGCGTTTTTTTTATTAGGCAACTATATTCATACAACATACGATGATGCTTGTGTACACACGTACATACATAGCGCACGCGTTTATATATCTGCAAACACAAAAAATAAAAAAAAAGTAAGTAGATAAAGAACCAAAGCAAGCGTTATTGCCGAGTTTGCTTTAATTCCGAAATGATTATTGAAATGAAAATATTGATAGCGGTACTGAAATTCAATTTTTCTTTGACCTTATTTAGTACATCAGCTACCTGATATTCCATTTTCTGTCATCCGTATTCAGTTCGCATTTTGGGAGTGCGTCGTTTTTTGAATCTTAGACAATAGTTACGAAATATTTCATCTTTCGTGTAGAGTTTGTTTTTGTGTATTAATTGCAATAGCTTGAAATAATATAACTGGTCTGCCCTCAGTATACCGAGTTTTATATATAAGGGAGCCATTCTTAACCTTGTACTTTGCCATAGTAATCTTCAAACGACCGTAAAATCTTTTTTCGAAGTATAACAAGTTTGTTGTATTGGTTTTTTTCGTGGTACCCCAGACAAGTAAACCATATGTAAGTTTGCAATAGAAAAGAGAATAATAAAGAGTTCGCTTTAGCCAGAGTGGCATAAGGTGGGTTGTCCTGCACAAACATCCAACTGTACGTGCTAAATCTGAAATGAGGTAATTTATAATTTATATGTATACACCAACTTAGTTTGTCTTGAAACCATACCTGCCGTGGTTGCTCAGTGGCTATGGTGTTGGGCTGCTGAGCACGAGGTCGCAGGATCGAATCCCGGCCACGGCGGCCGCATTTCGATGGGGGCGAAATGCGAAAACACCCGTGTGCTTAGATTTAGGTGCACATTAAAGAATCCCAGGTGGCCGAAATTTCCGGAGTCCCCACTATGGCGTGCCTCACAATCAGAAAGTGGTTTTCGCACGTAAAACCCCGTAATTTAATTTTTTTTTTGAAACCATACCCCGAGAATATTTTGTTTTTCAACATGTTTAATTAGGCTTTTTTCAAATTTTTGCATTAGGTTTCTGTACAATGGTTTGCTGGTAGGACGAAATACCATGTATGTAGTTATGGAGGCATCTAATTTCAGCTTTTTCCGTTTTAGCCATCTGGATAGAAGAAAAAGATATGTATTGGCATCGCGTTCAATTCTTGCAAGGTTATGGGAGGAAAAAATATATTTGTGTCATCTCCATACATGATGACGTGAGTGGTATCAGGGATAGAGACAATATCATTTATAAAGATGATAAATAACAGTAGCCCAAGTATGCAGCCCTGAGGGACACCTTGTTTTATTTTCATTTCTGTCGAAAATGCTCCGTTATTCTTTACAAGTTTGAAACGATCAGATAACTAGCTTGTGAGAAGATCAAGAACCATGCCTCGGACTCTATACCTGGATAATTTGTTTAGTAATAAATCGAATTGTATAGAGTCAAAAGCTTTCTAGATGTCTAGAAACAGATCAAGCGTATATTCTCTATTCTCTATATTTTCGATGATATCTCTTTGATATTTACTAGAGCCTGCTCAGTTGATTTGTGCTTTCGAAAATCATATTGATTTTTGGCTAATAATTGATGTTTTTCAAAGAATACCAGGAGTCTTTCGTTATTAACGGCTTCAAATATTTTTCAAATTGTGGGAAGTACAGATTTGGGGCATTCGATAAGTTGTTTACACCAACCCTTTTATAGATCGCAGTAACTTTCGTGGTCTTTAAATGGCTCGGAAAAATGCCTTTTTCCAGAGAAAGATTAACAATATGGCTAAGTACGCCACAATTAACGGCGAAATCAACTATATTTCAGCTGGGCATATTTCATCGATCCCTGGCGCTACATTATTCTTTGATTGTTTTATTACATTTGATATTTCTAGTGCGTCCCTAGGTTGCATAGAGATAGATTGAAAGATTGCATTGAGAGCGCCATCGTCGCATTCTGTTTCACAAGAAGATGCTTAGGAACCAGCGTTAATAAAGTGAGTATTCCTAGAATCACTTAACCTTTCCTCGCGCAGCGTTTCTCCATTTATGGTAAACTCCTCACAGGCATAACTTTTTTTTCCTTGAAGTGAGTGAGTTCACAACGGCCCATATCTTTCTTTTGTCGTTGTAAATTCTTGCAAACGTTTTCTTGTAATATTGGTGCTTTGCTTTTTTGAGAACCGACGTTAGGGCATTTCAGTATTTTTTGTATAGTTCGAATTTATCAGGTGCACTCGTTCTCACAAAGTCATAATATAACTTATTCTTTACTTTGATACGATAATATAAATCTCAAGTAACCCATGGCTTCTTTTGCCTTTTTTTATTTCTAGAGAATATTTTTACTGGAAACGCCGCATCAAAGCAAGCACGAAACAATTTTATGAATGTATCATACGCATCGTTTACTATTTCTTTGCAATAGACGTCGTGCCAATCAATTTCTTTAACTCTATGAAAAAACGTTTCCCTTGTTTCATCATTTATTAGTCGCTCAGTTATCAGCTGTTAAGTTTGTTGGCTGTTTTTTTCTTGAGCAAATCAAGCAAAAACACAGATGGAGGCGATCGCTTAAGTAAGAAAAGAATCCCAGTTTATGATTCGCATGGGTTTACATTCCAAGCACAAATATCTAGCATTGTTGCACTGTGTGTAATAATCCTGACTGGTTTGTGATGTAGTTTGTTATACCGTAGGTGGAAAAAACAAGTTCTAACTTTTTTCGCATATGGGTCATCTGAAATGAAATGTATGTTGGTGTCACCCATAACGACACAAGGAGTATTAGAAGAATTAGTGGTCTCAAGTAGTGTGTCCAGAAATTCTAAGAACTTACTTTTATGGCCCTGGGGTGGACGATAAAGCGCAATGATTAACAATTTGTTGATGCGCATACTTAGACACTATGTGTCAGCGGTCATAACTGATACGTGGTCAAGGATCTCATGAGATATAGTAACCCTGAATAAAATGGCTATTCCACCACCTTTCTTTTTCCATCACGACAGAGTTATTCTGAACGGTAGCCTGAAAAGTGTAGTGCATGTGCTTTCGCTGTTATCCAAGTTTCCGTAAAGATTAAAATATCAATATCAGAAGATATGGACGACAGCAAAACTGCAATATTATCTGCTGCTTTTCCTTTTATGCTTCTGCAATTTATGTGCAATATTGTAAACCCTGTTATTGGAAAACTTTTTGGAAATTCATTGATAGTATAATATCTGCAGTTGTCGATCAGTTCAACCATACGTTATATGAATAGCACAAACGAATGAACAAAAAAAGAAAAAAACAAGCAGGCAGGACTATTCCTACTCTATGTAGATTTGCTCCAAATCTGGCGCATCAGTGGTGTGTATCACGGGGGATTCCTCATTTTTTCGTGCACGAACCCTGCCTCCGGACGTCTATACGAATTTCCCGTGCGCTTCCTTCTTTTTGTGAATCGCAGCCGCAAGCAAGTTTTTGTTCTTAGGTGTCAAGTGCTCATTTACAAAGATCGGTCGTGGTTCTTCTATACCAAACAGCGAGCCGTTTAGCCTTTGGTTCCTACTTTTCGACAGCAGAGCATTTTGCTGGCTTCTAAAAAAAACGCACAATTATATTCTGTACGCCCGGTTTCGGCGTGCGAACCCAGTCATACCTGTCAATGTCGTCATCTTCGACACATTCACCCACTGCCTCGCCTATTTTTTGTATCACGGTCAGTGGGTTGTTGGCAACAGGGGCTCCTTTCACCTCTAGATTATGTAGGCGCTGATAGTGCTCGAGTTCCTCGCACCTCTGTGTTAGCTTTGCGTTTTCAGCTTTCAAGTCCATGTTTTGTTTCAACAGCTGATGCATTTCCCTCCTCAAGGTTTTTATGTCGGTGGCCGTATCTTTTACGTCATTGCAGATATCAGTGCAGTAGGACACGCCATCCTTCAGCTTGGAAATGCCGTCTTTAATCTTCCGCGTCTCCGCCCTAATATCACGCCGGAAAGTCTCAAGTGCTTTGGCTAAGTCGCGTAGTTCTTTCAAGCTTGTATCTTGCTTTCCAGCATCCTTTCCCGCCATTTTCAAAGCAATGAAAACAGTCGAGATAAAGGCAATGTCATGCATGAAGAACACACCTTAGCAGCAGCAGCACCACCAGGAAGTGCAAAAAAAAAAACTTCCTTTCTTCAATGCAAGAAAATAAGCACTGACCTGCAATGATACATGGCAGTTCTTTAAGAACAGTGTCTTTCGGTGCCCCTGCCGCTGCCGATGTGTCGGTCGCCTCCTTCCGTGCTTCGTTTATAGGGTTAATCAATTGACGGCAGCGCCCCCTCGTTGCAACTATGATGTGAACGCTGTGACGTATCTTCAGGCAGGCCTGTTACACGTGTCTCCTAATCGGTGATATCGCCCGGCCCGGCAGGATCACGTCGGCTTCTTTGCTGCAATGATACACGGCAGATCTTTAAGAACAGTGTCTTTCGCTGCCTCTGCCACTGCCAGTGATGGTAGGAAACGTTGACTTTATACATTACAATTTTTTGGCAACATTAATTTATTTTGCTCAACTTGTCTAGTGTCCCCAGTAGGCGTGAGAAATATTGATGAAAGATAAGGCTTCTTCATGGTTAGTATTCTGTGGATTACTATAGCTCTGCTATACTCGTTAACTTTGACAAGTAGTATTATATTTAACTTAGCAAAAATCTGTATGGAGGGTGCGTCTTTTGTAACCCATGCACTTATTTTCATAGCACATTTCTGAATTATGATTAAGGGATCAATGTACGAGGCGTAGGTGAAACCCCACGTTTCTATGCAATTTGTTGAATGGCAACGAAAAATGCTGAAATTAATGAGTGAGTGAGTGAGTGAGTGAGTGAGTGAGTGAGTGAGTGAGTGAGTGAGTGAGTGAGTGAGTGAGTGAGTGAGTGAGTGAGTGAGTGAGTGAGTGAGTGAAACAACTTTATTTGGTCCACCAGGGACGCGAGTAAACTGAACGTCACCTGGCTAGGCCCACTCGGGGACCATCAGGTCAAACCTGATAGCCCTCTAGCGGGCCGTCTAGACTGCCAGTACTTGAGAGGTTAGCTCCTGGGCCTTAATAAGCTTCATCATTTGCTCATGGGTGAAGGGGGGACCGGTAGAGGCGCAGCCTCAATGGACATGCTCGAAGTCCGCATAACTACCACAAAGGGGGTAGGCCGGCCTTAGGAACCGTGCTGGGTACATTGCGTGCACTGCCGCAGGGCTCGGGTTAGTGCTTGTTTGAAGAAATCTGAGAATGGCTTCCTGTGGAACGCACAGAGAGGAGTGAAGCAAAGGCAGGAGTCGTCCTGAAAGATAATAATGCCTGCAGATCTCGTTGTGCGAGCATAGAGGCTCGGGTCACCCAGGAGAGAACGCAGTCAAACCTGGTGCAGCTGAGTGCGCCTCCTCTTTGGGGTTGAACGAGGCACCCTCAATGGTTCCAAGGTGCGCAGGGAACCAGGCCGATGCGTGATGTTCCAGGTCTATAGCATTTTGGATGACACGTAGGGTCTTGGGAGCTATCATTCCCATCTGAAAGGCCCTGATAGCGGCCTCGGAGTCTGAATAAATCGTGTCATCTACAACGTCCGTCAACGCAAGAGAAATTGCAACCTGCTCTGCAACGCTTGAACAAGAAGTGCAGATGGTAGCGCAGCTGAAGACATTGAAATCAGAGTCGAAGACCACTGAGCAGAAGGCTTCTTCTGGAGCGTATGAACCAGCGCCTACGAAGCATGTTCGATCCTTGTCCATGCGGGCACTGACGAGCAGAGCTTGACCCCTCGCTCGTCTTCGTCCTTCGTTGTAGGTCAGACGCATATTACGTGGCATGCGGTGTAAGGAAATGTTGGATTTTACGTCGTTGGGCAGCTTCACAGTGTCGTGACCGGCGACCGTGAGGTTATGTCCCAGCATGCCAAGTATGGCTCGGCCCGTTGGGGTACCAGAGAGACTTACAAACTGAGAAAACTCTTGTACTTCCGCAATTTCTTCGAACGCACTGTGGATTACCAACATGAGGAGGTCTTCTGCGTGCGTTCGGATGGGAAGGCCGAGGGCAAGCTTGAAGACTTGAAGATCTTGTTGCGCTCCAACACGAGCCAATTGTGCATAGCCGCCGAATAAGCGAGGTGGCATTGCACGAATGCGTGGATAATCTGGAGGAGATTGTCTTCCCTGATTCCGCGGTACCGATTGGTGATTCTGCGGACCAGACCAAGGGCGCTATTCGCCTTGGAACAAAGGCGTTTGTACGCGGCTCCATTGACCACGTCAGACTGGATAAACATTTTTGGACCCCGATAGTGCGCATCCGCGGAACTTGGGAGCCGTTACCGGTGAATAGTGTAATGTCGCTCTCCATTTCTTGTTTCTAGCACCCGTGAGAACAGCCTCGGGGCCTCTTCTTGTAGAGTAAGAGCTCAGATTTAGCTTGCGAGACCCTTAGCCCAGCGGGGATGAGATACCGCTCTGTCACATCGATGGCTCCTTGCAAAGCACCCTCGACCTGAACTTCACATCCGCTGGGGCACGAAATGGTGATGTCCGCGTAGATTGCGTGCTTAATGTTTCACATAATGCTTACCATAATATTTGAGGACGAAAATCTTTGCGTGCCTTTAATAAGGCATAGCAATCAAAAACACATTTTTTAGTTACTGGTTAATATTTGGAGCCCACTGTAGTGCTAATCAAGGCTCATTCCTAGATATTTATCACTACTAATGTGTTGCATCTCTGTATCTCTGAGATGCAAGTTGCACTTAGTAGGAGTAGTTTTTCGGTTGGAAGAAAATACTACATACTTGGTTGTTGTGGAGTTTCAAACAAGTTTGTTAGTTTCAAACCATGTTAAAGTTTTCTGGAGCACACATTGAGCAATTTATTCTGCTTCCTGTAGTGGCGGTCATGAAATTATTAGAGGTGTAAAATCCGCTTATAACACAGAATGAGAAAATCTGAGTGATCTAGGATAATCGTTAATGAAAGGACAGAAGAATAATGGTTCCAGTACGGATCCTAGTGCAACGCTTGCTTTTACTGTCTTTAATGAAAATTCTTGTCCTATAACTACTTCGTATTGCTTACGATTTGTTAAAGAGCTGTAAAAAATGCGAAGTGCTCATCCTCTAAAGTCATAATGCTGTAATTTTCACAATAGTGTTACGCGAAAGAGGGATTAAGGACTGGAGACTATTCACAGAGTATATTTACAAAGGATAACTGCAGCTCCGGCCAGTTGAGCCGGCAGCTCGAGAGCGAGAGAGCGTTCGTGCTCTTTGTCAGGGCACCCGCGTTCATCGTCCACAAGAAACACGCAATATGCATGCATCAATAGTATACCGTGATCTACCGAGTCAAACACCTTTCTAATAACCAAGAATACGCCGAGTGCGAAGTAGCTCTTGTGAAGTACTTGGTTTATTGTTTCTGTTAGGGAACTTACTGCAGTTGCAACAGAGTAACCACTTTCAAGACGGTGTTGGCGTTTGAAAGTATGCGGTATTTTTCAAGACAGCTTGTGACATGCTTTGCAATTAGTTTTTCGAAGAGTGTATTAATAAATGATAAAATAGTTATGGGTCGATAGTTCGCCAAGTCATTTGGGTTATCTGCTTAGCATATTGCTACCATTCTTCTGATTTGGAGCTCCTCAGGGTATATAGCCGACAGAACGGATCCATTGAACATGTTTGCATGCGCTGGACTCAAGATGTCGATGTTTTAAGCTTACAGATAGACCAATGGTGACCCGTGGCCTTGTTTGATGGCGTAAGCCTTGCAGTATTTAAGATTACCGATGCTGGGGGAGGGGGGTTATGTCAGTGAGAACAATGTGTTTATTTGCGAAGAAGACAAAAAAGAAACAAATGCTATATTGCGGGCGCCCTGCATGGTCGCATTGTGTAATTGTGCCCATAAACAAAAAGTACTCATTAAATGATTCGGCAAGATCTGCGAAAATAGTGCCTAATGCGCAGCTGGCGGGAAGTATACTGTTTTGTTTTGTTTAGGTATTGACTGAATTCACTATTCGCCAAATTTCTTAACACTTTACTTTGCTTTTTATAATGTATTGTTACGGAACGAATGAGGAAGAGAGGAAGAAGATCTCGGGACGCTCGCTGCTGCGTGTTGTTGGTGGTCAGCCATCTTAAATACTCAGACTCATTTTGTATATATATTGTAAATACAATCTTCCTTACTCCCAACATTCCCGTAACGTTATTTTAAAATTCTTTCTTTCGCTTACGCAATAACGAAACAGAAAGATTCCGCGCAGTCTTATATAGAGAACGGTAATAATCATTGCCTCTGTTTTGTTTCAGTTCATTGTGCCAATGTTCGTTTTTGCTTATTCGCTAAGGATATTGCATTCGTTGTCCAGGAACACATAGGAATCGAGAAGTACGCGGCTCTACGTGAACTCGCCCTTTGTTTAACACAGCTGGAAACTAGTATATTAGAGAATTGTCCATATGCTTGGTTGTCGTTGGCGTGATTGATCGCAGCAAAGTTCTGGTCTTGTAGACTTTCCTAGTTTTCAGGTAGTCCCACCTTTCTGCCAGGCGAGTTGTATGAAAATTGATGTTAAGCTTATTTAAGGGGACATGGATATGAGGGTGGGGGGTCGGGAAATGGTCTGTAATGCTTTCAGGAATGACTGCTGACATAACTCTACTTATATCATAGTCCAAAATCAAGAAAGGGGCTGACAGATGGAATAGCACACTGTGGTATAAAGTTTGTAAACAGGGATAAGGTGCCTCAGAAAGGCTGGCCAACTTTTCGAGAGAAGGACCTATCTTCGTCAAAGGTGGCCTCGTCATCCTCGGCATATTAGTCATAAAGGTTTAGTGCACTGAGGTCACGTGCGGGTTTTGTTGCTGGCGGCTGGTTTTAAAGGGAGAGTGTTCAGAGGTAATGAGCGCTGTCGTCCGGCGTCTGTGAGCTTCGTTCCCAAGACGAGGGAACAAGAGCGGGAGAGTGGGAACGCGGGGAGAAAAGAAAGAAAAAAAGGAAGGAAAATATGCTGGGGTGACACCAAGACGTAAAGAAAAAAACTAAGAGAGAAAGAACAAGAAATAAAAAAAATATAAAGAAAGATGCGGTGGGGAGGGCGTTGGGGAGGCGAAAGATTAGGGCGCATTCGCTAGGGGTGTCGCTGGCGGCATGTATTTTTTTGGCATTAAAAGAGTCGGTCAGGCGGTCAGTGCGCGAGTAACATAACAGAGAAAAAAGAAAAAAACATGAGTTGAAAAAGTTTTTTTCTTTTTTTTCTTTTTTTCTTTTTTTACAGTTTCAACTCGTTTTTTTTTCTTTACCGTCCACTCCGACCCCGCCATCCCTTCTCCCGCTGTCGCGGCACTGCCGCGGGGCCGAGGACATGTGCTCCTTACAGCCTCGCGCGTGATCGACGGCTCTCTGCTCCTCCGGCTCCGCGTCGCGTGGCTGTACGGCTCTCAGCCGTGTCTCTCACTTCTCCGGTTGCGGGTGCGTTCCTCAGTAGCATCTGTCGCCTCTCGCAGATCTTGCGCCTGGCTCTCCTTCTCCCGACTCTACTCTTTCGCTTTACCTCTCCTTACTAGGCACAGTGCCGTTGCGGTGACTCGAAAGGCAATTATAGCGTTTCGTCCTCTTACTTCTACTTCCCACCCAAACCTTGTACGGCCACATTTAGTCTGTGAGTGAATGAGTGTGACCTTTACTCAATACCGCCGTTCTCCACCTGTTTCGTCATCCCGCTTGAGAAGAAACACTGAATAATCATAGCATATCCCCCCTCTCCGCGGCGGTGACCCATTATAACATGGTGCAATGAGGCGTCACCGGATGGCCGGCTCGATAGCGGCGGTTCGCGTTGTGTGCTGCCCAGTCCGAAACGCAGAACCGCCTCCGTTGTGTACTGCATGCTCTGTATGTGGTTGGTTGTTGAAAAAAGGCAGCAAGTGCGCTCAAACATCGCAATACCAAGAAGCGTAATCGCCGACTGATTTTTATGTCTTGTTGGCACCCGATGAAGGACGTGAATGTCTGACGATACAATACTGATCCCAATATCGCCCTCAATTTTTTGAACCACTTCCACCAGCGATTCGTTCTGGTTCTGCGGGATTCCCTTCATCTCCACATTATTTTCCAGGTGCATTGCTTTAGTTCAGTAAGTTATTTCTGTGTGCTAGCCAGCGACTGTACCAATTGGTCTTTTTCAGCACTTAAAGCAGCATGCTCTCGTTTTAAATTATCCAGTTCTTGATTAGTCACCCAAAGCAGTTCTAAAGTTTCATTCATATACATCATCGACACTCTGTTTCACATCGTCAAGTTGTTTGTTTAAGTTCAGATTCATGTCAGTGAAGTGCTTGAGCAGCTCTTCGATAGTGCCTGGCTACTTTGGCTCATTTGGGCAGCGAGAGATGCGAGTTTGTACCCAACAATTATTACATAAATTTTGTTCACTTCAAATGTACCAATATTAGAAGTGAACATATCTAAGGCACTGGAAATTGTGATCATTCAAAGTCGATAAAACTACCTGCGCAAAACTTTTTCTAATTGTGCTATTTTGAATATTTTTCCAATACGTATAGAAGCAATTGACAGACTCAACTGAAATATTCCTAAAGTCAAGAGATTTTACCTTAGTGTTTTAGATGCAACAAACTTCATTAATTGCGGTATAGTGGATGCTGGACAAAATTATTTATAGGTTGTCAGGTATTTAGCTGAGACTTCGTTTTAAGGGTAACGCCAAGAATGACGAGACTCAAAACACAAAGCGTACACAATATATTTTTTTAAAGCCAAATTAGTCACTCGAGTAAGAAATGAACCATAGATGAATCACGAAGAGTTTTGCCTGCTTAACGAATGTGGAAACACAATAGTTTTTGCTGAGTAGTTGTTACCTCAGCTCTCTAATTCAGGCAGCTCCATTGGATTGAGACACACTTTTCTAGCGCTTGAGTAATTCCATGCGCAATGACTGAGACCACAAAGGTGACCATCCCTAATTCTTTTAGGAAAACTTGTGCTTGTTGCCGACTTTGTGAAGGACGTTTCACCGAACTGTTTTTCTCGTGAAAAAATTTTGGAGTCGTAAGCGCTCTTTGAAGCTTCCAAGAAGAAGCAAAAGTTGGTTGCAAGTCATTTTTTTATTGAAGTGTGAAACAAGGTGCAATGAAATATCTTGGTGACCGATATGAGACCGATAGCCTCATTGGCTATCGGTCCAAATATCTGTGTATACATTTTGTTTGTGTTACTCAATAAAGACTTCTTGATTCTTGATTCTTCTTGATCTTATTTTAGAGCATTCTACTGTCCTGCTTCGTTTATGTGCCATCATAAGTTAACGCATTTAATAATTTTGCGCGTTTATTTGGCTCAGTCAAAAAGCGAAAAATATTGTTACGTAGGAAGACGCAGACGACAAGCTATGTACAAATATATTTACAAGGAAAATACGCTGCGCTTGGCCAAGAGGCAACAGCCCGCGCTAGCTTCTAAATCGTCGTCGTCGTCTTCACACTGCTGGCCTTTCGTGATCGCACATATTGCGCCGTAGCACTACCCCCGGCTGCAAAAGCGCCGCCCCGGAGCGACTAAAGATCGGACTCGGAAGCAGTGTAGTAGGCCTTGAGCCTACTGACGTGTACGACATCACTAGATGCCACAGGAGAGGACGAGCTTGAACCCACAGGAGCAATTTCGTAAGTCACAGGCGTCACCTGGCGCAGCACGCGGTAGGGCCCTGTGTATCGCCAAAGAAGCTTCTCTGAAAGTCCGACGTGACGAGAGGGCGACCACAGGAGCACGAGCGCACCAGGTGAAAACTGTACGTCACGATGGCGGGCGTTGTACTGACACTGCTGAGTGGTCTGTGAGGCCGTAAGTCGAGCACGGGCAAGCTGGCGTGCATGGTCGGCGAGGGCGATGGCGTCGCGCGCATACTCGCTTGTTGAGACCAGAGCAGGAGGAAGTGCCGTGTCTAGGGGCAAGGTAGGTTCGCGACCGTACAGTAGATAAAAGGGAGAAAATCCGGCGGTGTCGTGCCGGGAAGAATTGTACGCAAATGTTACGTAAGGAAGGGCAATGTCCCCGTCGTGGTGGTCCTTGGAAACGTACTTGGCCAGCATATCGGTAAGAGTACTGTTTAACCGCTCTGTCAGGCCATTGGTTTGAGGATGGTATGAAGTAGTCAGTTTGTGTTGAATGGAGCACGAACGCACAATGTCAGCGATAACTTTCGAGAGGAAGTTTCGACCGCGGTCAGTAAGCAGCTGTCGCGGGGCGCCATGAAGCAAGATAATGTCACGCAAGAGAAAGTCCGCGACGTCAGTGGCGCAGCTGGTAGGGAGAGCCCGAGTGATAGCGTATCGGGTGGCGTAATCAGTCGCGACGGCTACCCATTTGTTCCCAGAGGATGACGTGGGAAAGGGACCGAGCAGGTCTAATCCAACACGAAAGAACGGTTCCACAGGGACGGTGATCGGCTGGAGATGACCGGCAGGTAGCACCTGAGGTGTCTTCCGACGCTGGCAGGGATCACAGGCAGCAACATAGCGTCGAACGGAGCGAGCGAGACCAGGCCAATAGAAGCGGCGGCGGACGCGGTCGTACGTGCAGGTTACCCCAAGATGTCCTGCAGTGGGTGTGTCATGCATCTCAAAGAGCACAGTCTGTCGTAGATGTTTCGGCACGACAAGAAGAAGATCAGGGCCATCAGGGAGGAAGCTCCTTCGGTACAGAATGCCGCCCTGGAGGACATATCGGCGAATGGATGCGTCGGTAGGTGTAGACCGCAGACGCTCGATGAGTACTCGCAGCGATAGGTCTCGGTACTGCTCATCGGCGATGTTAGCGAAGGCAGACACAGAGAAAATGCCGTCGGCGGTACTACTGTCGGCGTCGTCAGGCTCGTCTACCGGGTAGCGAGACAGGCAGTCAGCGTCCTTGTGTAGTCGGCCAGATTTGTAGGTAACAGAGAACGAATATTCTTGGAGGCGTAAGGCCCAGCGCCCAAGTCTTCCTGAAGGGTGTTTCAATGAGCATAATCAACAAAGCGCGTGATGGTCTGTGACAACGGAAAAGGATCGGCCATATAAGTATGGGCGGAATTTCGCAACCGCCCAAACTAGGGCCAGACACTCACGCTCAGTGATGAAATAGTTGCGCTCCGCGGGTGAGAGGAGCCTGCTGGCGTAAGCGATAACACGGTCGTGGCCACGCTGGCGTTGTGCCAGTACTGCTCCAATTCCGTGACCGCTGGCATCAGTACGGACTTCGGTAGGCGCAGAAGGATCGAAATGGGCCAGAACGGTAGGCGTTGTGAGAATGTCGATTAGATGAGAGAATGCAGAGCCCTCGTTATCGCCCCACTGGAAAGGAGCGTCTTTTTTCAAAAGGTCGGTTAGTGGTCGTGCTATGGCGGCGAAATTCCTCACGAAACGGCGGAAGTACGAACAAAGGCCGATGAAGCTGCGCACATCCTTGACACACTTCGGAACAGGGAAGTGCGTAACAGCATGGATCTTGGCTGGGTCCGGTTGCACTCCGTTCGCGTCAACGAGATGTCCAAGGACGGTAATCTCGTGACGGCCGAATTGGCACTTCGATGCGTTGAGTTGCAGACCGGCTCGCCGAAAAACGTCCAGGACTGCTGAGAGGCGCTCGAGGTGCGTAGCGAACGTTGGGGAGAATACGATAACGTCGTCCAAGTAGCACAAGCACGTGGACCATTTGAAACCGTGAAGAAGGGAGTCCATCATGCGTTCAAAAGTGGCAGGAGCGTTACATAGGCCGAACGGCATCACCTTGAATTGATAAAGACCGTCGGGTGTTACAAAGGCAGTCTTCTCGCGGTCGAGATTGTCCATGGCAATCTACCAATAGCCGGAGCGAAGGTCAATAGAGGTGAAATAGCGAGCACCGTGGAGGCAGTCAAGGGCTTCATCAATCCGAGGTAGGGGATACACGTCCTTTTTGGTAACCCTGTTAAGGTGCCGATAATCCACGCAAAAGCGCCATGAGCCATCCTTCTTTTTTACCAGCACAACCGGTGACGCCCAAGGACTACATGACGGTTCAATAATGTTCTTGGCAAGCATTTGGCGAACTTCTGCGTGAATAACTTGACGCTCAGCTGGTGACACTGGATACGGGCGGCGATGAATGGGAGGGGCATCGCCGGTATTAATGCGATGTTTGACAGCTGTAGTTTGGGCTAAAGGACGATCGTTAAAGTAAAACATATCGTCGTAGGAAAACAGAACGCGGTAGAGTTCACGAGCGTGCTCGGAGGGCAAGTCGGGGGCAATCATTTTCCGTAAGTCAGCGATGGTACAATTTGTCGACTGCGATGGGAGAGGAGTATCGGATGAAGTGTCGTCTACTGCAATGGATGCTACTGAGTGATCCTCGAATGAACAAAGCTGGGCCAAAGACATCCCACGTGGCAGCACTTGTGTCGTCAAGCCAAAGTTGACCACTGGCAGGCAGACGCAATTCGCCGTAATAGATAAAACTGTATGGGGTACTGTGATCCCGTGTGTAAGGAGGACGTCTGGCATAGGAGCCGCGATGTAGTGACCGTCGGGGACTGGTGGGGATGACACTAGGTCAACGTAGGTCAGTGCCGAAGGCGGCAAGCGAACGAAGTCGGCGAAACTGAGGCGATTGGGGTGTGGTTCAGCAGGATCCAGAACAGGCAGGTCAAGGCGGAGAGTACTGGCGGAACAATCGATGAGAGCAGAATGTGCGGAGAGGAAGTCTAAGCCGAGGATGATGTCTTGGGGACAGTGGGCGAAGACCGTGAATAGCACGATTCAGAAATGTTCTTACACGAATATACTGAAGGTGTTCAGCCACATTTCCTTGTTATCTTTTCCCGTTGCTACAACGTGTATTAAAACTAATTTTCGAATATGAATTGAAGTCCACTTTCTGAAAACTGATTTGAAGACTACCAGAAAGTCATCTTTTGATGATGCTCAGACCCAAAGAGGCCTTAAGGCCATCCAGATATAAATAAATGAAAAAGTTCATTTTTTGGCGGCAGGCTTTATTCTTCTGCAAATTTTTACACGAATAAATTTGTTTGAGTTGAGAAAAATGTTGAGCTCCCCAACAAAATTCATCGGTAGGCGTTCCTTTCCTGAACTGTCTTTACTGCCAACCACACATGCACTACTGGCTATAACACTGCTTGTTGGCCTAGCTGGCGCTTGCTAAAAGACCTGTTTCTGCCGCAAATTATAACACACCCAAAGATAGACACATAAAAGACAACACGTTGAAACACACTCAAAAGGAAGTCACGTAAAAGACAACACGTTGAAACACACTCAAAAACACATAGAAGACACGTTGTCTTCTATATGTCTTTCTTTTGTGTGCGTTCTAACTTGCGGCAAAAACATGCCTTATAGTAGCACTGGCCAATTTTCTGACAGACAGATGCACTATGGCTATTCTACAAGCGAACTTGTGATGAGTCACTTGAAATTCTTAAACATACCTCGTATACGATGGGCGTTCGTCAGTTCACTACTTCTAATTGCGGGATTTGAGGCGGTCAAGTAGGTGAACGTGGCATAGATGTGAACCTCTTCCAGTGGCAGACAGTGCCTGACTTAGCCTCGTTCGGTTCTATAGAGATGGACAATAATCACGCGGTCAATTTTTCGCTGCTGCTTCACACCAGAACCAAAACAGCGTTTTATCACGCCCACCGGCGCTCACAGCACGATTTATCTGGCAAACTACAAATTCCTTGACATTTGTCTGCTACGACATGGTTCGCACTGAGTGGCGATGATGCAAGGTCGTCCATATTTAGCAATCTGCTGATCTACAGCACAAAACAATGAACCAACGCTATGCACAGTATGTATTGAGCTGACGACGAACCTCGAAGCTGTCGTGGTTTACTTTCATCACAGAAAGGTATAATCGTAAAGCCTACGCAGGGGGACATCAGCACTTCAACAATGCAAACGGTATAAGGAAAAATAATGGCGCTGGAAAGACCCGTCATCGTCGCATGTCTTGGAGCCAGAACAAGATCGGAATGCTAGAAAGCGCTGTCGCCATGACGTGTCGCGCGGCTAGTTCGCAGATCTAGCTGAGCTGTCGCTGCTGGTGCTGTGTTTCTGATTGCTGCATGAGGAGTCCAATAAACCACGTCACATTTGGTGAAGGTGTCAGGTACACCTTGAAACACGGAACTTCGAAGCAGGCCTCTGCCAACCATCCTGGCCATGGCGGAAGACCCTTCACCGCGTCTAACGTGCACGATGCCAGCCATGGCCTGCTCGGGTGCATTGCGTAAGCTCGATCCTGCCATTTTCAGTAGGATCGGAGATCATGACGTGGAGGATTGGCTTGCCACCTATGAAAGTTTGCGCGGCCACAACCAGTGAGACAATGCGACGAAACCGAACAACGCCATATTCTATCTGGGCGACGTTGAGATCTAGTGGTACCGCAGCCACGATACTGGCCTATCAAATTGGGTGGCATTTAAGACAAACTTCACAGACGTGTCTGGGCGGCCTGCAGTTAGCAAGGTTCCCGTCGAGCAACGTTTGCGAGAACAGCGCAATAGAGTGGGGAGACAGTCACTAGTTACATCGAGGATGTCGCGTATCTCTACAAGCGCATGGATGTGACAATGGCGGAAAGCGACAAGACCGGGCATATTTTAAATGTAGGCTAACAACAATGCCTTTTTCGTGCTCTTGGCAAAGAACCCCAGCAATAAGTCTGAAGTAGTGACCCTCTGCCAGAGCTATGATGAGTTGCGAACAGCGGCTTGCCTCGAGCAATCATTGGTGGGCTCTCTCTCTTTCTTCATGGTTACGGCCAATGACTCGTAGCTGATAGTGGGTATTATATAAAAAAAGAATCAGCAAAGACTATTTAACAATGAAGATGAATATTTACGCGTTCTCGGAAAGCAGCTGATGTAGTGATGGAGATGACGTCATAAGGTTGCCCTTCTCTACAGCCATGAACCTTCCTGTACCATCGACACACTTTTACATATCAGCCAGATGATTCAGAGTGTACTCAAGTTTCCATCGCCGCTAAGCATGCCGAGGAATGTCGGCAGCTCGCCCGCATGCTCACTACAGCAGACAAATCCCACCAAAAGGTTCGACGTAATGGTGGCGGACCTGCTCCTGCTTTCCCGACTGAATCCCTTCTTTGGATCGAGGTCCCATGTATAAATCCTGGCCACTCATCGAAACAACTACCGAAATTGGATGGTCCTTATCGCATCATTGCGCAAACTTTGCCTGTCAACTACACTCTCGAGTCATTGGCCCCCTCAAGTGTCTGCCATCGCTGGAGACGTAAAATTATTCAAGCACACATGCTTTCTTACGATCCCATCGTTTTGTCGTCGTAGTAGATAGCCAGGATGGTTATTTTTTCAGCAAGGAGGCGATTTTAAGGAAGAAGAATGGCACTGGAAAGTCCCATCAGCAGACCGTGTCGCGCGGCTGGTTCGCCGATCGAGCTTGGCTACCATTACTGCCACTGTATTTCTGGCTGTCGCTGGACGAGTACAATAAACCTCGTCTCGAAGGATACGTCGCTTGCATTTACTGCGCATAAGGAAGCAGAAACACATATTTTATGCATATTAAGTTGGTTAGCACGGCAAGCGTGCAATTGCTGCTCGCACGTATTGCAGTACAGCACGTGCTCGCAATGTTTTAGTGCAGACACGGTTCATAAGTGCCTACTGGTGACATTGGTTGTGGACTTCGAACTATATTTCTTGCCTCAAGCAAGATGTACTCAAATTAAGTTTTGCAGATCACAATAATAAAGGCGCATCCATGTAATAAATGATTTAACGTATTTTTATCTGCAGGGCCTTAATGCCTGATTTAGTTATGTCCATCGTCAAAAAGGGAATTTTGGCTAAAGGAGGAACTTCTTTTCTGCAATAGTACATCATTTCAAGAACAAAAGAAAAGAACATAATTACATAAAGTTTAACAATAGTAAAACATAGTAAATAAATATTGTGGCGGGGGGGTGGGGAACGTTAGCAATCTTCATGCTATAAAATTGTTCCAGAGCACAATTTCTTGCTTTTTCACTGAGCCAATTGACCGCGGAAAATTCATTATTGTGGTAAACTGTGACGTCACACAAAAGATCCACGCCAGAAGAATATTCTAACATAACACTCGCCATTATACCTATTTTGACTCCTGATAAAAGAAAATTATTTTCTGCCAACCTTTTCTGCTTCACGGAAAATTCACAAAGCGTGCATGTCACTAACAATTGATGTATTAAAAAAATACTATTTTGATACATCATTCACACATTGACCAACTCCCCGTCCCCCACCGCAACCACCACCACCACCAAACACATACAAATTTTTTTTTCAGGAGAATCAGTGATGGTCTCCATTGTCATTTGAGACTTCTCGCGCAGAATGAGCCTTCTGCAAAATGAGGCAGTTCAAATGTAGCACTATTTCTGGGTTGAATTTGCGTCACACTGCGATATAAAACTTTGATGTGAGCAATATTCAGCTTCATGGATGATAGTCTTCATATATATAGACAGAACTGCAGTTATTGGGTTTCTATCATGAAATCAGAGAAATTATTTAATAAATTTATTGTGTGGTCATGGCAAAAAAAGCAAGTAGGATATTAACGGGCACGGCATGGGGACCTCATAAGGAGTGTTCAGTTGGAAGGAGGCGTTTATGCATCCAATATTTTGAATTTTGGGGGTGCTACCATAACGTAGTGTCGTGTATACACACGTACGCACCCACTATGTATATGCATATATATAGGCAGAGAAAGAAATACAGCGGTTATCTTTAGCAATTCTTGCTTACCTGTACATAGTCATACGCCGTGTTTTTGCTATCAAAGCCTTTGTGTGCCATCATCGGATACGCGGCGCTGTGTCTTCGCCGAGTCTCTTGCTCCCAATAAAATGTACGTACTACTTCCTCAATTTATTTATTGCATAACAAATACTATATAGGGTTCATTAGCGGGAAACCATTGACGAGTTCATTATTCATTTATAGGCAGCAATAGTGCTAAAGACACGAATGTAGGTGACGGCACATGAAAAGCAAATCGTTGTGCTGTCTAACAACCTATTTGTTATCAGCACCGAATGACATATTGACACGTGGTAGTGACGGCGAAGAAAACAGCGAAATTGGGAAAGATGAAACTAGCGTTTTATTGGGCGAACCTGTGCCCACAAAACAGGCTACACTCAAAGAACGACGACAATGGCGAACACAGTCGGTAATCGTAGAAAATCTGATCAGTGGGTCAAGCGCGTCGGCTTTTATACATCAGTGGTCGAATGTTCCAGAGTAATCGCTGGGACCTGCGTGGCTTACATGAAGTTCTACATTCTTCGAGTCACGCGCACATGCAATCAGATTACAACAAGCTTCTGTCACAGACAGCGGATGGAAACATCGCTAACATTCCAGAAACTTCCGATACATGCAGGTGGGTCCTGCGCTGTGTGATAACACTTGTTAGGCGGTGAAACGTGGCGCCCGATAAAGACAAACAAGTACACGTGTCAATATAAACATGGCAGAATGAGGCGTTAAAGGCGCAAAAGCATTAAAAACCTAGAGACCGGGATCGGTCATCCTCACACAATTATGCATATGAACGTTAAATGCGTTTGGTCATAGGGTGAGGAGATGAATATGCAATTTCCATGTCGATAGCAAAACAGATCGCGCACTTACACATTTCTGTTTCATTATAAATATTGTATAGTCTTCTATTATTTCGCTGATCATTTGGCGGCTGTTTTTTGCAAGCACTTCACATTTCTTTTGGGAATTGAGGCCATCGACCGCAGTTCTTATGATGCAAGGTGGCGAATGACTGTTTTTATCATGTAGTGAGGTCACTGGGTAGGTTGTGATGCCACTGGGATGTGAGCAGAGTATGTGCCACTGGGATTTACTTTGCTTTCAATGTCATATTCCAATATCGGTATTACCTGTTTTAGCAAACGTCTTTGAGTCGGCAAAAAACGATCGCATAACAAAGTTCTGCAAAAAAATGTCATATCTAGTTCGCAAATTGGATTTCAAAAACACAAGTCGATTGAACAAGCGTTAGTGCTTGCGAAGTGGAAAATCATTGAAAGTATTGAAAATAAGAATTATACTTTATGGATCTTTCTGGATTTCCGAAAAGCGTTTGATTCCGTGAATCATGGTATTCTTCTAAAAATGTTATGTTTTGGAGTATGTGCCATGCTACTTAAATCAACCACCTATCTTGAGAAACGCTTCTAATTTAGAAATGTTAATTATTATTCCTCGGTATCGTTAAATGTAACAAATGGAGTACCCCAAGGATCAGTATTAGGTTCCACCCTGTTTTTATGACACATCAATCACATAACGCATATTGACTACGCCCTTATTATAGTAATGTTTGCGGAAGATACAACTATATTTTTACTGCACGGACGAAACGTGACCTTCAAGAAAAGACTAATAATTATCAACAAAACCTATCCGAATGGCTAAATGATAATTGTCTACAATTAAATGCCTCTCAAACCAAATAGATCATTTTCCTCCTTCAAGTAAACGCGACCAACGTGTCATTCATGTTACGTATGTAACTGAGAGCTCTCAACTAACACCTTAGTGAATATTCCTAGTCGTTTGGTTCCAAGAGTCTTTGAAATGGTCGAGTCATGTGGACCATTTGGTAATCGATATAGCTTGATCAATAGGATGCATTACAAAGATTTCTACTTTAACACCTTTTCGGCTAAACAAAGTTCTTTATTACATTCTAGTATATTCTAAGATTGCCTACTGTTCGCTAGTATGAGGTGTCACCACTCAGCGCAACTACAATAGCTTAACGGTACTACGAAAGCGCGTGCTACGTATTTTTGAAGTAAGAAGAAGTAGTTTATTGACTGGAAAATGTAGAGAGGTCGGCCGCTAAATGGAGCATCTGGCCTGCTACTCTACGTGGGGGAAGGGGAAGAAGGAAAGAAAGAGGGTCACAATGGGGGATGATAATGGGTGCGACGAGGTGAAGGACGCATTGCATAACTGGTTTCACAAGTGTGAGTCCAGGCCCGTGTCGCTTAACAACTCTGTGGCCATGCGCCTAGCAAGAGGTCCTCTGACAGTGGTCTATTGCGTATATATCTCAAGGTCTCTGCCATTGTCAGTCTTTCGCGCGCATATTAAGGGGACACCGCGAGCACATGGTCAATAGTATCTACAGTGCCACACACTGAACAGTGCGGGGAGTCTGTCCATCCAATGATGTGCAAGAATTTGCGCGTGAAGGCAACGCCTAATCTCAGTTTGTGTAGTAGGCATGTATGAGGGTGTGCAATTCCATGCAGAAATGGAAATTGCAGGTTGGGATCTAGCCTTTTAAGGCGGACGTGATGAGCGTCTGTCTGGGCGCAGTATCTTCTCGTCGCACTCCTCATTTATTCTGACAGGAGGCATGTGACGTCCGGTCTGGAGAATGGCACTACAGTTCGCAGGCCATTGCTGAAAGCGCGCCTTGCTGCAGCATGGGCCATCTCATTACCAGTGAGCCCACAGTGTCCCGGGATCTATTGGAACACTACGCGGTGGTGTTTTTCTTGAGCGCATGAAACTAGCTCGGTGATCTACAGTGCCAGAACCTGATATGCGGTGTGGCGCAGGAAGCATCCCAAAATTTGCAGCGTGGGTTTGAGTCTGTGTAAATGCACCAATCTTGAGCTCTTTCCCTGCAGATGTGGCGAATCACTTCCCGAATAGCCACAAGCTCTGCAGCGGTTGATGTAGAATTATAGTATAGTATGAAAGCTCGAGTCATCTTTTGGGCTGGTATCACCACAGCTGCTGCCGATACCTTTGGGACGCGTAGCGCTCTGTGTAAACATAAACATATGTCTGTTATTCTGACCAGATCTATGTCAGAGCAAGTTGTAGTCCGCTAACGGGAACCAATGAGTTCTTTCGTATACCGGAGACATGCACACATACGGAAGGTTGAACCATCACCCACGGCGGTTTGACGGGGTGATATGGAAGGACATAGCCTGAAGTTATGTGGGGTAGCTGGTAGTGGACTGCACTTGTGAAACTGCTGTCCGGCCGCTCATGTAGAACCGACGTCAGTGGATAGCAATGGTGTCGTGTCAGTAAGTGTGAATACACTCGAAGTGGTTCGTGGGACAGGTATATTCATAATGGGCATACGCGGGCTTCCTCAATAGTGCCTTTGTTGGAGGCCCGTCGTGAGAAGGCGAGGCATATTTTGAGTGCCTGCGCTTGAACGCTCTCTAATGTCCATAAGCAGGAAATGCTCAAGTTTGAGAGTATCGGAAGGCTGTATCGAATGTAGCCTAAGGAAAGAAAAAATTATGCAGGAAATTTCCGTGACTTACGTACCAGGGAGTTGTTTGTGAAACACAACATGCTTATCGCCAATCAAGTGTATCTATATAAATCAATGCAACATATACACGCCACAAACATATACAAGGACATTGATATGGTAGTTGAACATAAGTACGGGTTTAGGCAGCATAGAAGGAGGCTTCCGAAGATTAGGAGAAATTACGGGAAACAATCGTTAACATATCAAGCTATACAGATTCTAAATAAACATAAAGACATAATAAATTGGACTGATAGTCCTGGTAAACTTAAAAGAATATACCAAACTGTTCTTGCCACAACAGCATGTGTATTGTACACTGTTTTACATTAGCTTCAACTCTATTCAGAGTATTTCTGAATTTAAATTTTTTCTGTTTATGTACGCAGTGTAATGGTATACAATTGTTCTCTACATATCAGTAATATGATAAAAAAGGCCTACTAGCTAGCACATGAATCCTCTGTGACCCTTTTGTATATGTATATATATCTATCTGCGTGATCATTGAGCATATGTATGCATCTCATACTTGTTATCTAATGTATTAGAAGTCACTTTTCGTTCCTGCTTCAGAGCTACATTGAGTGCAACTGCAATTTTAATATAATGTGCGCCTTATTGTATACGTTATTGTACGCGTAAATGCTCTATGAACTGAATGGGAGCAGGGGACCCGTATGGCTGTTTCAGCCTTTAGTCATGTCTCCGCAGGAAATGCCCTGAAATAAAGTGATTTTGATTTTATTTTGATGTCCCGCAATTAGAAATTTTACATTTTATTTAATATAAAGATAAAAGATGCAATATATCAAGGGTTACATTATTCCATGCTTCAAATGCCACACGCGTTCGGTGAAGAAACACTCTTTTTCACTGATTCAGATAAACGTTACGTTACGTAGATCAGTCACATTACGTAGAAGTCCAGTACGCTTGAGGCTACCAGTTCTTGCCTGTGTTTATGAATGTTCCGACCATTCGAGCATTTGGAAATACTTCCCATGCAGGAGAAAGAAAGGTGTAGGGGTTTGGCGGGATGTTGGCTCCTCTTGGGGTGTGTGCCTCGTGGAGGTTGAGGTGTTAGGGGTGTGTGTGATGTCAAGAGATGCAAAATATGATGCTATAAAGGTTCACTTATATAGTTCTTCCATAATTACTTATATTCGTGATGTATTTGAAAAATATACCGGAAAGTAAGCCCTTGTGCCATTGATTCTTTGCGCACATGTCCCTCGCCTTCGGTTTTAGTTTGATTTATGTCTTACCAACTTACGCCGTGGACCACATTTCATTTTACTTATTTCTGCACTACGCCGAGCTTAACTGGGAACGCATGCAAAGCTTTCTGTGAACAAATGAACTTGCCGTTGCTATTCGTTCGCAGATGGCCCTGACCTTGTCGTACGCCACCAACGTGGACCGCTACCGGAGCACCTGGCGGGCCTCAGTGCGCATCCCGGTTGCGTACATGCCCCCCGGCGTGGCGACCCTCAATGCGTGGGCGCGACACGGTCGGCCAAGCGCCCGCCACGAACTTGCCTTGTACCCACCGCCACCAGGATCCCCGTGCAAGCTCGACTCGTGTGGGTTGCATCCGGTCTACCTAAAGTGCCTCCTTGAACGCTGTGTTGTCCATGGTGCTGGCCATATCTTTGTCTTATTTGGCAAAACTATCGCAGAAATGCTCATGCACATGTTATCCACTAGCTCGCTGAGAGCCTAGAAGGCAAGGTGGGTGGGGTGCTTGAATAGTCGTGTTTTCGAAGCCTTCAAGAGACTTTCGACCTTCAAATGGAAGTAGTTCTTGCATCTAAATATATGGCAATACCATTAGCCCTTTGAGACGACCTGCACATGCGTTAAGTTACACAGCACGACCTAGACCACATTAGCGTGCACGGTAGTCGGTAACAAGATAAGAAATACATACAAGCTCTACCCGCTTAAACGCCGTGCACCCACCCTTCACCTCTAAAAAGAACCGAGCCAGCTGGAGTCCCTTCAAAGTTTAATGACCTTGCTCTGCTAATGTGAATTACGGGCTAAATGGAAAATGAAGGCTTGTGGTTTCGAGCTAAAATACACGCGACTGTACAGTGATACTCAGATCACCCCTAAAATTTGAGGAAAACATGTAAAACCAGTGCCGCAAACGCGCACGTGTACGGAAAGAGCAGTCATTTAGTTGACGCCAGACCACGTCGCGTCAGAGAAATCTGCGAACCTTATTAGTTTTATATCATTTGAGTATACTTATGTGTGCACTCCTGCTGGCTCAGCTCTTTCTGGGTTCAACGCTACCTGCGTTGCCTTTGCAGGTGGAGCTTGTATGTAATTTTTAGATTGTCGCCGACTGCAGTCTCTATTAGGCCCCAGACTTAGCATTGACTTTTCTTGCATCACGAGCGGCAACGTGTTAGTTTCTCTTTTTCTTTTCTCGTGGCAGCTAGCGCTTCGAGACGTTGTGTTAGAGCCTTCGGGTTCGGTCCGTGAGGTAACGGAACAGCTTGTGACGTTTATTGCCGTAGTAAATGAAAGTAGAGAGTTTTATTATAGCATAAACTGCTTGCGTTAGCGTTAGCTTGTTCCGCACGCTGAACTATTGCGGGAGGCTATCCGAAAGAACTATAGTATACCGTAAAACAACCCCCCCCCCCGCTCCCCGAAGCGCCGGAAAGCGCTAAACTTCCCCACGCCATCTAGGTGGGAGTAGTCAAAGCTCTTATGCTTATCGGTTCGCCACCTGGTTAAAAGTAGGGAAAGCAGCATTTTTTTTATAGTAGACTGTTTTAAAATAGGGTTTCTCGCCTTACGTGCGTTAAACGCAAGAACAATTCGATAACGTTGCGTTAAATGGCAGGGCGCTGTCTGGTGCCCCGTGACCATTCTGCCGTTCCCGTGCAGACGCGTCTCGTAAGGCCTACGAACACCAGAATTGCCGAACGATTTCCCAAATCGGGTATGCTATGCGCTCATAGCTAGCGTTTGAGGTGAGTTTAGAGCAAGTGAAAGCTCATTATAATAGTGACTGGCGATGAAGGATAGTGAGTGCGTAGCCAACACGAGAATTCACGGTGAAGTGGAGCCATGGGTGCCGCCATATTTGACAACGCTACTTCTTGGCGTCCGCGTTTTGCGAGCGTTAAGATGCGTCCACGCTAGCGTGAAACATGCCGTAACGGCGAAATGACCTCCAGTGCCGTAGAACGTCTGCGGCGCAAGAGGTGTCCAAAGTAGACGGCCTTTCATCCGGCGTAGGGCACGAGCGACGGGCCAATCGACGACCGCGGAGAATGTGCCCCTCCGCCACCGGTGACGCAAACATAGGCTGCCGCTTCTGTTCCAAGCAAAATAAATTCCGCTAGATAAACAGACGCGCAAATTGTATATTTCATGATTAAAAAAAATTATACCCACTGTAAAACGTTAAACGCGAATGAGAGTTCGATACTTGCCGAGTTCAGCTGCAGTGCCCGGCTGCACTCTAAAAACAGAGTTCCGGGCACTCTTTTTTAGGGAGTAACTACTTGTCCAATTTTTCACTTTTTTCAAGTAGGTCGACCCTCTTCGAGAGAGAGTAGGTCAACTCCTCCTGACAGAGTTTTGTTAGTCCACCGCAAGGGAGTGCTAGTAATCTTCCCCAGAGTGCTAATAATTTACCCACTGGGAGTGCTAATACTCTTCCACAGAGTTCTAATACTCTCCCCACAGGGGTAATAGTACTCCCCCAGACTGAGTGCTGCTACTCTTTCAAACCGCTTACTTCTACTCCTCCAAGCCGAATGTTTCTACTCCCCCAAACAGTCCTTGTACTCCTTCAGGACAGGGTGCTAGTATTCGTCCCAATAGTGTGAAAGCTGGATGTATATCCACGGTCACGTTTGAAGGGATTCGCAATATTTACATGTGGGGAATATTTGATAGCAGCTCCTGCCCTTATGCTTGGTGATTGGGTTGTAATCTGTCGTCGCCGAGTTACTCAAATGAAACCTTTTCTCTTTTAAAATGCGAAAATCTTTCTTGATCAGACACAAGACAAACTGAATGATAATGTGAGAAACATACTAACAAACAAATAAAATCAGATTACAATGATGCCCATAAACTTTATAACGCATTTGTAATAAAACATGAGTATATTCTCTAAAGTTCCATCAGTATTACAGTGTAGAAATATCCTTTAATTTCAATTGGCTCCTTCTTTTCAAAAATATACAATGGAAATTTCAACATAGAACAAACGTGTGCAAACTCGCAAAGTATTGAAACTATGATCGAAGAGAAATGTGCGCCACATTTCTGGCCAGAAAACGCCTTTCTTGCACAAAACGTGTGCACTTAATGACAGATGTTACCAGCTGAGCTGCTAAGCATGGGGCTGGTAATGTAGATAAATAGTGCAAGAAACTGTATTGTGCCATATTCCAAGACAGCAACTAATTTGATAATGTCTTGTAGAGAGTATGGATGTTCCTGACGTAGAGTACAGTGCATTAAGAAATGTATTGTATATTCTCATGTGAGGCCGCAGGTCTAGCTAGCTATGCTTACATTTTCCATGAAATTATTCATGTATGGGCTGCACCTCATTGTTTCTAAGTGTGTTTTGTGGTTCTGCAATAATATCCTGGGAGCCCAGTGTCAAACCGGTGCAGAGGCATATTCCCTATTCGGTCGGCTTCCTCACAAAAGTTGTTTCCTGGTGCTGTTCGGCTTCAGCACGCTTTCTCACATATAAATAAAAGTTACAATGTTACCTAGTGTGTAGCAAATGAGTATAAAACTGCAAGGAGCACTGGAAATAATACATTGCGCATTAAATTTCTTGTCATATAGGGTAGCTTTTCATTCCCGTTAGGGTAAGAATGCTATACTTCTGAGAAGCAGCTTGCATAATTACATGAATTATTGTGACTCCTTGAATATGCGATCTAACTAAAGTACAGCATGGCTGCAGGTGTGAACCAAAAATCAGGTGTGAGGAACATGATGCATCAAAGGTGACATAAGCATGAATACAGGCAGGGAAGCGCACGAAAAAGACAAACAAAGAAGCCAAACAGAAATTGAGAATGGCACCATCCTGTTTCGCATATCGTTTCCATGCACGTGGATTTTGCATGCGATTATTCATATACTTCCCCAGTGAACCAACTGCCTGAAACCAAAGGTTTTTTTGCTGCTGAAGTGTTTAAGACGCGTTAAAGTAAGAAAAATTATCGCACTTCACAGAATCTTCGTCTCAAAACAAGTACACATGTTTCTAGGACGAATAATACATCGCCTCACCGTGCACTCTATCTTAAGTCCAGAAATTTATGAGCGAAAATACTCTAATTTTATTTTTCCTTATAAAAGTTATGTCTACAGAAGCCATGAAGCTAAGGGACTTTTGCTTAGCACCACATGCTCATATCTGGCAATTGGTGAACAATTCGCAACGCATCTCTACTTCCACTAGCATACTTGTTTGGCAAGTAGATTAGAGAAACCACAATTTCACATTTTGAATATTACTTCCAATTCCAAGTGACTCTCCGGCTTCTAAGACGTAAGGTGTGTTCCACGGTGTACACAGTTAAAGGCCTTAATTGCTCCTTGCTTTCGCTTCAGGAGGCACGAGCGGTTCTAATGAATCTGTTTCGTGAGCATGCACGTAAACGATAATGACTTCTTAAACAAGAGATTATCTTACCCCAATGCTTCCCCTTTCTTGACCCTAAAAAGAATCCATAACTCTAAAACTAGGTGTAAAGGATTTATAAAAAGGTAGACATGAAAATCTGCCTGCTTCATGTTACCATTTAAAATACAGAATCACAGTGGTTTGTATTTGTACACTTGCGTTCACTTGCTGTTAACTGCAAGTTATTAAAGCAGTTAAATGTATGTAAGCACCTAACCAAGCATGAGCTGATGCTTTTTATAGTGAACACAGGCACCGTGCTCATTGCAAGTACGTATCATGTCACTAAGCAAATATGCAATTTCATTGTACCACTATTTTTTTATCAGATGGGTATATCGGTAGAGAGGCAAGACAAAAAGCAGTCACTTCTCACAACAATTCAGGTTTTTTTACACAGATTTCTAACTTTTCACTGACACTTGCTCGTATATGTTTGTCTCCAGAGAGCATACTTGATTTCGAGTTTCTCATCGGAGACATCATATAAGTATACCATGTTAAGATGACTGCCTAGAACACGTGAGAATTTTTATCTTGGTGTGACATACTTCATTTTGATTTTGTTGACATTCAGTCTAATGGTGAACCCAATATACTCATATTCTAGTTTACGTGTTCAAATTGCATGGCAATGTATTTTGATTCTTTGGAATTCGCTCCTTTGCACTACGTGAAGTCGTGCTGGGCTGGCTCTTTGACGTCCTTGTGTCATTGCAGTTGCCTTCTTGCGTTATATAAAGCGAGTGCCTGAAAAATATCGTGTGCGAGATTAAACGCAAGGGCATGGTGTAAAACAACGTCAAGACAGTCAAGGTCATGGCACTAAATGAGTCTTAGCTCTTAGTCTTCCTACCGAAATGCATGCGAAATATCTAAATGACTGCAACAGTCAACTGCTAAACTAACTCAAATTTTTAGGTTTAACCAAATAAGAAATAACTGACCGTTCATCCTCGTTCGGCAGCAATGTTAAAATACTACTGCTAATAGATAGAGTATTGGTCATTGTCATAAGTCATAGGTCTGTCATTAGTCTGGTGTGTCGCAAACACCACTTTTGACGCATCCTAAGCACGTGCCCAGTGTGTCCCCCGCACCATCCCTGGTTGTGCCACTGCTCAAGGCATAATTTGACGATCATATCTGCAAACATGATGTTCAGTAGGGATAAAAATACGGTCTTCCAGTGCCTATAAGAAAGGGCAACAAGGCTTGTTATGGCAAGCTTACCCATATGTCAATAGTAGCAAGAAAGTTCCCTGCGGCCTGGATCATGAGCTTACTAAAAGGCACGAACATATGTTCATTTACGAGGTGCGCAGTGGAGTTCATTTTCAACAGGCTCGAATACTGCTGCAGTTTGAAATCTAGCATTTTACATTCTTGACGGCATGTAAAAGCTGCAGTTAGACAGCAATTACAATTTTATTAGACCAACTCTGTTTTTTTTTTGTACGGCAGACGACTCGTAACACGGAATTAAACGTCTTATTTTGATACTTTATTTCTCTACTAAAAATATTGTTGCGTGCGGAAAGACACCGACAGGAAAGGCTATTTACAGGCTATTTACACTGGAGCCAGGCAGCCAGGCCGAAACTCGTTCGCACCAAGTGCACCGACCAACTTCATCGTCGTGCTCGTGGCGGCTCGTTTCTTGAGCATCGCTCGATGATATCGTAATACTAACCCCCCCCCCCCCCCCCCCCCCCGGTGGCTAAAGCACCACCACGGTGCTGTTATTTATCCAAGGCGCGTGGAGAGTTGTAGGGCTTGAGTCGGGCGACGTGGACAATGTCACTGGTTGTCACAGCGGAGGACGTAGTGGGCGTGGCTAGAACGATTTCATAGGTGACATCGGTCACTTTCCGAAGCACGCGATATCGACCTGTGTAACAAGAAAGGAGTTTTTCACATAGGCCAACTTTACGCGAAGGTGACCAAAGCAACACGAGGCTGCCGGGCACGAAATGGACATCACGGTGACGGAGGTCGTAGCGTTGGTTCTGCTTGTCTTGAGACACTTGTAGACGAGTGCGCGAAAGAAGAGTGCACATCACGGGCATGATCGCTAGTTGAAGCTGTGGCGGACGGAAGCACAGTGTCCAGTAGTAGCATTTGTTCGCGGCCATACAAGAGGTAAAACGGGGAAAAGCCAGAAGTTTCGAAACGGGAAGAGTTGTATGCAAAGGTAATGTAAGGTAGAGCCAGGTCCCAGTCACGGTGGTCGTGGGAAACGTATTTGGATAGCATGTCTGTTAGGGGGCGGTTCAAGGGCTGAGTGAGGCCGTTTGTTTGGGGATGATAGGAGGTGGTAAATTTATGCCGTATTGAGCAGGCACGCATGATGTCGTCGATGACTTCGGAAAAAACGTACGGCCACGGTCTGTTAGCAATTTACGCGGAGCACCATGCATCAAAATAATATCATGTAGGAGGAAGTCCGCAACATCACTTGCGCAACTAGTCGGAAGAGCACGGGTTACGGCTTAGCGGGTCGCGTAGGCCACGAAGACTGCAACCCACTTATTTCCTGATGTAAATTCCGGAAATGGGCCGAGAAGGTCCAAGCCTAGACGATAAAAGGGCTCGGCAGGAATGTCGAGCGGCTGCAAGTAGCCAGCGGGGAGCTGGGAAGGTTTCTTGCGTCGCTGGCAAACTTCACAAGCGGCGACGTAACGTAGTGCGGAACGGGCAAGACCCGGCCAGAAAAAACGGCGACGTACACGGTCATAGGTTCGAGATACGCCGAGATGTCCTGCCGTTAGTGCGTCGTGGAGCTCTTCTATAACGGTGGAGCGGAGGTGTTTAGGTATTACAAGTAGGAACTGAGAGCCGTCCGGATGAAGGTTACGACGGTACGCAGTACCGTTGCGGAGGACGAAGAGGCGTAGAGTAGCATCGGCCGGAGAGTCCTGAAAACGGTCGATGAGTGCTCTGATGTAGGCCTCATGGCGTTGCTCGTCGGCGAAATGAAGCAGCTGTGATACAGAGAATACGCAAGAAGACCTGGCAATATTAGAGGAGTCAGAGTCGTCAACAGGGTAACGCGACAAGCTGTCAGCGTCTTGATGCAGGCGGCCGGACTTGTGCACCACGGAATATGAAAATTATTGTAGCCTCAAAGCCCATCGACCAAGCTGGCCTGTAGGATTTTTAGCGAAGAGAGGCAGCCGAGAGCATGATGGTCAGTGACTACGAAATAGGGTGACCGTAAAGGTAAGGACGGAACTTCGCAAGCGCCCAGACTACACCAAGGCATTCTCGTCCCGTAATGGAATAGTTGCGCTCCGATGGTGTGAGGAGGCGGCTCGCATAAGCAATAACGCGATCCTGGCCACGCTGACGCTGGGCTAAGACGGCACCTGCGCCATGACAGCTGGCATCTGTACGCAATTCTGTAGGGGCATCAGGGTCGAAGTGGGCGAGAATAGGTGGTGAGGAGAGAAGAGTAACGAGACGAGAGATGGCGGCGGCTTCTGCAGTACCCCGCGGGAATTGTACGCCTTTATTCAAAAGATTAGTGAGGGGTCAAGCAATTTCCGTAAAATCTGGAATAAACGCCGAAAATACGAGCATACCCTACAAAACTTCGAATGTCTGCGGCTGTCTTTGGAACCGGAAACTCTCTGACAGCGCGAGTATAGTCGGGATCAGGCTGTACTCCGGAAGCGTCAAGGAGATGGCCCAGAAGAGTAAATTGCCAGTGGCCAAAACGACATTTGGACGAGTAAAGTTGCAGCTTCGCTTTTCGAAATACATCAAGTATAGTTGTGAGACGTTCAAGGTGAGTGTCGAACGCTGGCGAGAAGACGATGACGTCGTCGAGGTAGCAGAGGCATGTGGACCATTTGAAACCTTGGAGCAAGGAGTCTATCATACGCTCGAACGTGGCAGGGGCGTTGCATAATGCAAACGACATTACTTTAAATTGCTATAGGCCATCAGGTGTGATGATGAGGTGAGGTGTTACTAATATGGATGAGATAGTTCAAGCGGCTGAGGAGTTCTATAGAGATTTATACAGTACCAGTGGCACCCACGATTATAATGGAAGAGAGAATAGACTAGAGGAATTTGAAATCCCACAGGTAACATCGGAAGAAGTAAAAAAAGCCTTGGGAGCTATACAAATGGGGAAGGCCGCAGGGGAGGATCAGGTAACAGCAGATTTGTTGAAGGATGGTGGGCAGATTGCTCTAGAGAAACTGGCCAACCTGTATACGCAATGCCTCATGACTTCGAGCGTACCGGAATCTTGGAAAAACACTATCATAATCCGAATGCGTAAGAAAGGGGACTCCAAAGACTTGAAAAATTATAGACCGATCAGTTTACTGTCCGTTGCCTACAAGGATTTACTAAGGTGATCACAAATAGAATCAGGAACACCTTAAACTTCCGTCAACCAAAGGACCAGGCAGGATTCCGTAAAGGCTACTCAACAATAGACCATATTCACACTATCAATCAGGTGATAGAAAAATGTGCGGAATATAACCACCCTCTATATATAGCTTTCAGTGATTAAGAGAAAGCGTTTGATTCAGTCGAAACCTCAGCAGTCATGGACGAATTGCGGAATCAGGGTGCAGACGCGCCGTATGTAAATACACTGAAAGACATCTATAGTGACTCCACAGCCACTGTAGTCCTCCATAAAGAAAGCAACAAAATCCCAATAAAGATAGGCGTCAGGCAGGGAAATATGATCTTTCCGATGCTAATCACAGCGTGTTTACAAGAGGTATTCTGAGACTTGGATTGGGAAGAATTGGGGATAAGAGTTAATGAAGAATACCTTCGTAACTTGCGATTCGCTGATGATATTGCCTTGCTTAGTAACTCAGGGGACCAGCTGCAATGCATGCTCACTGACCTGGAGAGGCAAAGCCGATAGGTGGGTTTAAAAATTAATCTGCAGAAAACTAAAGTATTGTTTAACAGTCTCGGAAAGGAACAGCAGTTTCATTAGGTAGTAAGGCACTAGAAGTGGTAAGGGAAGACATCTGCTTAGGACAGGCAGTGACTGCGGATCCTGATCATGAGACTGAAATAATCAGAAGAACAAGAATGGGCTGGGGTGCGTTTGGCAGGCATTCTCAGATCATGAACAGCAGGTTGCCATTATCCCTCAAGAGAAAAGTTTATAACAGCTGTGTCTTACCAGTACTCACGTACTGGGCAGAGACCTGGAGGCTTATGAAAAGGGTTCCACTTAAATTGAGGACGACGCTACGAGCTATGGAAAGAAGAATGATAGGTGTAACATTAAGGAATAAGAAAAGAGCAGATTGGGTGAGGGAAAAACGCGAGTTAATGATATATTAGTTGAAATCAAGAAAAAGAAATGGACATGGGCACGACACGTAATAAGGAGGGAAGATAACCGATGGTCATTAAGAGTTGCGGAATGGATTCCAAGGGAAGGAAAGCGTAGCAGAGGGTGGCAGAAAGTTAGGTGGTCGGATGAGATCAAGACGTTTGCAGGGACAACATGGCCACAATTAGCACATGACCGGGGTAGTTGGAGAAGTATGGGGAGAGGCCTTTGCCCTGCAGCGGGCATAACCAGGTTGACGATGATGCTGGTGCTGCTGCTGCTGATGATGATATCGTCAACAGCAATCTGCCAGTATCCCGAACGATGATCAATAGGCGAGAAATAGCTGGAACTGTGCAGGCAGTCAAGGGTGTCGTCTATACGTGAGAGCGGGTGGACGTTCTTCTTAGTAATGTTGTTCAGATGACGGTAGTCTACACAGAAGCGCCACGTGCCGTTCTTCTTCTTAACCAACACTACAGGTGACGCCCAGGGACTCGAAGAGGGCTCAATGATGTTTTTATCGAGGATTTTGTTGACTTCGTTTTGAATCACTCGGCGTTCCGACGCAGAAACTCGATACCGTCTTCGGTGAATAGACCTAGCATCGGCAGTAAGAATCCGATGCCTGACCGCGAGCGTCTGGCCTAAAGGGCGATCGTCGATGTCGAAAATATCTCGGTAAGACGATATTTCTTGGCAGAGCTCTTCAGCTTGAGCCGAGGACAGGCCCGTCGCAACCATTTATATTGGGATCAGCACCCGAGGCTGGCGCGAGGGGCCTGCTAAGCTCGCGAGAACCATCGTTTGATAAAGCTGCCTCGTATTGGTCGCCGAGACAATCAACGGTGGCAAGGCAAATACTCTGTGGTAGAATTTGGTTTGCTAATCCAAAGTCACAGACAGGCATGCGAGTGCGGTTCCCAGTAATATTGAGTATACTGTGAGGCACTGTAACGTCATACCTTATTGGAATGTCGGGCAGAGGAGTGACGAGGTACTCGCCCTCAGGAACTGGTGGGAAAGACAACAGTTCGATGTAGGCTATTGACTTTGGCTGCAGGCGAAGAAAGCCGGTGGGACGTAAACGGCAGTGGGGTGCCTCAGAAGGTTCTGCGAGCATCGGCAACTCAAGGCGAAGGGCACTGGAAGAGCAGTCAATAAGAGCAGAATGTGCGGAGAGAAAATCGAGGCCGAGAATGAGGTCGTGGAGGCAATGAGCAATTACGGTGAAGAGGACAGGAGTGTGGCGGCCGGCGATGCTGTCGCGTGCCGTACGCATGCCGATGATAGGCACAGTACCGCCATCCGCAACGCGGACGACGCGTGCCGACGCTGGGGTGAGGAGTTTTTTGAGTCGTCATCGGAAGGCAGCACTCATAATTGAAAGATGTGCTCCTGTATTGATGAGTGCCGTGACAGGATAGCCGTCAACGTCAATGTCAAGAAGGTTTCGGTTCGTGGGTAACGTGAGCAGAGGATTTGAGGGCAAGGTCGACAGCACAGCTTCACCTCTAGATGCTGCAGTGCCTAGTTTTCCGGCTGTATCCGGGCGGCGATAGGCGGTGAAGAGAAGCGAAGGTGTTGAGGCGAACGAGACTGATGGCGTCGAGGTGAGGGCGAGCGGCTCTACCGAATGTTCGGAACAGGCGCATCAGCGGCTCTGGATTTATGGCGGGTGGTATAGGGAACGGAAGGTCCAAAGGTGCGGGAACAAGCGGCGGTGTATGTCCGAGGAGGTGGTGGCCATCGGTTGCGGCAGTGACAAGCGACGTGGCCGATGCGACAGCGGTGCAAGCAGATCGGCCGGTCATCAGGGGTACGCCAGTTGGATGGGTTGCGGCGAGATGTGGCAGAAAATGACTGCCGATGACGTGGAGGGCCGCTAACAGGGGAACGCTGGGTTGAGACGTGGAACACACGGAGTTCAGACCCATGTTCTGAAATTCCTGTCGGACGACGGCCTGGGTCATCGTAATGGTGGTTGCTGGGGGCTCGGGAGGCGTCGTGGAGAAAGCTGGCGAAGAGGTGGCCTCAAGTTCATGGCCAACAATACGGGTGACGTCGTCACAGGTGGGGGTCTGACGTGGTCGACCCTCACATGTCGACGTAGCAGCAGTGCTGGGTAGCTGCGTGATGTGGTTTGTGATACGGCGGCTCTTAGCTTGGTCAAGGGGACAGCATTCTTTGATGATGGCGTCGATAGTCGAGACGTTGCCGAAAGTAAGCAAATTTAAAGCGTCGTCGGCAATGGCTTTTAGAATATGTGACACTTTATTTGCTTCGGACATAGCATCGTCAGCTTTGCGGCATAGAGCTAAGGCGTGGATGATGTAGGAAACGTACGGCTCCATAGATGACCTAAGACGAGACGCAAGAGCCTTTCTCGCGGCAGCCTTGCGCCCAATGGTATCGCCGAACAGTTCCCGTAGCTTCTTTTTGAAATTGTCTCAACTGCTTATCTCGTCGTCAAATGTTTGGTGCCACACGCGTGGGGTGCCGCCGAGATAAAAGATGACATTGGCGAGCATAATCGTTGAGTCCCACCTGTTATTAGCACTGGCGTGTTCATTGACTTTGATCCAGTCGTCAACATCCTGGCCCTCCAGGCCAGAGAACCCACCTGGGTCGCGATGTGGGGGGACCATGACGATTGGCGCAGTGGGACATGCCGAAGCCACTGCAGAGGTGGGCGCGTCACCGGGAAGGATGGTGACAAGCTCGGTGCGCCGACCACTTCTGATTTCCGTGGTGAGGACGGGGATCGCTGACCTCCACCAGAATGGTGCGTGTAGAAAGACACAGACAGAAGAGGCTATTTACAGGCTATTTACACTGAAGCCAGGCAGCCAGGCCGACACTCGTTCGCGCCAAGCGCACCGACCAACTTCATCGTCGCTCTCGCGGCGGCTCGTTTCTTGAGCATCGCTCGATGATATCGTAATAATATTAAAGCGATAACTGCATTTTCATCTGACATGCAGTAGCAAGATGCACACATTGCGCGTACAATCCCCAGAATAAGGGTGATTAGCTGTTCGTATGACATAACTCCGAAACGCCAACTCATATTAGCAAATGCACAGACATGTCCAAAACAATAAGCGCCCCTGCAATAAGCGCCCATGCAATAATGCAAAGCGCCCCTGCAATTGCAATTCCACACAGCAGCCGTTTTATTCAATGCCGATGCATAATTCGCTGCTTGACAATTCACCGAGTTCGCAGACGTAAATACTCTTAGAGATTCGCACCGTGCTCGAAAACTGCAACAGGAGACAAAATCAGACATATAATCACACCATAAGAGCGCTTTAGTGCGCGTTGGCGACGGGCGTCAAAACCCACGAAACACACAAGAAGCTATTTGATGTCTAAAAGTTGTCTTGACCGGCTAATTCAAAAGCCTAGTAGCTGTCTTCATCAAGACATTTTGTAGCCATGGACGTCTAGAAGCCCTTCAGTAAGCCCTGCAATCGTTACGCTAAAAGTTGGCTAATGGACAGCTTGACAAGAACAACTGAAGACTTTTGTTAGACGTTCTCTAAATTTTTTGCGGCAGCTGTTAGAGTAACACTGTTTTCCCGCAGTTACAATTTATTTTAAACGAGGCATCGACATCAGAAAAAGAGAATTTCTATTGTCGGATAGAGTGATGCACAGGTAGTTTTTCCAGATGTCAATCATGGGATTAGTGTAGTACAGCCTCATTGGTCAATTAGTGCTTAATTAGACCAATCAATTGAATGCCACCTGTCAGAATTATTTCGCAAATAAAACAAGATCTCTATTGTATGCAGATATAATACAAATATTCACCCATTGACCTAAGCAAGAACATCTCTGCGTGAAACACGTCATTACTGACAAAACTTCACCCTGCTGGGTCTCCGCCAAATTGAAATAGTTTCTAGCAAAGAAAATTTTTTTCAGTGATGCTGCAGTTCAGGCAAAAATTACATCCTGGTTTCAGCTAAAGGGGGCACAATAGCCGTACACCAGTATACGAAACAACTCTGTGCTACTATGAGTTAAGAAATAAAGGATAGTACACATCTGGATAAACACTGCAAACCACTCTAACTAGCAATATAAATATATTTTTTCTGATGTCCCTGCTTCATTTAAAAGTAAATTGTAACTTATTTGTGGGTGCCTCTTGTAAGGTAACGCCACATGCATGCAGAGCATCACGCCGAAATAATGGCCAGTTTTTCGGCATACCATCCATTAGTGAATTCCTTGTACGTTGCATGTTACCAGAACTGAAAGATAAATCACAATATGCGGTTATTTTTTTTCATAAACTGAACGATGAGCTTTTCATGCATAAAAGATGATTTACAGGAAAATAAGACATCCACCCGTACGTCGCAATTGCTACAAAGGAAACCCATACGGGTTCCTCGAAAGAAACGCTTCATAGTTGAAAAAAATTCGTCCTGGTGCGGGACTCGAACCCGGGACCACCGCCTTTCTGGGGCAGCCGCTCTACCATCTGAGCTAACCGGGCGGCTAGCAGATGGCAGGGCGAAGTCGAATTTGTTGACGACCAGAAGCAAAGGCAAGTGTTTGACGTAGTAGTTCATTTTCTTCAACTATGAAGCGTTTCTTTCGAGGGACCCATATGGGTTTCCTTTGTAGCAATTGCTACGTACGGGTGGATGTCTGATTTTCCCTTTCATTACTTTTCTCCACCTTGCGGGTTTCCGCAGAACTACTGCGTCATAAAAGATGATTGCAAGTGAAAATGCAGCAAGACATCAACTGCACACCATGTCACATACTCATACTTTATTACCTAATAAATTAAAAAAAGATGCAGGAAGTGTAATTAACAAGAGTGACAAATAGGAGCAAAGGTGAACATGGATAAATCTTGAAGATGATTGCCGCCGCTGCCAGAGTAGGCCAGCCTTCGTAGGAGAGCACTTGCTGCCCACAAAAGCTTGTTGTCACAGGCCACGCGTGAGGGTTCTTGTAGACATAGGCAAGCAATACGTGCACAGAAGAGGAAAGAAAAGGTGATGGAGGAAATGGGAATGTTGAAATTGGAGAGAGACATAAAACTTTGTTATGTCCTTGATGGGGTTTAGGGGTGGCGAGGGTCGGGAGACTAACCCCCAATCCCCCCTTCCTGAGGCGGCGGCCAGTCGTTGCTTTCTGGCGGCGTCTTCGGCCATCCGGATGGCCCAGAGCTGCTCCTCTGGGTTCAAGCTGAGCAGCAATGTCTCCCACTGCTCGGCCTTAGTCATGCGTGTGTTAGTGCGGGAGGTGTTGGTGGGTGATGCTTTCGGGCATTGCCAGATAATATGATCGAGGTCAGCGCGGGCCTCGCAAGCTTTGCAGAGTGGAGAGTATGCATCGGGGTACATGCAGTTGTAAAGCGCGGGGTTCGGGAAAGTTCGTGTCTGAAGGAGTCGCCAAGTGGTAGATTGAGACTTACTCAGTATTTTGTGTGCTGGGGGGTAGCGTAACCCCTCCCTGCGGTAGTGCAGGAGAATTTCTCTCAACGCAACCATTAGGTCCCACGCGTGACCGCGATGCAGAACAGAGGGCTGGTCGGGATCGGAAGACGCAGGAGAACGATGATGCGCCCGGTGTGCGAGAGCTCGTGTGGCATCGCGGGCGGCTTCGTTTCCAGCCAGACCCGAGTGACCAGGGGCCCAGATGACTTGCACGCAGCGTTGCCTTGAGGGAGGAGTGCCAGAGAGAATCTCCTGTGCTTGGGTGCTATCAGTCCTCTTGTGTAGTTACGAATGGCCATTTGTGAATCGCTTATGATACAGTCTGCATTGGTAGCCGCGTAAGCCAAAGCGATGGCCGTTTCTTCTCCTACTTCGGGTTGCGTGGTTAATATTGATGCGGCCACGGCAAGGCGGCACTGCGAACCCGCGACACCGACTACCGCCATGGCATTTTGGTTGGGGTATACTGCTGCATCCACGTAGGTTACGTCAGCGGCTTGGTCGTAGCGCTTTTGTAGTCGTTTAGCTCGTTCTGCGCGTCGCTCCGGATTGTGTTCAGGGTGCATATTGCGAAGTATGGGTGGGATAACTAGTTTAGCACGAATGTTTGGAGGGATGGGTACTTTTGGTCCGAATTGGGTGGTGTAGGTTATCCCAAGGGTGCCTAGAATATGCCTTCCCGTGGCGGAATTGGCGAGTCATTCGTATTGGCTAATACGCTGCGCTTCAATAAGCTCGTCTATGGTGTTATGGATGCCGAGGGCGTCCCGTTTCTCGTTAGAGGTGGTGATGGGAAGATGTAGAGCTTGATTATAGGCCCTCTTGATCATGGTGTTGAGTTTGAGCTTGTCAGTTGCATTGAGGCTAATGTACGGGGCGACATAGGTGATCCTGCTCAGGGCGTAGGCGGTTACCAGGCGTATAAGGTCGCTTTCTTTCATGCCGTGATGTCGATTTCCGATGCGTGCGATTGGACTTCAATTAGCAATATGTGCTAAGTAAGAAGTTTGGCTCAGATTAAAAATAAATTTAAGCATTCCTTTCTCTTAAATTACGGGTATCTTAAGGTATGCATGCGATGATGTATAATGAGACTAGGATATTCCCTATCATAAGAAGCCAACAAACACTGACACCAAGGACAACATTGCGGAAATTACTTGTGCCTAATAAACAAAATAAAGAAACGATAAATTACTGGAAATGAAAGTGGATGAAAAAACACTTTGCCGCAGGTGGGAACCGAACCCACAACCTCTGCATTTCACGTGCTATGCTCTACCAATTGAGCTATGGTTGCGTCGTTTTCCCATTCACTTTCTTGGGTATTTATGTGTCCTAGCAGAACCCTGGGAGTGTTAGCCAGTGCCACGATTCAAAGACCTTGTTCCTGGCATATAGTCATTAAGTTGCATAACAGAGTCAAAGTCAGCCTTTTAAGTTATTATATGGTGTTTTGTGGCTAAAAAGCCACTTATCAACCTGTCAAACAAGTCTGAGAAGCTTCCTGCAAAATATAATCCGTTTAAAACACTAATTCACTCTGCAGGTAAATGATGTACTAACTAAATTAACAAGTAAAATAGCGCTTTATATTGTTGAACTAAAAGCAAGTTTGGCATTTTGTGCTGCCTAGCTGCTGCTTTCTTTCAAACTTAAACATGACACAGAAGAGTAAGCAGGCAGCATGCAAATGAGGAATGGTGATAAAGTAGTGTTCAAAAGCAACACTTCTAGCTGGATCAATCACTTTTGTTGATATATTGTCATGTGACCCTAATTGACTTAGGGCAATACCTCACAAAAATCATGCAACACCTTGGATGATGCGTCATACAATATTGAAAGTATCTCATGAAGTGATCAAACAATAACATTGCCCACTGTCTTGGAAGTGTTAACATGCTGTTTTGCAACCGAATGGAGTGCAAAGTGATTCGTATAGGTGGCTAATTCATCAATGCATCTATAGCCTGAGGTAATTCTGAGCATCTATGTTTACTTGCAATTGAGAAGCCACTGCACACATAAAGGTGCATTCAAGTAATGGTCCATGCTGAATTAATGCGCACATAGTGAAAAGGCAAACGTGGCAGGCTAATGGACCAGGGCAAATAGATTGCTAAATTCTGATAACACCTCCAATGATAATATTGAAATAGGTGATAAGAAACAGCACAGTAAAATTGCAGTTATGACAAAATTTTAAAAGCACCTCTGTAAACTGCTGGAACCCTCAGCATTATGCCTATTTTACACGCACTAGTTACAGCGCAATCTATATCTCAGACACAGGCGCCTCTACAGATCACTTTGTAATCCCCTCACAAATAAGGTTAAAAAACAGTCGGGCACAAGCTACCTGATGTCATTCCTTTTGCAAGCGCCAGCCAAGTGCTGATGGTGGTAGAGCGAAATTAAAGTTTGTCCTTGTGTGGACGCCTCGGCCCATATTTTAACAATTCTAGCGGCAAAGCACACCTTTTACAGCACACATAAATCTTAAATTAGACTGCTTGCTGATGCTGTACAGTAAATTCCTGTAAAGAACTAAATCACACCGAAAACATTTAGAAGACCAAACAAATCAAATACTGGCTTGAATTCATTTGTGCATTAGGGAAGCAAGGTGTAATGTACATTGTTGTAGAAAATTTTTACTTATGTGTGGAATACTTGTATGACATAGCAGAGTTAATTCTTGAGTTCTTACATAGCAATGACTACCTACAGGTACATTGTGTAAGGCTTAGGGAAACTATTTATTAGTAGAACTGTGTATGTACACTGGCACTGAGAAATTGGTTATAATAGTGGCAGCTTATAATGGACTAGAGAAAAAATGCCCGTTTGTGAGACACTAGCAAATAACTAGCTATTTTACCACGAAGCGCTCCCTGGCATTAACCCTTATAAAAATCACTGGGACCACCAGAGAGGGTACAGTACATTGGCTGACACTGATCATGATGAAGTCCCGTCATCCAGCTAGCCCCAAGGTACAAGAAGGATGTCTAGCCGTCTATAGAGTGAAAGGAACAAAATAAGATAGCATCAAGCCAGTTGAAAGGCAGATTTGCAATTACAAATAAGGTGACCCAGTCACAGTCATTCATTAATAAATTCCAAGCTGTCGTGATTTCACTCCCAGATGCAGCGCCTACTAGGTTAAACGTTTTGCTGCTTATTTAGAACAAAACGCAAGTGAAATTTGTACATCAGCAGATGATTTAATTTGGAATTGTATAGATAAAGTAAACATTGCAGTTATATTTTTGTTTTTCTCTAAAGTGGGAACGCTACAAACTGCCTAGTCACTGACACAGACGCATGCACACGCAAGAACAAAAGGGCTTAAAATAGGGCGAGTTCAGCCTGGTTCAGCATTACAGCCAGCGCGTCGTCTTCGAATGCACTCCATTCGGTTGGTTCGTGCTACGTCAACCACAAAGACTAACAAGCAGGGCAAAGTTCTGACTGGTGTTGCGGAAGTAATGGAGCGCGGTAGTTCTGAACGGCTGAACACAAGCAGAACCCTCGTATAAAAGTAATGACGAAAACTCACAGGACAGAAGAGCCCATAGATCAAGAATTGTCGCGAGTAACACCTAAAGATATTTATATTGCAGACGAAAAACGAAGTGCAATGTGTTTCACTTACCGGAAAAGTGCTATCCGAACGTGCGAGGTACAAAGACACGAAGGCGGCGAACGCAGATCCCGCCATTGTGGTAGTAAGCCGTCGGCGAAAACACGCAATACAGCCGATGTCACGCACTGATGCAAAACACACGGCAAACAGCATCAGCACAGCTAAATTACTCCAGGTAATATTCAGTATAAATGTACAGAACGGTTTAGAATGCGCACAACTAGATAACAAACCCACCACCGAGACATTGCGGGTGGCAGTGGCCGTTTTTTTCATACTTCCTGCCTCCCAGTGTTTCCAGCACAGAATGAGGTGTCCGAAAAATTTTGATTGTGCGCCGAAGTGATGGCAGTGCGGTGGCTCTGTCACACCGCTTTGCAACGCGGGCGTTTCACTCCTGCTTAGTGGTTTCCAGGCATCATGTGCGTGCCCTGTATGGAAAACAATAACACGTGCTTGATTGTTGAAGTTCTGGTGTGAAATTATGTAATATTAAAGCCTATTAACTGATGTTGCTTCCAAAGAGTTCGATTTGCCTGTGGCGTTTTTTATTCGCTAACGCCAACGGCCGACGGTAACCACACTTTAACACGTCGTTTGGCATTTTATGCACTTTTAGACAAAAAGATCTAGAGAACTTCTTGAGTTAGACATTCTGAATGTGTTTACCAAAACAGACTCTAGTGACACTAGTAGTGGGTTTCACCGCAGATAGAATATATACTAGCATATTCCAAGTGCTGAGGTTATGTTTAGAAGAAATTCTATTTTCACTCTTATCATAGACCAAGACGTCTATAGCCGTTTGTAGCCGTTTCAAGAAGTTTTTAAGAGGTTCTGTGTTTCGTGCGAAGGGGCCGTCGCTTGAACTGATCGCTCGGTTCTCAAAATCTAGTAACCATCGCTCGTCTACCGGAAGTGCTATGAGCGACTAGCCAATAGCGCGAAGCCGGAACTGGATGTACATTGCTCAAATATGACCGATTGTTGTGCGGAACGAGCAAGCGACTGATTTTTTATTAGTGCACGGATAAGAACCTACTGCAAGACCTTCGGAAATATTTTATGCTAGTTTTTACAGTAAAATACATCAACATAAATTACCAAAGCACGCGTCACGCTAGTTTCGACGCGTGTTTGCTGCCCTCATACCGCCAACACCGGGGAGGCGTCGCTCAATATAGTCGCTCGCACGGAGTACGACTTGTAGGCGACGAGCGACCGCTGTTGCGCGCAAGATCGCTTATACGGGGCTTATACTTTATTCAGCATGAAACATGGGTTCCGCATTGGTTTTGAGTGAGTTCAAGATAACGCACCCAATTGACCTCTTGAAGCATGCAGCTGAATCCCTGCGGCAATGTTTCTCACTAGCACTGGTGCTGCACGTAACTTCAGAGGCCGCAGATTACCCACGGGTGAGACGCCGTCAAGCGCGCGGCCTATTTATAACGAAAGCATGCCGCTAGCAAAATGACCGCTTCTCTTATGTGACTCCTTATTTCAACAGCATTGGATACACAGGAGACTGCCAAACTGAATAAATTAAAACACACAAAATGCACCCTAAGCATGCTCCGCATAGGCTCGGAATCATAGGCTGGCTAACACTTAAGCGTCCTCTCGCCTCACGTCTTATTGAACATACCATGGTACTGGCAGCGCTTGTGATTTTCAAAGCTCGTACGGATAGCGGCAGGTGATAAAATAAATCACACGTAGTTATCGCGACGACTGGCTTTTTCGATTGACATTGATAGACAGCGCGCTTGCCTAGCTCGTCGTAAATCGCGCCGGCTAAGCACCGCGACGACTTCCTCGCGACAGCATGTCATATAGACAGAATGAGAACCTAAGTCAGAATTATTTACCGTGGAGGATTTCGTGTCATATCCAGCAAATCGCGAAAGACTGTCGCGTTTTCGAGGCAACGCGAGATGGCTGACACACGCTTTCTCTTGAATGGCCTTCGTTGCTTTTGGCTGGACGGATCATCTTTCTCCGGTGCTGTGCTGTTTCGCGATATTGAGCGCGCGCGCGGTGGAGCAACTCCGAGTGAAAAAATAGAGCGCTCGCTCCGCATGCCTTTGAACTGTGGCTGCTTGCTCTCTTAGAAGCAAAACGGTGTGTTCTTTGCTCAGCGTGCCTGAATGATACATCGCCATGCTCAGGGCCAGCATCCTACAGTTTAAGTAGAAGACTATGCTACGTTCTGTTCTCTATTGGCGCAAGAGTAGAACGGGCATTCTGCTCTCTCTCTCTCTCTGGACAGCAGAGTGAAAAGCAAATTTCACTCACTCCTTGGCAATGGAGTGAACAATGCATTTCGGTCTACTCGCCATTTTGCGTGAGTAAAACAATGTTTTGAAGAGTAAATCGGCCGCTTCACTCCTGCGATACCCTCCCTGAATGTTAATGTGTACCGACGGCAGACGACGGCGGCGTTCGCATCACAGCCGACGGCGCCGCAGATATTCGCGTATTTCCTTATTTGTGTATAATTATTACGAAGTGCCACTACAACGGTAAAAAAATATTGCGGCTTGTAATTGTCGGTGATTCGTTGCGAAGCGCCGTCTGCTTTAGCTTTAGGTGAACCGGAGAAGGCCTAGCGATGGTATCCGCGCCGCCGATATGATGTGATGTGATGCTATTATTTAATTGTAGCAGCTTGTTCTTGAAGCGGAAAATGATTATCTTAGTTTTAGTTGCATTAATTTTAATTTGATATAGCTCACACCAGATAGACAATCTAAGAGTTAATTACATTATACTGTTAAATTCTGCATATCAATTCCAAATAACATAGCAGTGCTGTCATCAGCGTTTATAATAAAGTGAGCTTTATTATCAAGTTTTACAATATCATTGATGCAGACAACAAACAATAGCGGTCCAAATACGCTTCCCTGTTGTAAGCAAAATCTGTTCATTAGGAAAAACGACATGTGACCGTTGCCGTGCACGCTCTGTATTCTGTCACTTAGATAAGGTAAAAAAGAGATAAACTCCTACCATGTATTCCGTAACACACCAGTTTATCTAATAAGATACTATGGCTGAGACAGTCAAATGCATTACTAAAATATATAAATAGCGTAAGGGTATAGATATTCCTTTCTATGTTTTTATTATATTTTCGTTCATCGACTGCAGAGGTGGTTGTGTTGGTCTGTGTTTCCTAAATCCATGTGGTGCGTTAGTTATAACACCAAATTTATCGAGCAAATTCGCCATACGACAGTGTATAGTTTTGCCCAGGTCCTTCGAATATACAGGCAAGACCCGAATTGGCCTGTAGTTGTTTGGGTCATTCGGACTACAGCCGTTCAATATATCTAAAACTTTACCGCACTTCATTGCCTGTGCAGAGACGCATGATTGAATATATTAGCAAAATCGGGGCAAATTAACGTTATGCAGTGCTTAATGGGTCCCAATTGTAGGTGACTGATGTGTAAGGCGTTACTGTCATTTATTAATTTTATTGTGGAACACAGTTCATATTCGTCGGTAGGCTGGAAGTAGATGCTAGCGGTAACACTGCTAGCAATTTGTTGTTCCCAAAGTTGCTGTGCGAAGGGGATAGGCAGAAGGAATTGAAGCGTTATTGAAGTGTTGATTAAACCGATTTACAAGGGCGTTACCGCTTAATTCAATACCGAAAGGAAGTATACTGCCTAGAACGCTCGTTTTGGTCCAACGGCCAAGAATATCATTGATTATATTCCATGTCTTTTTAGGGGGCTGCCCTGTGGCAGGTAAGAAAATCTGCTCATAATAATCCCGTTGTGCACGCCTGAGTGCCGAATTTGATTTGTCTGGAAAAAAATTTAAATTATGTTAAAGAAATGCAGAATGTCACTATAAAATGAATGATACATGCAATTTTTACGTTGGATCATTCTCAAGTGTTTTTTGGTTACCCACGGCTTTGTTTTTTTTCGGCGGTTTTATTTGTTTCATAGGAAAATGCTTTTCATATATTTTTAAAAGTTGCTTCATAAATCACTTTGACGTGTGTTATTTCTAAGACAGAAAGCAGTCTTGCTACAGTATCTCACCCTAAATGCGACCAGCCTGCTCTCCATAATATACTGAACAGTGAAAATTTCTATACCATCGTTTATAATGCAGTTTTCATTTCTATACAGTACATAAACAGTAAAGTGATCGCTCAGGTTTGAAACTGTAGTACCAGTGGTGTCAATGTTATCTCGACATTCCTGACTAGAAGGTCAAGACATGACACTGTAGAGCACGTAATGCGAGTTGGTGTAGTATTTACACTTGTGAAAGCAGACGCCGACAATGATGTATGCATTTCCCTGGATGCGTTCCTGTATTCCAGAATATTGATATTGAAATCGCCACCGCATGACACGTAAAAATTATTCATCGAGACAAAATCAAAGAGATATGCATAAAATTCTATGAAACGCCTGCAGTTTCCGCCTGGTGAGTGATAGATGCCCAAAAATACTTAATTATCTCGTATTCTTTGTATTTCATAGGTATTTCATAGGCTTCTGTTGACACGCAGTATTCATGAAGCGAAACACGTTTCTTCTGTTTAGTCACAAAAAGCGCTACACCTTCCCCACGTTCTTCTGGTCGATTGAGAAATAAAGTCGTATCCATATAGCTTCAACTTGCTCCTACCAGTTGTACACCAGGTTTACGATAAAATAATACTAGCCAGTTTAAATGAGATTTTGTCTAAATAAAGTAAGATTTCATCCTTTCTATTCATTGCAGAGCGGATATTGATATGTAAAGCTGATTGGAAAGACGGATGATTGGATTTATTACCGGAAGGTTGCACACAATTTAGGTAGAAGCAATCGTTATCCATTGTGAAAGATATGCTGAAAGGTCCAGCTCACGCTGTAACCTGCGCCTACGCGGTCGGGATCCCCGGCTTCAAAAATAGCCTTCAATGGCCGCTCATTAGGAACGCACACGGGAGGTGCATCGTCAGTGTGCTCGGCATAGATTTTTTCGTTAAGCGACCAGATACACTTCCATTTATATTCATATTTCTTCTTGACGGCAAGAGCTAGAAGATTTTTTAAGGCTCGGCGATGATGCTCGTTCACATAGATAGTGCTTCCAGTGGTCAGTCCGACCCAATCATTTGTGAGACGGCCTCTCTTTGCTTTCTTTAGAATAATGTCTCGCATTGCGTGTGATTCAAACTGGACGATGATGTTACTTTTGCCGGTACTTCGACTCGGCACTCGACCACAGGCCACGATATAGCCTTCCATTATTGACTCACTTATGGCATTGCCAACGCTAGACGCTATATTTATGAGAGATTAATCATCTTGTTTCAGCACTCCTTGAATTTCTAGATTTGCCTTCCTCGAGAACTGCTCCGCGAGAACAAGTGGGATTTCGAAGTCCTGGCCTTTTGCCTACAGCACGAACCACCACATTCTCACTTTTAAGAATCCAGCTATCGGCAACCACATTGCCCGGTTTCTTGTGCTCCTCGATTGAACTAAAGGGAAACTCAAACCTTTGCGCCATATTCCTCGATTCGTATATTGAGCTTGTGGATTTTATTCTGCAAATCCCATTCAAAGGAATCACGGGAAGCTTTGATTTCTTGTTTCATCTCTTTTTCTGGCTTGAATAGGTCTGCCTTCATTGAGTCTACTTATATCTTTTGCCACTTTCCAGTACAGACAGACAAACACGATTCAATTCTGAATACACTATTTGGCAGTGGCGATGAAGTTTCCAGATGCAAGACTCAAATAAATAGTTAATACAATGTAAACATTAACCTGATTCAATGCATTCGCTAACATTATTATAGAAATGTTTCGAAGTACCCCTTTAGAGGAATAATAATAATATTTGGGGTTTTACGTGCCAAAACCACTTTCTGATTATGAGGCACGCCGTAGTGGAGGACTCCGGGAATTTCGACCACCTGGGGTTCTTTAACGTGCACCTAAATCTAAGCACACGGGTGTTTTCGCATTTCGCCCCCATCGAAATGCGGCCGCCGTGGCCGGGATTCGATCCCGCGACCTCGTGCTCAGCAGCCCAACACCATAGCCACTGAGCAACCACGGCGGGTCCTTTAGAGGAATAGTATACATTTTTCGTGCTAGAGCGTCAGTCGTTCATATTTATCATTGCTTCGTTTCCGTGTGGAGTAGGGGCTTGCAAATTCATTTCCTGGCAACGAGCTTAGCGAACAATGATGATGAAAAAAACAAGATAGTAGACCATTCAGATTTCAGTGAAACAGATTCGTTTATAAGTACAAGATAAGTGCTGTAATAAAAAAAAAATCCTAGAAACAGCCTTCGGCCACTGAATTATGGGAAACCAACTCACAACAGAAGCATCGAAACGCTACGTATACTGTGAATTGATTAGGTTTTAGTAATGTTGTGCTGATACCGTATTATTTAAGCCATGATTCAGGTCAACAAGAATCGTATATATCTGGTGGGTCTAAGCTACTCGTGAACTGCAGAATAAAACGTTAATAGGTGCCGAAAAGAATGACAACCATTCCACTCTTATGATGATGGAATGGCAGTGAAAGCTAACGACAGTCAAAGCTATCAAAAGAAAAGCAAATTGCTTTCGCTGCCATTCCATCTTCACGGAGTGGAATGGTTGTCATTTTTCGCGGTGCTGCTCTGGCGTGGTTGCTCGTTCGGAGGCGCCCGGGCTCGCGACTGTCGTTTTCGTTCAGCATCGCGAGGACGTTATTCAGTGCTGGTCGTTTCGCGCAGGCGCCGTTTACATTCTCGTTGTTGTTCCCTCCGGCGCTCCTCGTACGCATGTTGTTGTACCGATGTACAAACTATACGTTTCGGCCCAATTGATGACACAGCTGTTTTTAGCGCCGATAGCTCTCCTGCGTGTATATCACAATAACCTTGACGTCCAGCTATTTGTTCATGACGAGCATTCGAATCGGTTCCGCATTTTGACATCTGCGCCGCGGCACTGCACCTTTATGGGTTTGTTTGAAATCACTAAGTTCCTTTCTCTTGCCGGACGCCAAAGAAACTACGGAAACTTAGTCACATGCAGCTTTCGCTGTAAAATTTGCATCTAAATAATATCCAAGACGTTTTTTTTGTGCTAAGTAAATTTGATGAAGTTTAGTGACCATCGTTGTACGTCATACTAGTTGGCAATACTGTAAACTGGAGCTAATGAGCCATTGATAGAGGATAAGGTTGATTCTTTTTCGAAAGCAGTATCGAAGCTCATGAATTACAGCTGTCAATGGAGCAACTTTTTGCTGGACATGGGTTACATGCAAATCTCAACTCACATTCGCCGAAAGAATTGTGCCCATGTATTTAAAATGCTCAACAATTTCTATGTGGCGAGCCCTCAGTACTATGCCTTGATGACATGCAATTATTTTATTATTTGAACCTAATATAACAGCTTTTGTTTTATGTTGGGTAAGACGCATATCAGATACTGTTGACTGTGTCTCGAGCGTTTTCTTTGTGCTAGAACAAATTGTTAAAAGCCTTGAATATCATGCCTTGAAAAAAATGTACCATCAGCATATTTAATGTATTTGGCTTCGCCGTTCTTATTTAATGTATTATTAAGTGGAGTGCCTCAGGGCACTCCACATAGCAAAAGTTTCCCACCGGAATATGAGCTGGTTATCTGTGCGACATATTGCATGTTTGATAAACATGAGAGAAGAAGCCTTCAGGCCTGTCCACGCGGGTGTCCGGTTGTAATGAGGCACAGCTGTTCTTAAGGAGCATTTGCATTCGCATTTAAGAATTGCGTACATATCAATGCAATTTGTTTAAAAATATTCGAACAAGTAATTAAACGAAATACCTTGGAAAATCAATCGTTGTAGCAAGAGCGGGCGCCTTATTTTAAAATTGTACAAGTATACACACTTTTTGCTACAGCAGCGCCAGTTCAGCTGAATTATTTTTTTCCGAAAACCAATCTGATAAGGTGTAAGGAAATTATAATTAGCACTGGTATCTGAGAATGGACTATGCAGAATTTTCTGAAAACTTTTTTGAACACAGGGAAGATTAACAATGGTGCAGACTTGCCCAAATTATTTTGGTCTAACACTGGCTGCAACCAAAATTAGTAGCGGGTGTCCGGTTGTAATGAGGCACAGCTGTTCTTAAGGAGCATTTGCATTCGCATTTAAGAATTGCGTACATAATCATAAATTGCTTAAAGTCGCAGATGAGCTTTTCACCTGATCCATTTGGCTATGAATTATGCGAAGCCCAACGTGGTATCGTAACACCACCGGAACCTCCCCATTCCTGAATCCTCTAGCTTAATGTTGTGTCGATTGTAGCAGCTGACAACTTTCAGTTTTGAAAATATTGCTATGTCAATCAAAGCCATAAAGCTGCTTGTGGCTTCTCCTTCAGCACGTACTAGTGCCATACTGGCGCACTGATCTAGCGCAACCAGAAGACAATGTGTCTTGCGGATGCCAGGACTCTTTTTTCAGTTTGCATATACCCACCCTTGACTTCAAAGGGTTCCTCTGAACGACTCAGTAAGATCTGCTCATCGGGTTGAGGCGAATATTTGACTTTAGCTTGACAAGTGGCACGACTTAACATAGTCCTTAAAGCCCGTTTTCATGTTTTTTATGTCAACTGCTTAAGATTGTGTTGTGGGAAGCAGCGTTAAAAGGCAGCTGCCGTAGCCAAAGCTTATATAGGCCAGCCAGACAAGGTGCAGAGGCATCTCCGAAGCAGCCGACACCGAGACTACTCAAGTTGAGCGCGGTAGCGTGTTTCATTCTCGCGCTACCTGCACGTGAGTCCATCGTCTTTGTCGCCTTTTTTGGAGGCGATAGTCCTACCGCTACCGGGCGCCCTCCTTGTGCACAGTGCGATTGAAAGAAAGGCCAATGATAAATTGCACGTAAAGTGTGCTGATGATGTCGTCATTGGTAGTGTCGGGTTCACGCAATACGAGAGATATGTATCAGGCAGCGCCGGCAGCGTAGGTTGTGAGCTAGGCGCAGCCATAGTTATACCGTAGGGGAGAATCGCGACCTGCCGCAGAATCTCGTAGAGGCCCGGGCATGTAGAATGTAGAGGGCAGAACTCGAAAAGTAGATTGTCTGGTAATTCGGGACTTGCGTGGAGGTAGTGCAGCTGATGGCTACGAATGTTGACACGTTGAAGTGATTTTCGAGCTGAAGAAACCAGATCGCACAGAGCTGCTCCTGCTAAACTTTGGTAGGCCATGCATCGGCAAGAGGTCTGAGCAGAAAACATTGGAAGGCTCGCCTGCTGCTGCCTGCGGTGAAATCTCCAATGACGATAGCATCAGGGTTGCAGTGGTCGCTGAATGCATCGCGTAGGTGGTGCTTGTGGCGTCACCGTGCCTGCAAAAGTGAAATTTACGTCTACTGTAGCCGGTAGGAGAGCCTCTGTATCGGTGATGTGTGAGGTGCCCCCGAAGGGAAAGCAGACAGTTTGCGGGACCGTCCAAGGAAGCAGCATGGCAGGCCGCAGAATAGCTGAAAGCAGCTACGTATGGCCCAGTGAATTCCTTGGAAAGAGTCGTCGCGGAGCTGCCTTTGAGCTCGGTAGGAAGCTCACAAACCGTGTAGAGTTTTACGCTTGGGCCGGCGCGTGCCGAGGATAGGCACGAGTGGACGCAGGCGATAAGGGACGACGAGACGCGGAATGAAACGACGGTTCAAATAGCGAAAGTGGTTGTGCGTGAGCGCTCGAGGTGACATAGTGAGAAGGTACGGCTGCCCGCAAGTCCTCGTAAATTTTGGTCCCCGGGGATGGCAGCCGGAGCCTGGAACGCAACCGGAGCCCGAAGCTGAGAAGGAAGTGGCTGTCCTGCTAGATGAACCGTATGTCCGGCGTGTCGATGTAGAATTGCCGGACACCCTACCACCATCGGACGTCTGCCGAAGAGCGTGACGCCACGCCACTCGCTTTGGTAGAGGCAGTGTGCTGTCACTGGCATGGCTGGGCTTGGTCGTTCGGGTCACCAATTTGTGAGTTGGCCATGGCACGGCTAGGCTCGGTCTTCCGGGTCACCAATTTGTGGGAGGTGGCGCGAATAGGTAGCCGCTGTAGCCGCTCTTTATTTAGGCCGACCAGCCATAGTGCAGCAAGATCGCGTGAGTGACCGCTACCGCGGTCATTCAAGTCGACTGTACCAGCGTGTTCCATTCTCATAGTCTCACCGCTACAAGACGTTATACGTTCGCGAGAAGGCTTCATGGTGACCACATTCTGGGCTATCGTGGCATAAGTGAAGCATGTTTGGAATTAGTTTCTCTTGTACAGTGACGTTCTGGTACAGTGATGAAGTACAAATGTTCATGTCCTCCCAATATTGTAAGTTTGCCGTTCCAAATGCGACCTCAACTGCCAACCGTGACCGAGCATCGGCGTCTGAAAGATGACCACCCGCTCGGTGGAACATAGCTAAGCCATATTCCTAGAACTCATTCATCCATCGGGCCAGCTTCCCTCCGGGCTCTGACATATTCATAAGATAGTCAGTGCTTCATGGTCTGTGTATAAATCTGACTTCCTACCGTCAACGCATGATCAGAAGTAACGCACAGGCATTGGAACGGCCAGAGCCTCTTTCTCATTTCTTCAATCATTGAGTTTTGTATTGTTGAATGTATAGATGTAGTGTCCTATAACCCGCAGCTCTAGCTCTAAGATTGGACGACAAAGCGGGTGTGTTTGGCACAGAAATGCGACTATACTATGAACAAAAGGGTATGTGTTAAACTCAGGGTAAACTGCACTCTGGCAAAGTGAGAGCAGGGTCAAACGATGTGCGATGCAGAATCTCTTCAAAGGCCATTTCGCATTCTAGGTCCAAGCAAAAGGTGAACTTTCTTAGCGAGCTCCATCAAAAACTGATCATCTTCAAAAAATTTTCAATTAAGCTCTGCGAGTGACCTGCCAGTTTGTGCAAAACCCTGAAGGAGTTAAGAACATGCGTCTTCGTAAGTTTTGTGATCCCTTGCGTGGACTTCTGTTTGGTGCTCGTGGTAGCTCCGTCAAATACCCTTACAAGAACAACCAAACCTGACTAAAACAATTCGCTTTTCTTCTCACCTATCACAATATCTGTGTAACTGAGTGTTTGCTAAACTTTCGCCAGGTGTTCAGAGTATTCCTGTTCTGACCGTGAGTAGATTAGAATGTTATCAATGTAAATGCTGCCGAAGAGTACCAAGTTTGGCTTCAGAACTCTGTTCACCAACTTCTTAAACCAGGCTGAAGAATTTTTCCAGACAGTGGGGTGGCTCCTACTCATATACATCTAGCGGTTTGATAAACGTCAATAACTTCTTGGTCCCTTCTTCTAGAGGAACTTGCAAAAGGTCCTTGAAAAATTTCAGACTTAAAAAAGCTTTCAGCCTTAGGTTTCGTGTATTATTGTGTTTATGCAGCACTGGATATGGGAATAGGTAAATTTCATGGTTTATCTGCCTGTAACCAGTGCTGAGACAAAATGTTCCTTCCTCCTAACGTCCAATTCTTATTGGAAAAGGAACAGGAGATGTAGATGGGCGTTTAGCACCAGCATCAAACTTCTGTAACTCTCCTTTCAGCCAGAGCTTCTTTTCACTCGACATGCTATAAGCCTTCGCCTTCGCTATAATATTTCGGAGATCTGAAGGTACTGAAGCATTGACACCGCTTTTGAGTAGCTTTTGATGCAAAGTAGCTCTGTGTGCACTTATGTGGCGTCCACGGTGCAATCGGTTTGCGCATGTTCGAGCCAATGACTAGAGGAATGCACTCAGTGGTCAATTTCCATTGTGACTTGTCCAGCTAGACACAGTTCTCGCATATACAACAGATTTGTATATGCAAGTTCTTTACGAGTTCTCAATACAACGGAGTTCTTGCGTGACCGGACGGAATAAGATGAGTTGACATTTAACCCTGCCAAGGGCCAATGCTTTTAAGACCTCTTGCCCTGGCACGCAATGAGTACGTTTGCCAATTCATTTCGCGCTTGCTTCAATCCACCGTATTCGTACAGAATCAAACAAGAATATTTTATGATATTCAGCTCGGTGATCGAGTTCTTGGCGATCGCCGACGACTGACGCTCTGCTTTGGACGATAGATTTTACGTTCGTTCAGTAACCTTGCTCGGAAACTTGAATGCGTTTGGCACACTTGGTGAGGAAAACTGTTTCCTGTAATAAGAACGAGGGGTCTTCACCTATTCGTTCAGTCGGTTTTCTTTTCTCCTGCTTCGTGACGTCTTCCGCAGACACTCAAGGGTTGCCGTGAACCGGCTGTTCGTGAACCAATAACTACTTTTAATTATGCGGCACGTCCTCAAGCATTTGTGGTTCTCCAAGTTGAACATGGCGCTGCAGAAATTTACGAAGTCCCAGTATGATGAGGGCATAAGTGGGGAGTCGGTCACCGCAAAATTCACTGAATGTAGCACTCTCCGATTCTCAAAAAGGTAGTGAAGAACAAGCCCGAAACAATTTTCGAAAGATCGTCGGGAGCGGCCCACGTATGTGGAGTGCTTAACTCCTGCCTCGCCTCCGCCACGGCTCAGCCCTGCATTGCACTATCATCGGGATCAGCCCACGTATGCGCAATGCTTAACGCCTGCTTCACCTTCGGCGTGGGTCGGCCCGACATTGCACTATCTTCGGTATCAGCCCACGTATGTGGAGTGCTTAACGCCTGCTTCACCTCCGCTGTGGGTCGGCCCGGCAATGCAATAACTTCGGAATAGGCTCAGGTATGGGGACTGCTTAACGCCTGCTTCACCTTCACCGCGGGTCCGGCCGGCATTGCACCATCTTCAGGATAGGCCCGCGTATGGGGAGTGCTTAACGCCTGCTTGACCTCCGCCGCGGGTCGGCCCGGCATTGCACTATCTTCGGGAGCAGCCTGCGTAGGGGTTGTGCTTAACGCCGGATTCAGCTCCGCCGTGGCTCTGCCCGGCATTGCACCAGCCTCGGTAGCTGCCTGCGTATGGGTAGTGTGCTTAACGCCTGCTTCCGCTCCGCCGCGGGTCGGTCTGCCATTGCACTATCTTCGGGATAGGCCCGCGTATGGATTGTGCTTAACGCCTGCTTCACCTCCGCCACGGCTCGGGCCGGCATTACACTATCTTCGGGAGCAGCCTTTGTAGGGGGAGTGCTTAGCGCCTGCTTCAGCTCCGCCGCGGGTCCACCGGGATCGGCCCACGTATGTGGAATTTTTTTGCTTTCCATGCCAAGGACACGAAAATTTCCTTGGACGGTAAAAGTATACAGCTTTGCTGTAAAAGAAAACTGATCACGATCCTTAGTGCAAGTACCGCACATCTTAGACAAAAATATAGAGCAAGCCTCTGAATAAATGAAACCTGAAAAAAGCGGCCTCTCTTTAGGCACGATGGGCTGATAGCCCGGAACACATTATTGTCATTGTAATGCAGCTCTGCTACCGATGGTTCAACAATGGCAATGAACGATTAGCTAGATCAACGCGAGCACTATTTTGAGGCATCTTTGCCACTACATTTCTTCGTAATGCGGACCTCAACTACTAACCTATAAAAAGCGTCATAAACGCCACGGCAGCCAGCCCAGAATACAATATGGCGCATCGTCCTTTTTGGTGGTCGTTGTCTTTATTGTCGCTTCTTGAATATGTGTTACTTAACAACGGCAAAGAGCAAAGTGCCTAGATCGTGGCTTACTCATCTTAATTTAGCTCTTTTAGGTCCTCGCTGCGCGGTTGACATTGCTTTAAAACTTCAGAATTTTTTCGTTGGTACTTTGTTTTTTAGTGGGTTTTTTTGTCCTTGTGTACACCTACATTCTTAAACAAAATTACCCCCTTTCGCCACACAATATTTATCATCTGTCTTGTCCGCATTTCCTTTCTTTACCGCGGCGAGCCCTGTACTTCCAAGTCACGAACGGCATTCCCGTTATCAGCATGACAGAGCATTCTCGCCAGGAAAGTAGCGAGCGCAGCGTTTTCAAGGAAGGAAACGTAAGCAGGACAGATGACGATTACTGTAGTGTGGTAAATATACACCCCAAAGGGTGTACGGTTGCTTAAGTGTGTAGAGCTTATCTGTGGTAGTTTCGTGTTCAGTGGGGCTTTTTTCTTACAGAAATATTTACCGGTATCCTGCAAATATTTACCGCTATGGAAATTAGTAAACATTGCTTTTGTGTACTTGGTGATGAAACGAATGGCGTTGTTATCCTTTTCTCAAAGAAGTAGCTAGCAGGCGAAATGAACTGTCACACTTTCTTTACTCCATAATGCACCACCAATGCATGGTGTTCGTTAACATTACTTTTTTTTAAAGCAGGCAATCACTAGTTTTGCTAGCCTGCCTGTCAAAAACTTTCGTTTTCATTTTTTGCCTGACTGAATATTTTTTGCGTCCTTCCATATTATCCTAAAAGCACCGCTGTGAAGACTTTCGGCGAACTTGACATCAAGCGTATCTGCGCCAAGTATGAGCCCAAGAAGCTTTCTCACACCTGGAAGAGAGCCTTCGAAGGTAAGTAGGCAAGCTTGGATCGTGAAAAAAAGTGGTGCAGAACGTGCAGTCAGTCTGCGCCGCATTTGCACATTTTGTTATTGCAATATTTATTTCCACACACTGCAAAGACGGATTCACACGGGATGTTTTCCTAGAGTATACAGAATATTTAAAGGTCCTATACGACAGGTGGCTCAAATGTAACCTCTGAGCTGCATTACTCAATGAGGGCATTATATTTGACATTACGATGTTTGGCATTACTGGTCCGACAAACAGAAATGCGCAATTGCTTAATTAACAAAGATTCTCCAAATAACTTGAATTATTTACCAGCCATGCTATGGCAGTAGCTTTGGCGTTGCGCCGCTAAGCTCAAAGTCAGGGGATCGAAAGCCCGTCCCGGCAGCCGAATCTCCACGAGGGCGAAATGCAAGAACCGCCGTGCACTAGGCATTGGGCAAAGAGCCCCAGACGGTGACAACTGATAAGGACACCACTCATTCGACGCGGCTCATAATGAAATCATGATTTGGCTTGTAAAATGGAATAATTTATTTTACTTTTATTTAATAATTTCTCCGGAGATGATTCCATTTTACGAATTGTGGTCAGTCAGATTGCAACGTGTAACAACTTAGAAAGATTTTTTAGGATGGCGTCAGTGCGGCGACATTTGTTTCAAAGACATGCGACGAAAACATCGGCCTTTCAGTTATTTTCGTGTTTCAATGCATGAAACGGTGCTTTGTTAAATAACGTAAGTGGAAGAATAGTTCATGTTTACCGCCAGTTTCATGGCGCATATCTCTAAGCAGATGTCACCCATCGTTTTAAGCGAATGTGCCTTGTAAGTTTACCGACTACAATTCGTAAATCCCTATATTTGTCGCAACGTGATTATAAAGAAATAATTGGTGATGTTTTATTAGGTCAATAAAGCAATTAAAATTAGTCGATTGAGTAATTTCCGCCGCCTGAAGTAATGCAGTTCAATGACTACAATAATTCTATTTGCGACTAGTAATTTTTGAAAGCTATGTATTTTGTAAGAAAAGAAGATTGCCCGATACGGCGGTCACTTGCATGTAGCTTTGCTTTAAGTCACGCGTTAATCTCGTCATTGCAAATAAGATTGACGAGAATTGCAAGACGAAATATTTTGGTGTAGCACTTATTTGTTCAGATTGAGGCGTGGTGCGCTCCAGTTATTTTTTTTAGATAAAGATTAGCCGTAGTACTGCATCTATTCAAGAGACAGACGCAGAGTGTTACCGGTTACCGAACACAAGTGCTTGCAAATAATGATTGTCAAAATTGACAGAAGTGCGAGTAATTTTGCCGTGCCTCTCTAGAATAGGTTGATCTATTTCTATTACATTTTATATTCGCAAGTGAATTTTTTCGATGAAACGAGCAAGTGTTATCAACTTCTAAAGATGATATGACCAATGGCCTCCACAATAACATGGATTTAATCCAAGAATAACTACCCGCCCCTTATTTTGGCATTAAAAACTTTCCACTCCACTAGTTTTTTCAATTTGTGCGTTTGAATTACAAATAAGTTCAGTTTTTTCCTTCGATCTTGTGAACCCCATTGCTTTCGGTCATTTATGCACACAAAATTACGAACACATGAAATGCGCTTATGAAGCCATTCATGAATCGTACAGCACATTTGAGGTCCATTAGTAATTTTTCAAGTTGCATTACAGAATGAACGCGTTATCAATGTGAGTGATATGGCTCACCCTAACCTCTCTTATATGTCAATAGGTCAAGCTACAAACACACACGCACACAAAACAAGCACCAACTCTATAACGCAGCAATAAAAAGCAGTGTCGCAGTTCCGTAAACTGCAACCAATAACACATCTGAGGCAGGCAATATTGCTGCATTATACACTGCCCTTAAATGCACCGCTAATTTTAGACAACGTTTGCGAAACCCATGAAAAAAATCCTACTTGAAGTTATATGAAAATAATCACATTTCTCTGCTTTATACGCCCTAACGATTCTACCTTACACAGTTGCGATATCAGTTTTGGTTGGCCAGTTATAGGTTTTTTAACGTCAAGGTTCGATTTATTTAAATATACGGAATGCGGGGAACTTTGTAATTATTACAAGCCCTAAATAAACTTTCTTACATTAGGTCGCTATAAATGTATTTCATCTCTCTAGTACAACAAACTTTATTTCAATTTCCGCAGTTTTCTCATGAAACCATTTCCGCGTATTACAGACATCCCGATGGGTCGTTTCGGGGTTTGCCTCAAGCTGAAGCTACCTGAAAGAATGACGAAGAAAAAACACAGTAGAGCGGGCTTGGAATGTTTGTAGCATGCACTGCCACAGTATTACACCACTAAAATTACAAGTACATTTGTTAGTTGGATCGTACTGATGGCTGCACAGGTCTGCAATGAAGAAGGCTGTTTATAGCGCCTATGTTATGGTACACATTTTTGAAATTGTGAATACTATACTATTAGGCGCTGCCAGCTTAGTCGATGACGGACGTTTACGTCATTGCAGACTACTACTGGGCATCATCCAGCACGGCTCGACCTGCTACGGCTCTGCTTGTTGTTTGCCTGCTGGCTCATGGAGTGCAGCGACTCAAGTAATTCCGCAGACAAGCTCACCTGTCCCGGCGTTGGCTGAAGTGGGATTCACTGTGCGAGCACTCCTGGCTTATTTAGGCTTCATCTTCCGGTGAACCCCTGCAAGACTCTGCTCGGCAGCTCTACGTGGTGCTAATGCCCCGGCAAAAACAGCCATCAGTTCTGAGCACTTACATGGACAGAAACAGCTGTTCTCTTTAATTGAGGTGTCCTCTGTCGTCTTAGACATAAAGGTCTGGAACAAATGACTGGTTGTCATTTTTATGCTAATAAAAAAACATTCTTTTAGCTGTCTAAAGCAGTCCATTGAAAAATGCGCAAGTCGGAGTGTTTATTGCTCTGCCCAGTGAGAACGTTTATAATATTTTTAACTCAATCCCTTCAACTTATTTCGTCAGTAATAGCCTCCCATATTTACTACCATATGTCAGCGTGCGCGATTTCTATTTAATGGAACCGATAATTTTTGTCTGAAATGGCTTAGGCAAACGAATTAAGAATTTGAAAGTGCATTTGTTTGCAGGGGAAGATAGTAAAAGTCCGAAGTGTTTTAAAAACACTAAAACGTTCTCATCTGTAATTCTGTCTTAAGCTGTTGTCACAGTCCCTGGATTCCTGAGTACTTCCGGATAACTAGAACGTTGGGAAGGAGGTTGTTCCCCTACACAAGCCTGGTAATGCTCATGATCCTAACAGCTACAGGCCAATATCATTAACCAGCATACCCTGCAAATTAATGGAGCAAGTAATTTGCAGTATTCTCGTCCATTTTCTCGAATAAGATTCCTCTTTTTAAATTAGTTAGCATGGCTATAGCAAACTACTAATGCGAAACCCAGTGTTTTCTTTATAATCACATGCAGTTGGTAACCGCTAACAATGACAAATCACCTTCCGACAAGACGACATCTGGCCTGCTGCAAGCTTCGGTATCGGGACCACTAGTGTTTGTCATCTACGCTACCAACCTTCCCAGCAATATTTCCTCCTAAGAGAAACTTTTGGAGAATCACTGCGTTATCCTTCTGAGATAAGAAACCACTCTAACCACCTTACGCTTCAAGCTGAACTAAGTCTGCTTGGTGCGATTCTTGGTTAAGGAAACTTAACTTCATCAAATATAGATCGATTGGAATTTTGCTTCACACTTCTAACATTGAGAGAGAGATTCTCACATGCACTTTCTTGATAACGCCAGCTTGACGCAAGTCAACGCTTGCAAATACCTCGGCGTGAATATTTCTGGCAATCTTTCCTGGCCGGCTGACTTATATTGATCTTGTATTTAGTAATGCTTAATGTGTTTTTGGCTATACTCTGTGGAATTTCTCCCTCGCAGCCTCTAATCTTGAGCTACTGTTATATAAAACAGTCGTACAATCTAAACTTGCTTATGCGTCGTCTATTTCGTACACACCAATTAACACGTTCATTTTTAACCTAGAAGCGATTCAATATTGCCCTCCTGGATTACCTCATGTATCTATTTTTGCACTGCTAGCGTTGGTCACATGAAAGTAAATCTTGACCTCTCTAACCTTTCACAGCGCCACAAAGTCTCACGTCCTTGCCTTTTGCATAAAGTTTGTTACTTTATCCCCACCTCCGTGACCGCTTTTTTTTGCCTCCTCCATATACGTCATTTCGCAGTGACCACCAACAGTTGCTCCAACATGACATTTGATTCCTTCGTTCCAAAAGCGAACAATGACTGTTACAATCTCCTAGCCTCTATCGCCTCCCTAGTCGATCTAAATTCCTTCAAGACGGCTGTTTCTTAATATTTTATGTGGGCTCATTTCGTTTGACAGTAACCTGCATTGTGTGTACATGGCAGCTTCCTTTTAAACATTTATATAGGTTTGTGATCACCCCTCCTCTCTGTAATGCTCCAGCCTGGATAGTAAATATATGAATAGAAATAATTTTTCAAAACCTCCCTTAACAGTTATGGGCTTTTCTGACTGAGGCTGCTGTCTGTGTCTGCGCTGTCATCTAGCCGAAGAGCTGTTACGCAAATCTACGTGCCATTGTGGCCTAAGAATTAAGAAAATATGCATAGAGAGCTTAGACAATGTGCGCTATTAAATATTATCATCTTGATGATGTTTATTAAAAATGAGCAGACTTAGGTATAATTTTCGTCGCCGAGTATTTCAGTAGAAGACAAGGCCGGCAGCCGGAACGCCTATACAATAAGTAACCTCTGGCATAAAGGTTACAAAGACCAGGTGCCTCAGAAACGCTGGCCTACGTTTCGAAAGGTGGGCTTATTTTTGTCAAAGGCTGCCTTGTCATCTTCGGCAGGATAGTTTTAACAAGTAAGTAGGGTGAGTAGCGAGGCACTGGCAGTGGCAAGGGAATACATTAACTTAGGGCAGGTAGTGACCGCGGATCCGGACCATGAAACTGAAATAATTAGAAGAATAAGAATGTGCTGGGGTGTGTTGGGCAGGCATTCTGAGGTCATGAACAGCAGGTTGCCGTTATCCTTCAAGAGAAGTGTATAATTGCTGTGTCTTACCAGTACTCACCTGCGGGGCAGAAACCTGGAGACTTAAGAAAAGGTTCCTACCTAAATTGAGGACGACGCAACGAGCTATGGAAAGAAGAATGATGGATGTAACGTTAAGGGATAAGAAAAAAGCAGATTGGGTGAGAGAACAAACACGAGTTAATGACATCTTAGTGGAAATCAAGAAAAAAGAATGGGCTTGGGCAGGACATGTAATAAGGAGGGAAGATAACCGATGGTCATTAAGGGTTACAGTCTGGATTCCAATGAAAGGGAAGCATAGCAGGGAGCGGCAGAAAGTTAGGTGGGTGGATGTAATTAACAAGTTTGCAGGGATGACATGGCCACAATTAGTACCAGACCGGGGGAGTTGGAGAAGTATGGAAGAGGCGTTTGCTCTGCAAGGGGCGTAACCAGGCTGATTATGATGATGATGATGATGATTAGCAGGGTGTCGGCACGTGCGGTTGTTGTCGGCGGCAGCTGTCTGCAAAAGAATATACTGAAAAAAATAGCGCTGCCGTTTTACCTTTCCAGGCACAGCCTCTCAGACGAGGGAATAAGCGGGAGAGGGGGAGCGCCCCAAAAGACAGACAGGGCGGCATGGCCAGGTTGCTGGGGGAGGAAGTAAAGGGGATGCCTTCAGAGAACTAAACACAACTGACAGCTAAACAGCCCTAAACACTACCATAGCCCAGACAATGATCCGACATTGCTACACACACTGACACCTACCCATAGGCTGAAATCGTTTTTTTCTAATGTAATAATAACGCCGTAGGAATTCCAACTACATAACCCAAGCAACAAAACATCGACAATATCTCAGGGCGTCTGATAGTATCAAATAACAACAACCCGACAGATAGCGTTTCCAAATTTTTAACCGCCTTCTTTGGTGATTTAATCAAACACTTCAGTCATTTGTACAAGATGTGCAATTATGGAGGACATTAATGATAAAGGCAGACTACCGGAATTCATAATTCTCAAATGGTTCACATCACCCTGATGGTCCCTGATGGTTTATCGTCGATAGAATAAACCCAATGCAAAGGCAACGCACAACACTCCATTAGGTCTGCTTATCTCTTCTTCAATTACCTCTCACATAAAAATACGTCTGCTTATCTCTTCTTGAATTACCTCTCACATAAAAATACTTTGAATTTCAGTACTATTACTACCTAGAAATGCATGCTACAAGTATGGGTACACATTTTGCACCAACATACGCCAACGCATGTTTGGGGAGCTTCGAAAAATAAGTTCATACCTCGCATCACAAGCAAGCCCCACACATACCTAGATATGTTGACGATATATTGATGACATCAAGACATGGCCAGGATAGTCTGAATAAACTTGTAACATTCCTATATTTTTTCATCCTTCAATAAAGGTAACATCGCAAATTTCAACTCATTCCGTAAACTCTCTGGACACAACAATATATGTTAACAATGGGACGCTAAAGATAATATTACATCGGAAACTTTTTGACAAGCACCGAGAGCTAGAATAAACAAGTCACAACCCCACACACTGGAAACAAGTTATATCTAAACGTCTAGCCGCATGACAACGTCGGGTTTACGTAGAAACCCAACATTACATTGATTCCATCACCTTAAACGCACCCTATCAAACAGATAGTTCAAATGGCTGAGGAGTTCTAGAGATATTTATGCAGTACCAGTGGCACCCACGACGATAATGGAAGAAATAATAGTCTAGAGAAATTTGAAATCCCACAAGTAACGCTGGAAGAAGTAAAGAAAGCCTTGCGAGCTATGCAAAGGGGGAAGGCTGCTGGGCAGGATCAGGTAAGAGCAGATTTGTTGAAGGATGGTGGGCACATTGTACTAGAAAAACTGGCCACCTTGTATACGCAATGCCTCATGGCCTCGAGCGTACCAGAATCTTGGAAGAATGCAAACATACTCCTAATCCATAAAAGGGGACGCCAAAGACTTGAAAAAATTACAGACCCATCAGCTTACTTTCCGTTGCCTACAAAGTATTTAATAAAGTTCTCGCAAATAGAATCAGGAACGCCTTAGACTTCTGTCAGCCAAAGGACCAGGCAGGATTTCGTAAAGCCTGCTCAACAATAGACCGTATTCACACTACCAATCAGGGGATAAAGAACTGTGCGGATTATAGCCAGCCCTCATATAAAGCTTCCATTGATTACGAGCAAACGTTTGATTCAGTCGAAACCTCAGCAGTAATGGAGGCATTACGGAATCAGGGTGTAGACGAGCCGTATGTGAAACTACTGAAAGATATCTATAGCGGCTCCACAGCAACCGTAGTCCTCCGCAAAGAAAGCAACAAAATCCCAATAAAGTAAGGCGTCAGGCAGGGAAATACGATCTCTCCAATGCTATTCACAGCACGTTTAAAGGAGGTATTCAGAGAGCAGGATTGGGAAGAATTGGTGATAAGAGTTATAGGAGAATACCTTAGTAACTTGCGATTTACTGATGTTATTGCCTTGCTTAGTAACTCAGGGGACCGATTGCAATGCATGCTCACTGACCTGGAGAGGCTAAGCAGAAGGGTGGGTCTAAAAATTAATCTGCGGGAAACTAATGTAATGTTTAACAGTCTCGGAAGAGAACAGGAGTCTACGATAGGCAGCGAGGCGCTGCAGGCACAGGGAAGGTAGTGGCCGCGAATACGGATCATGAGACTGAAATAATCAGAAGAATAAAAATGGGCTGGTGTGCGTTTGGCAAGCATTCTCAGATCATGAACAGCAGGTTGCCATTGTCTCTCAAGAGAAAAGTGTATAACAGCTGTTTCTTATCAGTACTCACGTATGGGGCAGAAACCTGGAGGCTTACGAAAAGGGTTCTACTTAAATTGAGGACGACGCAACGAGCTATGGAAAGAAGAATGATGGGTGTAACGTTAAGGGATAAGAAAAGAGCAGATTGGGTGAGGGAACAAATGTGAGTTCATGACATCTTAGTTGAAATCGAGGAAAAGAAATGGGAATGGGCAGGCCATGTAATGAGGAGGGAAGATAACCGATGGTCATTGAGGAATGCCGACTGGATTCCAAGGGAAGGGAAGCGTAGCAAGCGGCGGATGAGATTACGAAGTTTGCAGGGGCAACATAGCCACAATTAGTACATGACCGGGGTAGTTGGAGAAGTATGGGAGAGGCCTTTGCCCTACAGTGGGCGTAACCAGGCTGACGATGATGATGATGTACATGTCAAACTCAGGACACAGATGAAGTATAGAACCGGTCACTGTGGCCGCCCCAGGTGCCCTAAATGCAAACGCATCCAATCTGTTATTAGAGTCAAAAATAGAGCAGCGAATTACTCACACAAGGTAACTTCGACTTTCGCCTTCACATAAAACAACATAGTCTACTATCTAGAATGTGCCGCTTGCAGCAAACTATACGTAGATGGGAGTGGATAACAAATTCATACAGGGCTCTACGCAGATGCGGAACACAATTGACCTAACTGAGTAGCCAGCTATTTCAATGAACACGGCGACATGTGTGAAAAGCAAGGCCCTATATACTAGAAATAAGCTTCCGTTCACCTCGCGAGAGGAAATGTACGGGATCAAACATCCCACGCAAGTTTAAATGCCTGCACTTGACGGGCATAATATTGGCACGTAGCAACTTAGAATCACTAAAAGCTGTAAATACTGATACAATCAATCGAGGCACAACAGACATTATGCCACCACCACCATCATCATCATCGTCATCATCATCAGCCTGGTTACGCCCACTGCAGGGAAAAGGCCTCTCCCATACTTCTCCAACAACACTGGTCATGTACTAATTGTGGCCACGCCGTCCCTGCAAACTTCTTAATCTCATCTGCCCACCTAACTTTCTGCCGCCCCCTGCTACGCTTCCCTCCCCTTGGGATCCAGTCCGTAACCCTTCATGACCATCGGTTATCTTCCCTTCTCATTACACGTCCTGCCCATGCCCATTTCTTTTTCTTGATTTCAACTAAGATGTCATTAACTCGCTTTTGTTCCCTCACCCAATCTGCTCTTTTCTTATCCCTTAACGTTACACCTATCATTCTTCTTTCCATAGCTCGTTGCGTCGTCCTCAATTTGAGTAGAACCCGTTTCGTAAGCCTACAGGTTTCTGCCCCGTAGGTGAGTACTGGTAAGACACAGCTATTATATACTTTTCTCTTGAGGGATAATGGCAACCTGCTGTTCATGATCTGAGAATGCCTGCCAAACGCACCCCAGCCCATTCTTATTCTTCTGATTATTTCCGTCTCATGATCCGGATCCGTCGTCACTTCCAGCTCTAAGTAGATGTATTCCCTTACGACTTCCAGTGCCTCGCTGGCTATTGTAAATTGCTGTTCTCTTCCGAGACTGTCAAGTATTACTTTAGTTTTCTGCCGATTAATTTTTAGACCCACTCTTCTGCTTTGCCTCTCCAGGTCAGTGAGCATGCATTGCAATTGGTCCCCTGAGATACTATGCAAGGCAGTATCACCAGCGAATCACAAGTTACTAAGATGGTAATCTCCATTAACTTTTATCCCCAATTCTTCCCAATCCAAGTCTCTGAATACCTCTGGTAACACGCTTTGAATAGCATTGGAGAGATCGTATCTCCCTGCCTGATGCCTTTCTTCATTGGGACTTTGTTCCTTGCTTTATGGAGGACTACGGTGACAGCGGAGCCGCTATAGATATCTTTCAGTATTTTTACATACGGCTCGTCTGCACCCTGATTCTGTAATGCCTCCATGACTGCTGAGGTTTCGACAGAATTAAATGCTCTCTCGTAATCAATGAAAGCTATATATAAGGGTTGGTTATATTCCGCACATTTCTCTATCACCTGATTGATACTGTGAATATGATCTATTGTTGAGTAGCCTTTGCGGAATCCTGCCTGGTCCTTTTCTTGACAGAAGCCTAAGGTGTTCCTGATTCTATTTGCCATTGCCTTAGTAAATAGTTTGTAGGCAACGGTCAGTAAGCTGATCGGTCTATAATTTTTCAAGTCTTTGGCGTCCGCTTTCTTATGTATTAGGATTATGTTAGCATTCTTCCAAGATTCCGGTACGCTCGAGGTCATGAGGCATTGCGTATACAGGGCGGCCAGTTTCTCTAGAAAAATCTGCCCACCATCCTTCAGCAAATCTGCTGTTACCTGATCCTCCCCAGCTGCCTTCCCCCTTTGCATATCTCCTAAGGTTTTCATTACTTCTTCCGGCGTTGTCTTTGGGATTTCGAATTCCTCTAGACTATTTTCTCTTCCAATATCGTCGTGGGTGCCACTGGTACTGTACAAATCTCTATAGAAATCCTCAGCCACTTGAACTATCGTATCCATATTAGTAATGATATTGCCGGCTTTGTCTCTTAACGCATACATCTGATTCTTGCCAATTCCTAGTTTCTTCTTCACTGTTTTTTAGGCTTCCTCCGTTGCTGAGAGCACGTTCAATTCTATCCATATTATACTTCCTTCTGTCTGCTGTCTTACGCTTGTTGATTAACTTCGAAAGTTCTGCCAGTTCTATTTTACCTGTAGGGTAAGAAGCTGTCATACATTGGCGTTTCTTGATCAGATCTTTTGACTCCCGCGATAGTTTGCTGGTATTCTGCCTAACGGAGTTACCACCGACTTCCATTGCAAACTCCTTAATGATGCCCACAAGATTGTCGTTCATTGCTTCAACACTAAGGTCCTCTTCCTGAGTTAAAGCGGAATACCTGTTCTGTAGCTTGACCTAGAATTCCTCTATTTTCCCTCTTACCGCTAACTCATTAATCGGCTTCTTATGTACCAGTTTCTTCCGTTCCCTCCTCAAGTCTAGGCTAATTCGAGTTCTTACCATCCTGTGGTCACTGCATGTGCACCTTGCCGAGCACGTCCACATCTTGTACGATGCCAGGGTTAGCGCAGAGTATGAAGCATATTTCATTTCTAATCTCGCCGTTCGGGCTTCTCCACGTCCACTTTCGGCTATCCCGCTTGCGGAAGAAGGTATTCATTATCCTCATATAATTCTGTTCCGCAAACTCTGCTAATAACTCTCCCCTGTTATTCCTAGTGCCTATGCCATATTCCCCCACTGCCTTGTCTCCAGCCTGCTTCTTGCCTACCTTGGCAATAAAGTCGCCAATTAGTATAGTGTATTTAATTTTCACGCTACTCTTCACCTATTCCACGTCTTTATAAAAGTTTTCGACTTCCTGGTCATCATGACTGGATGTAGGGGCGTAGACCTGTACAATCTTCACAACAAGACCTGCCGCCCTCTCGTTAATGCTATAGAATTCCTGTATGTTACCAGCTATATTCTTTTTAATCAGGAATCCGACTTCTAGTTCTCTTCTCCCCGCTAAGCTCCGGTACCACAGGACGTGCCAGCTTTTTAGCACTGTGCATGCTTCTTTTTTCCTCCGAACTTCACTGAGCCCTATTATATCCCATTTACTGCCCTCTAGTTTCTCCAATAGCACTGCTAGACTCGCCTCACTAGATAGCGTTCTAGCGTTAAACGTTGCCAGGTTCATATTCCAATGGCGGCCTCTGCGGAGCCAGTGATTCTTAGCACCCTCTGCTGCGTTGCAGGTCTGACTGCCGCCATGGTCAGTTGCTTCACAGCTGCTGGGGACTGAGGGCTGGGGTTTGATTGTTGTGTTCATATAGGAGGTTGTGGCCAAGTACTGCACCAGGGTGGCCAATCCTGCTCTGTTGAGGGAGTGCGTTACCGGTTCTGGTCACCGGGATCAGGCCACACTCCAGGCCTGTTTGTGCAATTTTATCAACACGCGGATTTTTTTTAATCCGGTGGAAAATTGCTGGCACCGGGATTCGAACCACCGACCTCTTGCGCGCGAGGCGGGTGCTCTACGTCTACGCCACCGCTGCGCCACCAGCTAATCTTAATTCTTAACGCCACCTATTCTTCCATTCCCGCTTTTCCATTTCTAGTACTCAATTTAATATTCTCTTCCACATTTTTAAGCATCAATCAACTGTACCACTCTTTTTCCCATATACACCTGCCTCCTCCCACTCTTACTCATGTCATCCTCAAATTTGTTATTCTGGTTTTGGTTCCCCCTTTTTATCTGTTTACTTTATTTCATTTTGTTGAAACACCCTCACCGAAACATTACAATGTCCCAGACGTCAGGAAGCCTTTTTCGGCGCCTCAGCCACACAGGGTGTCGCCACTTCCGTATACCACAATGACGAGGCCTACGTTGAGCTATTGAGGCTAATGTCTCTTGAAAGACCATGACACTGCCTTCCTGCTGCCCCATGCATTGCACCCCAGACTCCTTGTCACTATTTTAACTCCTTCAAAATTACCCGACTCATCGCTGCCGCGCTACTCAAGTCATTCTTTCAAGTGATGTATTTTTTGGTCTTTTTTGTTACTCGCGCGCTGAACAGCTGACCGGCTGTTCTGAAGCTACAAAACATGCGGCCAGTTAGACACCTGTGTGCTCCCTGAACTCTCGCTCCTACAACACTTTCCTATGCCTTTCTTTCTTTTCTTGTTCCTTATATTTTTTCCCTTTTTGGTCTTTTTTTTCGCCGCCTTCCCACTCTTTCGCTCTTGTCCCCTCGTCTGAGAAGCCATGCTTACAGGCGTCAGGCGACAGCATTCATTCTCTTTGAAGTCTCTCCCTTTGCAACCAGCCGCCATCGACAACAACCGCAAGTGACGTAACTCTACTAACCCTGTAAAACTAACATGCCGAGGATGACGAGGCCGCCTTTGACGAAGATAGGTCCTCCAATGGAACTGTTGGCCAGCCTTTATGAGGTACACGATCCCTGCTTATAATCTTTATACCACAGTGTGCTACTCCATCTGTCAGCCCCAGTCTTGATTTCAGGTAGTGAATAGGATGGATTTTCAGAACTTCATAGCCCAGCTGGCTTCAAAAGATATTATTCATGGGCAGTTCAATCCTGGACCTTTGGCGGGAGTCAAACCCAGTTGGAAATATGGGCGAGGCGGTTATATATTCACGTTGGATTTTGGTTGACATTGTGAATGTCCCATGGCCTCTGGTAGGAGGCGAGCGCTCGACCTTCGGTGAGAGTCGAAGGCACGACCTTTCGTGTTAATTGGGGCGAAGTTGATTAAGGTACTTAAACCCACCACCCAACTTGTATATATGGGCAAACCGGCCTATGTAGGTTAGATTTCAATTGGCTTCGCGACGCTCGAAAGTCGAATCCACTACCTTTGGTGTTAATTAAGGCGAAGTGAATTAAGGTAGAGTTGATTTATATAAAGTTAATTAAGGGAATAGAAGCCACCACCTTTGGTGGGAGTCACACCCACTCGAAGTTATGGGCGAAGCGGCCAAATTTCCAAGTGAGATTTCCATTGACATCGTCTAGGTCGAGAGTCAGACCCAAGACCTTCGATGATAAATAGGGCCAAGTTAATTAAGGCGCTCACACTCCCGACCGAACACGGACATATGGGCGGAGTGACCATATTGTTACGTGTGGAAAGACACAGACGAAAAAGGCTATTTACAGGCTATTTACACTCGTTACCTGCAATCGAGCGGCTGCAGGTAACCATGCGGGGAGCCAGGAGTGCTTCTTGTATCGTTGGCAAAGTTCACAAGCGGCGACGTAATGTCGTACGGAATGGGCAAGGTCGGGCTAGAAAAAACGGTGACGTACCTGGTCATAGGTTAGAGATACGACGAGATGTCCTACCGTTGGTGCGTCGTGAAGGTCTTCTAGAAGGGTGGAGCAGTGGTGTTTATGTATTACAAGTAGGAACTCAGAGCCATCCAGATGAAGGTTACGACGGTAAAGAGTACCGTCGCGGAGGACGAAGAGCCGTAGAACATCATCGGCCACCGAAGAGTGTTCAAAACGGTCGATGAGTGCTCTGATGTAAGTGTCACGGTGTTGCTCTTCGGCGAAATGAAGCAGGTGTTGATGAAGCAGGTGTGGCGAAATGAAGCAGGTGCAGTTAGAGTCGTCAACAGGGTAATGCTACAAGCTATCAGCGTTTTGCTGCAGGCGGCCAGACTTGTACACCACGGAATATGAAAATTCGTGTAGCCTCAAAGCGCATCGACCAAGCTGGCCTGTACGATCATTTAGCGATGAGAGCCAGCAGAGAGCATGATGCTCAGTGCCTACGGAAAAGGGCGACCGTAAAGGTAAGTACGGAACCCAAGGCATTCTCGCAAGGCTTTCTCACAAGGCATTCTCGCTCCATAATAGAATAGTTGCGCTCCGAGGGTGCTAGGAGGCGGCTCGCATAAGCAGTAACGCGATCCTGGCCACGCTGAGGCTGGGCTAAGATGGCACCTAGACCATGACGACGGGCATCTGTACGCAATTCTGTAGGGGCATCAGGGTTGAAGTCTGCGAGAAAGAGTGGTGAGGTTAGAAGAACGAAGAGACGAGAGAAGGCGGCGCCTCCTGCAGTACCCCATGAGAATTGTATGCCTTTCTTCAAAAGAATAGTGAGGAGTCTATCAATTCTTGCAATTATCGTAATAATATCTCCAAGTTGGAGTACAGTTGACGTCGTGAGAGTTGTGAGTCGAACGCACTGCCTCTAGTGTTAATTAGGGTGAAGTTTAAATGAAAAAAACTTGAAAACACGACCGAGCATGGAGATATGGGCGGAGTGACCTTATCTCCAAGTTGGATTCCAATTGACATCTTGAAGGTCGAGAGTCGAACCAACCTTTAGTGATAATTAGGGCGAAGTTAAGTACGGCGCCCGAGCCCCCGACCCAACATGGAGACATGGGTGGAGGGACCATATCTTCAAGTTGCGTGACGTCGGGAAGGCCGGAAGTCAAACCCATTACCTATGTTGTTATTAAGGCGAAGTTATTTCAGGCATAGTTAATTAAGATACAGTTAATTATTGCCCTCTAACCCACGACCTTTCGTGATAATTAGGGCGTAGTTATTCAAAAAAGCGGTAAAAAAAGCTTAAGACACCCTAACCCACTACCTATGGCGGGAAAAAACAATAGGAACTGACCCATTTAAATGAAAATGTCAAGTATTGTAATGGATGACTCGTGAGCGCGAGGGCTTTCGCCTTCATTTTCTTTAATGGATGCTAAAGTGACTAAACTTTTCAACAGTTTTAGGATTTATGCGGTAGTTTAGCCCCATATACAGCCATGCTACCCAAATACACCATCCTACATAGCACTGTCTCACAGGGTTAGGAACATTGCTGTGGCGCGCTCTTTGGCTACAATTTGCCCTTGCGCCATTAAACACCACATATCATCATTATTATCAAGTCGATCTTTTTTAGGTAGTCGTTTTAGGTCAAGTGAAGGAGACGTTATGTGAACGACCCAACAATGAAATACGGTCTGTAATGAAGCAAGAATGTTCGGGCGTTGAATGTGCTAGTGGATCTCTCAAAATATTTCTTCGTAAGTGAAATTTAAACGATCAGCGTGGACGACTTGATCATAAGCCTTCAGCATCCGAAAAGCGCACGACGAATGCGTAAGCTATCAAGCTGCTTCACTTCCTTTTAAGGAAATATATTATTTGAGCTCTTTCAGCCCCCATGAATTCTGCGCATGCTTCTGTCCTGCTTTTCGGTTTTCTTCTTAATCAAGACGCTCTCATATAAGGTTATGTAGAAAAATAAAATCTGCTTGGTTCTCAGAGCTGCTACTTCAGGACCTGTCAATAACGGTAATTTTGCAAACTCAAGTGCTGCAGGGGCCTATACAGATTACATAAACACTCAAGAATGTGGAAGCCGGGAAACACGACGCCGAGCAGGATTGGTAGTGTAGGGCATGCGTAATACCCACGTTGTGGGTTTCGTTCCCACCAATGTAAGTTCCCCCTTTAGATTCTTTGAGTATATAATGTGTGCCCTTACAATGAATAATTTACCGTACGATTTCGTTGGCTTCATTATCATTTGGCCATTATTTAATTAAGACTGTTTAAACGCATTGACGACGAGCACACGCGAGTAGACGCGCACAAACGCTTATCCTCGTTGTCAATGCGCTCAAAATATTCCTATGTATGTCTTCCGATTAAGTCTGTACTTCAATGTCGGCCGATATTTTTCTGCTTCTTAGTTTTCAGCTCCCCAAAAATTGGGAAACTCACTCGTACGTTCATCGCAACTTTGTTTAATAATCGCGAACCTTTGTAATTTGACAGCCCAAGAGTACCGTCGATGTTTACTCAGGGTCAGCTGGTTATGTTCAAGCTTTCGCGTCGACAACTTTTGTGAGTGGATTTACTAACACAAACTGACATAAGTGGAATGTGAATGAAGGTTACGTTCTGGCGACATCAATGATTTTGCACTAACAAATGTGAAGTATTTACCTGTTTCTAGAATTGTCCCGCTAATTGTAAACTCATTACTTTTTAGCCTCCCAGTGATACTTGAATGTAAATTTTCATGCAGTGGCATAGGTTAGTACGGATGCCGCAAACTACCGGTGAACGCATTACAGCTTTCGCTTCAGAGCAATAGAAAAAAGCGGTTCCAATATACATAACTTGGCTTAGGTACAAATAACGCTTAAAGAGGCTAGTGAGCTGTCGCTGACATCGAACAAATACAAGGTCTTGTTTTGCGCATTAGTCTATCCTGTGGGTCCGTGTTTATACTGTACTGTGTTAGGTATCGGCTCAAGTAAAGCCACACTTTGGGCGTTGGTTTTAGGCCCACGCCGTTAAAACGAGTGCATCTTTGTTCCATTTGGGTCTTTTTACGCTAAAACTGAATATTACTGCTCTGTTCACTGCTCTAGACTAGATGATTTCCTTTTTTCTTCCAAGATTAATCTTGTCACTCCTTTTTGGGGCATTACGGGCACCACAGAACCTGGAGTCGCTCTATTTTGGCGAAAGAGGATAAACATTAGCTGTAGCCACGTACACAGATACCGGGAACCACAAATCGAATTCAATTTGCCAAATAAGAGCTAGCCTTCAGAAAAAGCTGCCTACTGATTTCGCAATTGTTTTAAGCATTTTAAGATGCAAATGCTACAAAGTAGGGGCTCTCCCTCCACAGACTCGAGGCTATAGTGCTGCAGAATGAATGTTCCCCATCATGCACAGACACTGGCAATAGTGGGGCTGAAGAGGGCTTTTATTTCCTTCGTATTCCAGTGAGTTCTTGGAACTTTTTCAGTTGCGGGTGGGTTTGCTCGCCGTCGCAATCCTGGCTGGCATACTCTAAGTAGAACACGGCGTGGCCCAGATGCGGTCCGGTGGACTGTTGGTTGAATTTCTCCAACTGCGCGAGAAAAGAGAAGCGACTGTTTGCCTTGTTGGGCTGGCATTCTGACTATGGCAGTTATGCGCAGTTTGATTAGCGGACAGATAAAATGAACAAAACAAATGCTGACAGGGACGACACTACTATCAACTATTTGTTCACAGCTCATCAGTCGATATTTGTACCATTTGGCGAGCATGTTCACCTTCTTATGATCATATCACGGAGAAGGCGAAATTCGCCAGAGGCACTTAAGAGTGCTTAGGTTTGGAATGCGAAAGTATTATGCCATTTGTAGGCCTCGCAAAGTCATGAACGCGCTCATGTTATACAGTGATGACGTAGCACCTTCACGTTCCCAATGTTGCACGCATTAGGCAACACCTTTAGCCAGCCAGATGGCTGCTACGTGACGCGTACAATCACGCACGCACTAGGCACTAGGCATCACGCACGCACTAGGCGGCGTCACGGCCACTGCGGTGACGCCACCGTGGTGTTGGGAAGCGTGCTCGACTAGAACCCTAGAGGCCCGGGCTTGATTCTGACCCATGGTTTATTTTCAAAGACATTATTTACTTGGTTCACTGGAAGCTCCGCGGGAAATTTGACGTCAATCCGGGAATCTTTTACGTGTTTTTACCCCTTACGTCAGCGGCCATTTTTGGTATAATCTTGATCACGCCGGCCACGACGGATTTTCGCGTAATGTGGCATATATGGCTTTCTGATCAAAATGGCGCCATAATCTAGGCGCAATTTGTTGCGTAAGCTACAGCGTGTGGTTGAGAACCACGACTTACGGAGACAAAGCAACAATACTGCACTGCTCACTTCGCCACGAATGCATCTCATATCAAAGCGAATTCATCTACTTGCATCAGCGAGCTTCCATAAGCGCGCGCACTTCTAAGTAACATTTTAAGTAAACAGGTCTTTGTCATGCAGGCGCTATAGCTTCTCCGTCTTGCGATGAGACGGTGCGCCTGACGAACACATCATAATTTGATTTCTCCGTTCTTTCTGCGCATGCGCGAGGAGCAGTGGTCAGTCAGTCAGTCAAGAACGTTATTGAAGTCCTGAGAAGTTTCAAGCCGTTGGAGATCCCACGCGGGGAACACCCCCGGCAGCAACCGTAGGCGACGCCCAAGTCGAGACGGGAACGTGGTGACGCTCCGCCAGTTCTTGGGCCCTCTGGACGGCCTTGAGTTGGAGTTTGAGGTCCGGGCTTTTGAGGGCTTCTTCCCATTCGGGTTCCCTGGAGAGAGGGCCCTTTGGTAACGCGGTACATTGCCGTAGCATGTGCGAGAGTAAGCAGTGGTCACGAGATAGTAATGTGGGGACTTTCGGTACTTGAGATTTCTCTTCGCCTAGGTACTACGGAGAGTGGTGGTGGTGGTGGTGGTAAAAACTTTAATTCGTCAACATAAAACGATTTATGAGATTAGATGTGGGAAGTCATGATGGCTTCGTGAGGTGGCCGTCAGACCGTGTCTTACGGCGACTTCTAAAGCCCAGGTCACTGCCGGCAGTTGAACCGCGGGTTCCGAGCTGGTCACCGCAGCCTCCCACTGCTCTCGGTTGGATAGCTACCATTCAGCTCTGGGTTTGAGCTCAGGGCATCCGTGAAAGATGTGTGCTAAATCGGCTCTGTCGGCTTTGCATAGCGTACATTCGGAGGAGTGTATCCTTGGGTAGACTATGGATAGTTTGTACTGGTTCGGGAAGGTGTGTGTTTGGAGTTGCCTCCACGTCGCCTGCTGATTTTTGGTTAAGGAATTGTCAGGGGGTGGGTGTTCGAGTCTTTCGTTTCTATAGTATTGCCTAATTTTGTGGTAGGTTATCATGCGCTCTTTTGCTCCTCCCAAGATCGGTTGGCTCACTGCCCGGTTGACGAGTCCTCGGGCCGCTTCGTTCCCTAGATGGGACGAGTGGGCAGGGATCCAGATGATTTTTATCTCGCGGGGCGTGAAATGCACTTCTTTTAGAATTTGTAGCGCCGGTTCGTGGGTTCTGCCTTTGGCAAAATTACAGACTGCCGTCTTGGAGTCGCAGAAAATTATTTTAGCTGCGGTATTTGTGATAGCTATTGCTATCGCGGCTTCTTCCGCATCGTCCGCGTGCCTTCCAAACATGGTGAGCACGGTGATTGGTGTGAGGTTGTTCCCTACTACCCCTGCGGAGAAAGCGTAGCGTTCTTCAAGTTCGGCTACGTCTACGTAGACCGCCTCCTCGTGGTTTGCGTAGTGTTTCTGGAGTGCCTTGACCCGGGCCTGTCTCCGCTTGGTGTGATACTCTGGGTGCATGTTCTTTGGCATTGGGTAGACCCTGAGGCAACTGAAGGCGTCTCTGGGTATGGACCCGACGTTTGTTTGAGTGTTCTGGTACGGGATGTTTAATTTCCTTAGGATGTGTCTTCCCGCAAGTGCCTTGGTTAATCTTACGTATTGGCCGTTTTGTGTGCTTCAACTAGTTCGTCGAGCGTGTTGTGGACGCCCATTTTCAGGAGTCTCTCGGTGGATGCGTATCCCGGCAGCTAGAACGCCGCCTTGTAGGTTTGTCTTATGAGGCAGTTTACCTTTTTCTTTCCCGCTTTATACAGGATGAGATATGGGAGGGAGTACAGGAAATGGCTGAGCATGAAAGCCTGGATTAGACGCCTAAGATCCACTTCCTTCATCCCAAAGTGTTTATTGGTGATGCGTCTGATCAAACAGTTGGTTTTGTTCACGCATGCAGTAAGTTTGTTGGTAGTCACTGTGTTTTTGCCGTTGCTTTGTAAGTGCATACCTAGTATCCGGATCGTTTGGACCTCGAGAACTAGGGTGTCGTCCACGTATATTTCTATAGAGACTGAGGTTTTTGTATGGCCTTGTGGATTGTATCTCATGACGAGAAGTTCAGATTTTTGTGGGGAGCACGATAATCCTATCTTTCTGGCGTGTTCTGAGACTACGTCTGCTCCAGTTTGCAGTAGGTGCTAGATCTCTCCGTCATTCCCTTTGGCTATCCAGAGCGTAATGTCGTCTGCGTATACGGAAAGCGATAGGTTTGGTATTCCTTCGAGGAGCTGTGCCATGGATGTGAGCGCGACATTAAAAAGGAGGGGTGAGAGTACCAATCGTTCCGGCGTTCCTCTGCTTCCCAGTGTGAAAGGTCGGATGTGAGTGACCCGAAGCGTATTTCCGCCGTCCTAGTGGATAGGAAGGCTTTGACGTAGGTGTGGGTTCGCTCGCCTACTCCTAGATTTGGAAAGGCTTCCGTGATAGCCTCGTGCTTGACTGTCGAATGCCTTGGTTAAATCCAGAGCCAGGATTGCTCCGGTTCATTTGCTGTGAATAGGGTTGAGGACCTCCTCCGATAGTCTGAGCATGGGGCCTAGTGTAGAGAGGTGTTGTCTAAAGCCCAACATTGTGCTGAGGAAGAGTTCGTGCTTGTCCATGTGTTCTTGCAGGCGATCTATAATCACACGTTCTAGTAATTTGCCCAGGCATGACGTGAGGGAGATAGGTCTCAAATTTTCTATTTGTAGGCTCTTCCCTGGTTTCGGTATGAAGGTTATCGTTGCGTGTTTCCAGCTGTCGACAGCTTGCCCTTTTCCCAGCATTGGTTGAAGAGTTTTGCGACAGTGTTTATTCATTCCTCATCCAGGTTTCTCAAAGTTCGGCTTGTGATTCTGTCCGCTCCCGGGGCAGAGGATGTGCGGAGTTTGTGTAGCGCCGCCCTCATCTCTGCCGTCGTTATTTCCTCGTCCATTCCTGGATTTGGAGGTCCTTTGTACTCGGGAAGCGTTTCCTTGTCGGAGGTGTCTACATATCTGCCCCTGAGCTCGTCGAGGAGTTCGTCGTCTTGAAGGGGGTGATCGTGTATAATGCGGCCGATGTTCCTGTTATGTGCCGTCTTACAATTTTCAGGGTCTAGGAGTTACCTGAGTAGGTGCCATGTTTCTTTTAGGTCAGTTTTCCATTCATCTGGTCGCATGTTTGACCCCATTGTTGTTTAAGCAGCTCTTGTGCGTGGTGTCCTATTTCTTTAACTAGGCGAGAAATTTTGAACTGCAGTCTTCTGTTGTGTTTTTGCTTGAACCATCTCTTTTGAAGGCTTTCGTGCGCTTGCCACATGTGTAGTAGTCTGTTGTCTATTGCGTGTGTTTCCGCTGTGACTGGTGAGCTTTTGGTGGCGGTTTTGACGTCCTTGCTTAGCTGTTCAACCCATTTGTCGAGGTCATTTATGGTGGTGGGTTCGTCTCGTGCCCTGATGAGTCTAAATTTGTCCCAGTCGGTGATCGTGATCTCTTTCCTCCCTTTCTTTTTTAGCGATGTGGCCGGGATGATGGTTTCGATTATACAGTAAAAGCTCGTTAATTCGAACCGCAAGGGGAAGCCGCTTTAGTTCGAATTAACGAAAGTTCGAACTAACGAAAGTGAAGGAGGGCAACAGTACACTGCGATTTGGAAGCAGTAGGGCATGTCAGAAATTTGGCGTGTCAGAAAGTGATGGCGTGTGCCGCGGGCACACGCCATCTTCAAGTCGAAGCTCTGGGTCCGACCGATGAAGACTGCCGAGACAAAGACGCTGAACATGTGAAGGTGGCGATGGCCCTGATTCGTTGGTTCTTGATTGCAAGCGCAGCTGCGACGTACTTGATTCGCTGTGTTTTGGAGCTTGCCGTGCCAACCCCGCACATTAGCAGCTGTACAAGATTTGCAAAGCCTCCGAGAATCGCAACGGGCAAGAAATCTCGGAGGTTACGTAGAACGGAGAGGCGGCAGCCGCCGCTGTCTTCTGGCTGACCCCGCGTCGGTTAGATTTTTTTCCGATTTTGCCTTCTCTCGCCGTTTTCTCCGTTTCGGAGGCAATACAGCCTTGTGTGTAGGCAGTAGGCGCGCTTCTCTGGCCGTCTGCCAGGCGAGTGTAGTTCGAATTATCCGTGAGGGAATCTTCTCGCGTTCGAATTAACGGGCTTTTTTATACATAGACTTCTGTGGAGCTTGGCCGGACCAAATCGTACAGTTCGAATTATCCATAAATTCGAATTATTGAAGTTCGAATTAACGAGCTTTCACTGTATAATGATCGCTGCCTAGGCTACAGGCGGTGTTCCTCCATTTCCTTTCTCCCACGTTCTTACTGAGCGTGAGGTCGGGGCTGGTGTTCGTCTGCACACTGTTTCCTATTCGCGTGGGTTGTAGCGGATCGTTCAGTAATGTTAGGCCTTTCTCTTGTATGTAATTCCATGTGGCGGTGCCCTTCTAGTTGTTTATTTTGTAGCCTCAGGCTGTGTTCCTGGCGGTAAAGTCGCCTACTATTAATAGCGGCTTGTGTCCACAGAGCCTGAGTGCTTTCTTAACTGCCTCTATTATCGGGGGGTGGTTCGATCTGGGGGCGCTATATACGTTGAGAATAAATACGCTCGCTTGTCCTCTTTTCTGTGGAATTATTTCCACGAGGAGGCAGTCCGCGTCCTTCGTGTCTATATCGTGTTCGATGGCGGTCAAGTTTCTCTGGACCAAGACGGCCGCACGTGGGTTCTGCGCTCCCGTTTTTTCGTATGTTTTACAGTTTCTGAGTTTGGCTTTAGTTAATGTTTCTTGCAGTGCTATGAGGTCCGGAATTTCGGGCTTGTCTAAGTTTTGGATGTAGAGTTGTAGGTTCTCCCGCATCGGGCGGAAGCCCCTGCAGTTCCACTGCCATATTTTGATTTCCTTAAGGTTTCCCTCCATATTGGTTTGCTCTTTGTACATGAGCGCTGATGAGACCGGATTTGCATAGTGAGATCGCTGCAAGTTTCTCAGCATCATCTGCGAGTTGAGTTTGTATCGTGGCTACGGCAGCCCCTGTTTGGGTTAGTCTGGTCTGGCGGGCGTCCATGCGTCCGTTTCGCTGCGTAGCTAACACGCCAATTTCTTCCTTCATGTCTGCCCTGATTCTGTTTTCGGTTGCTGTCATCTTCTCCTCCATGCGATCGAGTCCGGTGTTCATGCCTTGGATTAGGTGAATTACATCGTTTAGGGTGGGGCTTTCCGCGTATTTGTCCATTTCGATCATTCTTTTTTTAGCCGGGGGGTTTCGTTGTGGTGACGAGGCAGGTGAGGATGCGGCGGAGGGGGTACTGAGCTGTTGGGTCTCGTAGAAGAGGTACGTTGTTATGAGCTGTGTGTTTCCTTCTGGGGGGAGTTTCTACCCTGTAGGTTTACAATGATTTCCTTAAGCTCTTTGATTGTTTCATTTTGTCTTTCAATCATAGCCCTGAGCTCTGCATTGCCATTTCTCGCTCAGGAGGTCTGCGGTTTCCAGCTCAGCTGTTTTGGGCGTCCTTGACTGTCGGCTTTCGGGAGGGGAGGGAAGGAGATGGAGCGGCTCCGGCTTCTCCAGCGTCTTTGGCTGGAGTTGGACCTTCCCCGGCTCCTGGAATGGTCTCCTTCGCTGTATTGTCGTTGTCCGCCTTGCCATTGGCTTCCGGTGGGTATTCTTCCTCTGTAGTTGGGTCTTTCGAAGCGGGCCTTGCAGTTTCTGGTGCCCGTGAAATGATCTCCGTTGCACGTGATGCATTTTGGGGTGCAGTCCGGTTTCTCCTTGGCCGGGTGTTGCGTCGCGCAGTGGTTGCATAGGTTGGTCTTTTCCCTAGGGCAGACGTGGGCTATGTGTCTGGCCCGTCGGCAGTTAAAGCAGGCTTCCGTTTTGAAACGGAAGGGGTAGCACGAGTATAGTCCTCCGAACAAACGGATTTGACTGGGTACCTTTTAGGTTCCAGTAAAGGTTATTAGTAACGATGAGGTCTTGCCTAGCCTTCTTGCTTCTGCAATTTGGCACCCTTTGTTGAGGTCCGGGATGTCTTCGAGGATTTCCTCGTAGGTTTGGTCTTCGAGCACGTTGTAGGCGATTCCTTTGATAGCTTCGTCCGGGGCCGCAGTGTATGCATTGACAGGGTATATCTGCTCGATGATTCTGAGGTTTTGTAGACTGACGTATTTTTTGACTGTCTCCGCCGATGAAGAGCTCACGGTGAAATAATTATTGGTTGGGTTGACACTCATCTGGTGTTGCTTTCGAGCTGTAGCGATGTCCGTCTCGGACCCCTGGCATACTGTTTGCAGGAGGGTGGTGGCGGTCTGGGAACGGAGATCGATGACTCCTTTCGGTCTGAAAACTGCTTTATAATCCGTGGCCGGGAGGTGAGGAAACGGTCTCCTTCTTCTGATTGTTGGTTGGCCAGCGGCCGATTTCTCTTTCTCGGCGGCTTTGCCGTTGCCGTCGTCGGTCCTGATGGATGACGCAAGCGGCGTCGCAGTCTTCTTCTTAGGGTGAACGAGGTCGTGGGCCTTGATGGCAGAGGTCCAGAGCTTTTCGTTGTTCTACTCTTCCGGGGAGATATTCTCCCCATCCACGGTACACTTCATGCGAGCTAGGCGCCGGCGGCGGTCATTTTCGGAGGCATCGGCAGGGAGGGGCCCTAGTCGAGTTAGGCCTAAAGTAGACCCGGCTGGACTACGTGCGGGTCGGGGGAGAGGCGCCCGAAATCTGGCTATGAGCAGGTCTTGTCTCCAAAACCGTGGCGGTTAGGTGCACAGCCCTCTCACTGGCTTCAGTGGGATTATCCCGGGTCGTCGCAGTCCGTAATGTTGTCGAAAATCACTCGAAACTCGGCAGCCCATGCAAAACACGTCCGCGCTGCTGGCGCGGACGTGTTTGCATGGGCTCTAGAGGCTGTTTGCATGGTTCTCTAGAGGCTGTTGGTAGAACAGACGCATACGCGAAATGAGTGAGCAACAGCCTTTTCACTGTTCGCACGCAGTTTGAATACAAGGTTGGGAGCAGAAAGGGCGAAGGAGTCGTGAGAGGGCACAGAAAAGATACTATGACAAGGCTCACTCATTTCGCGTCTGCGTCTGTTCTACCCATTCTGTGTCTCCGGATATCGGATATCGCCGGCAAATTCGGATATCGCCGGCGCGCAAGGAGGAAGCGCGGAAACATGCACGCTTGTAGTCTCTGAGGGACGCGCTTGCGCGCAGGCATCGGTCTCAAGGGAGGATGGTCGTTTCGCCACGCGCTCCCGCGCACCGCAATATTTTGTGGCCGAGTGTACTGTTCGTGCGCAGGCGCACACGAGCACATCATAATTAGATTTCTCCCCTCTTTCTGCGCATGCGCCAGGAGCAGTGGTCGCGAGAGAGAAATGTGGGGTCTTTGGGTCTTTGAGATTTCTCTTCGCCTAGGTACTACAGAGAAGAAAGTTGTTAGCTCGGCTCGTCCCTAGCAGAGCAGGCAACCCAATTGACAGAATGTGTGGCCGGCAAGGGGAAGAAGCTATGTCCAAGGCGACTTTTTTGCTATATTGTTGCGACGGTAGCATATTAAATTTTTATAGTCGCAGAGGGATACGTTTCGAAGTGAGGTGTCTTCTCGGATTACTTTAGTGGCAAAGCATTACATCGTGCCGACGCATTGTTCATTAGTGTCGTTGAGCAAGGTCAACATACCGCACAGTTCAGGAGATTCGCGGGAACGGCAACAGTTTATGAATTCGACTGCCGTGCCGATGCGAGTTTGTTGCTTCTTTTTTTGCAGTGGTTTCATATTAAATTCTGATAGTCGCAGAGGGATACGTCTGGACGTGAGGTGTTTTCTCGGATGGCTTTAATGGCAAAGCATTACATCGCGCCGGTACATTGTTCATTAGTATCGGTGAGCATACCAAGTGCTTTAGGGGAATCGGGAGAACGGAAACAGTTTATGAATTCAACTGCCGTGCCGATGCATTAGTTCTTAATGTAACTGAGCATACAACACACTTGGAGATTCGTGGGAATGGAACATTTTGTACTCTGTGTGTGAAAGTACTAAAACTTGCGTCGCCATGCAAACTGAGCCGTAGATCGTTGTGAGAGCTGTAGAGCCACACAAGCAAAACACCATGCCCTGTGGATGAATACAGAACAAATGTATGGTAAAGAAAAATGGTCGTCATGCAATTTCATAGCAGCAGATCGACCCTTGTGAAAGATGTACGGTAGCACTGATATTGGCTACGTGGTTTGTGCAATCAGCCAGCTCTTCCATATTCAGAAAAGAGTTAAGACCGGAGGAAAATTTCTAAAACTACACGAGAGCAGCCTGATTTGATAAGTCATAGTTTGGATGTTTCCAGTAGAAGCACCTGCACCAATGGGAACTAAGTTGCAGCAAAAGTTGGACTTCAGAAAGTAAATGCGTCAACATTACGCCAACGATATGCGCAATTCCATTATATGGATGACTTGCCTTGTATGAAAAGATTGTATTCACCTTTTTCTGTCCTGTTCACCACATAAGCATTGCGTATTAAGGTGAAACCTCACTGTTTAGTGCAATGCGTTTGTCACTGGCTGACCACACATGAATCCCTATCAATGTCGTATAATGAGCATTAAAAAGTTCTCTTCAGCTCCTATTTTGTGACTGATGAGCCGGCTGTGCCTACATAGGTGCGGATCTACCTCCAGAGGGGCATCAATGAATTACATTTTTTTACAGAAGCGTGGACACCTGCATAGTGCTTTTTTTTACTGAATGTACAGAGGTTACCAGGCTTTGTATCAATCTTTTAAATCACCTACACAGGCGTACGTTACCCTCTTCATTTAGTAAAGAGGGGTAAACATCGACAAAATGATGCAGCTCAAATAGCTTGAACGTGTATGCGGTTTCTATCCGTAGTGACGGACAAGGTGGCTCGAGTGTTGCACAAGGCCATTTGCCTAAACTCAGCTTCGCTGTAAGGCGGCAGTACGCGCAATCAAGCATGCGCAGCGTATTGCGGCAAAGTATACAAAGAGTGCAAAGCGGCCACTGTCAGAGGAAATAGTGAGTTATACGTGCGCACCTGCCGTCACGTCTCCTGTCGCAGTACAAGCACGGAGACGCCGAACAAGTGTACTGGCAGGCCTTCAGAGATATTTCGCACGTGGTTGTAGCGATCTCAGCCCTTGTTTCGCCCACATAGATCTCCCCGTATATGAGCTAGACATCGTAAGAGCCGGGATTAGTAATACGCGCTCCTTCATTAATTACCCTTGCGCACAAGCACCTCAGAATCGCTACGAATCTGCACCATGTAGCCAATATCGGCGTTACTGTACAGCTTTCTAAGGGTCTACTGCTATGAAATTGCACGACGACCATTTTTGTTTAGCATACCTTTTTTCCGTATTCATCCGCAGGGCGCAGTGTTTTGGCAGTGTGGCTGTACAGCTTTCACAAGGATTTACGGCTCAGCTTGCACGGAGACGCAAGTTTTAGTACTTTCACATACAGAGTACAAAATGTTCCATTCCCACGAATCTCCAAGTGTGTTGTATGCTCAGTTACATTAAGAACTAATTCACCGGCACGGCATTTCAATTCACAAACTGTTCTCCGTTTCCGCGATTCCCCTGAAGTGTGTGGTATGCTCAACGACACTAATGAACAATGCATCAGCACGACGTAATGCTTTGACATTGAAGTCATCCGAGAAAAGGCCTCACGTCCAAACGTATCCCCGTGCGACTAACCGAATTTAATATGAAACCGCCGCAAAAAAGAAAGAAAAGCAACAAACTCGCATTGGCACGGCAGTCGAATTTATAAACTGTTTCCGTTCCCGCGAACTTCCTGAAGTGTGCAGTAAGCTGACCTTGCTTAACGACACTAATGAACAATGCATCGGCACGATGCAATGCTTTGTCACTGACGTCATCTGACACCTCACTTCTAAACGTATCCCCCTGCGACTATAAAACTTTAATATGCTACCGCCACAACTAAATAGCAAGAGAGTCGCCTTGGACACGGCTTCTTCGCCTTGCCGGCCGCGCATTCTGTCGATTGCGTTGCCTGCACGGCTAGGGACGAGCCGTGCTAACAACTTTCTCTGTAGTACCTAGGCGAAGAGAAATCTCCAAGACCCAAAGACCCCACATTTCTCTCTCGCGACCACTGCTCCTGGCGCATGCGCAGAAAGAGGGGAGAAATCTAATTATGATGTGCTCGTGTGCGCCTGCGCACGAACAGTACACTCGGCCACAAAATATTGCGGTGCGCGGGAGCGCGTGGCGAAACGACCATCCTCCCTTGAGACCGATGCCTGCGCGCAAGCGCGTCCCTCAGAGACTACAAGCGTGCATGTTTCCGCGCTTCCTCCTTGCGCGCCGGCGATATCCGAATTTGCCGGCGATATCCGATATCCGGAGACACAGAATGGGTAGAACAGACGCAGACGCGAAATGAGTGAGCCTTGTCATAGTATCTTTTCTGTGCCCTCTCACGACTCCTTCGCCCTTTCTGCTCCCAACCTTGCATTCAAACTGCGTGCGAACAGTGAAAAGGCTGTTGCTCACTCATTTCGCGTATGCGTCTGTTCTACCAACAGCCTCTAGAGAACTTGTCTAGGTGGTGTTGGTTCTACCCATTCTGTGCTTCCTCTCCCCACTCCTCTCTGCCATTCTAGTTAGCTTCCCCCTGGCCTTGCACGTTAGTATAGTTACACTGTGCTAGAAGGTTTGTAGTTGGCTCAGAGGTGGCGTGGCCTGATGTATTGCGTGTCCGCCGAGAGGTGGCGCGACAAGAGGTTCCTCCTGAAGCTTCGCTCCGGTAGCTCCGGGACACAGCGGCTGCCTAACAGGCAGCCTTAGTTTTACTATTTCACTTCGAAGTAGAATGCCAGTTTCGGCGCTGCCAACCGGGCAATTATTTGTAGGGTACCCCGACACTTTGGCAGGAATAAAAAAGTTCGGTTATCCGGACCACTGCAGATGGCTCGTCAAACATGTCACGTCATTCCCGCAATATTGTTAAATGTCTGCCCCGTTCGTTCTTACAATCATTGCGCTCCAGCGGGAAGTATAATTTGCCTACGTCAACGCCACACCTCAATCATACGCAAAGGGCTGACCCGTTACCTTGGTCACACCGTTTGCTTTAACCATAATGAGTTTGATTTTTTAACTGCCGTGGTACATTACGCCGCTGAAGGAAAGTAAACTTGCAGTGCACTTGCATAGGCTCGGAGGCCAATTTATTCAGTTATCATGGATATGCAATCTCAAATGGTTTGTCTACGGCACTCGTACACACTCTCCTTTACAAGACCATTATCTTACAATACGAAGCATGACCAAATTCGCCAAAACAAAGAATCATTTTTTCTGGGCATTTATAAATACCTAATTTTGATTTTATTAATTTATACACACGGCAGCCTCAATGAGGCTGTTGCGGGAGTGAGACGAACTGCAAACATGCATTCATGTATAACCAGCTTGCGTGATTTGTTTCATTGGTAGTGAATGGATGTCGCCCGGTAATGAATTGGAGACTTCAATTGTCGATGAAAAAAAAGTTGTATTTAAATGAATCAATGTGGGCAAAAAAGGTTGAGATATTTACAGCTTCGTGACTCCTCATAGATGAGGATTTGCAAAAAGTCAAGTAGTTATCTAGAGGGTAAATACGAGGGGAAATTATTAATATGTGAAAGAATTTTAGGCATTCAAGCTTGGGACGCTCTGCAAGAAGAGTGACACCAAGTAGGAGAAAAGAGCTAAATGGCAAAAAGTACTTGTCATATCTCTTAAGAACACAGCACTGCCTTTGTTCCACTGATTATAGATTATCTAATGTCACGGTGTCTGCGGCGATTCCATACAACGCAGCCATATTCGAGGATGGGGCGAAATACGGTTTCATATATTCGAAGTTTCGTTTCTTGAGGAGGAAGACACTACGTACGATGTCAGTAACCTAATCTTTTAGAGACCTTGTTAGAGGATACATCAATGCGTTTTCACCATGACAAATTGTGTGTTAGTAGGGTTACCTAAATATTTGAATTCGAGCACTCTATATAAAGTAATATTATTAAAGGCATAGGCAAAGAAGGAAGGGCATGATCGTCGTGTAAAGGACATGGAGACAGTTTTAGAAAAGTCGATATTCGTTTGCAATGCCTTGGATCAGTTACAGAAGTCAGCGAAAGAACTGATAAGGTCGACGTGATGAGTTGGAGATTTATTTGTGAGATATAAAATGCAATCTTCTGCAAAAAGCCGTATTTTAACTGAGGTGTGTATGAGCCGGAGATCATTAATATAAAGCGGGAATAAAAGAGCAACCCGTACTGAGCCTTGGGGAACCCCTGATGAAACGGGCATAAAGGGTGAGCTAGTAGAATTGAACCATACATATTGTGAGCTCTGGGAAAGAAAGTCCGATACCCACACACAGATTGTGCAAAAGTTGAGGATGTGAGGCAGACTCGAAGACCTTTGCAAAGCCAATAAATGTAGCATTCTTCTAGTCACCTATGTCTAAAGAGCTTCTGATGTCCTGGATGAATTCTATCAGTTGTGTTATAGTGCTGTAACCAAATCTAACATTATCCTGGAGAGTGCATAAAGTTTCCTTAGTTTGAAAAAATTCCACAATATTGGTATGGTGGGAAAAGAGGACAAGGTTGTCGATGGTGAAGCCGACGAAGTGGCAACAGCTTCCCTGCGCGCTCATTTTTCAGTTAGCCTGACAAAGACGAATCGCTCATGGACAAGCTAAACGTCATAGCGTCTAAACTGGATCTAGCTCCCCTAATTGAGGAAACTGTCTCCGCCATCCATAGATTAAAATCGAGGAACACGACACCGGGCATAATCATTCGCTTTACTCGCCAGTCAACAAAGGACAAATGGCTTGCCAAAAAGAAACTCCTTCCAGGTATCGTGCCTGATGCATTCATGCTGGAAAATCTGACGACACAGGATCGAATGCTTCTGAAGACGGCGAAGGATTGGGCGCGTGTGAAGAATTTCCGCTTTGCATGGTACCATAATGGCAAAGTCCTCGTGAGGAAAGAAGAGGGTAAGAATGCTTGCCTAATGATGTGCGCGGCAGACCTTGATAAGCTGGTCTTTTTGGTCCAAGTAGCAACATATTTTTTTTTCTTTTATATCATAATGGCATCCTTATGTGAACCTTATGTTTTTCATACAGAATTAAAGGCGTTCATAGGACCTGGGCAAAATGGATCAGTTCGTTACATTCATGTAAACTGTCAGTCGGCGAGAAACAAGACAGCTGAGCTTGGCGCCATGTTTGGCGGCCTGGATCAAGAGTTTGATTTTATTATGCTGTCAGAAACTTGGTACCACCAGAGCTCGTTTCCCTGGCAGCTCCTGAACTATGATTATTTTATTCGATCCAGAACTGCTTCACGTAGTGGTGGTGGTGTCTGCATGCTACTGCGAAACTGCCTCAACGTGAAGTGTGTTGAGAAATTTTCCTGTGTCATTAATGATTATGAAGTGCTGTCAATCGTTCACGCGCGAACAATTTACTCTGTTTTTTATCGTCCACTTGATGGAAATTCTGATTGTTTTTTGCTCTTCCTCCAAAGGCTTCTTGAACACACTTCCGATTTCCAGTACAATATCATCATAGGTGGTGACTTTAATATAGATGTTCGTGTTAACACTGTCCTGAGGCATGATATCGAGCTATTGTTGCACTCTTTTGTCTGCCGTAATGTCATACGTTCTCCTACTAGAGTCGCTTCCGATACTTCGACATGCCTTGATTTGTTCATGACGAATTGCGTTCAGGCTGATATCAAATCAGGTGTTCTTTCATGTCACATCAGTGATCACATGCCAATTTGTTTAGCTGGAAACGTAAATAAAAAAATAAAAATAAATGTCCTACTATACTTCAAACCATCACCAGCGATAACCTTGATCGTTTTCGCTAAGAACTGTGTAATGTTGACTGGAGTTGTGTTTATTATTGTCAATATGCTGACACCGCGTATGAGCTGTTCATTGACACCTTTAGCGGGTGTTATCAGGAACATTTTCCGTTCCGTCCACGAAAGCCTCGCGCTTACCCAATCCGCAAACCGTGGGTCACAAATGACCTATTTAAAAAGTAAAGAGAAAAATAGGCTGTTTAATCGGTTTATTAATTCCAAAGGTACTGGTGATTTGAAAACATTTAGGTCCTTCGGTAACCGGCTTGCAAAACAGCTACGTACTGCTCGTACCTCATATTTTGAAAAGAAACTTTTAACATGCCAAAATGATGGCCGTAAAATCTGGCAGAAGTTAAACATATTAACAAACAGACAACCGTGTCATGCACCTGAGATGCACATTGTCATTAACTGTGAGGAAATCTATAGTGATGCGTTTCCTGGCTGTTTTAACGATCATTTCACCAGTACAGGTCACCAAACTGCCAGCCTGAGTGCCTGTCAATTTATAGCTACTCACTGCATGTGTGACGAAGAAGATCGGCAGGCTGAAAAGCCCCGTTGCCATCGCGTGGCACGTACCCTGTTCGTTCGCTGGCTGCGCCCTACCTGCTGGTGCTGAGTTTTTCGCTGCTGCTCTACAAGCCGAATAAACCCCCTTTACAGTTGGTGGAGCTGCTGGGTACAAACAGAATTCTGGAACACGTAATCGGACACTGCAGCCCGTCTTCATAATGCCAGAAGGAGGACCACCACAACCACAACCCGCTGCCCCGGTGATTACCGTGGTCTGCCTCGGCCCGTTGCGGCAACGCGACCCACCCATCTTCAGTGGTACAGAAGACCATGACGTCGAAGACTGGCTCGCTGACTACGACCGGGTGAGCATCCACAACCACTGGGACGACACCAAAAAACTTAAATACGTGTCGCTTTATTTGAGCGGTGTCGCCAGCGTGTGGCACCGCAACCACGAACGTGATCTGACGACGTGGACGGCCTTCAAAACTAACGTGACAGAGGTATTCGGGCGCCCCGCGGTTCGCAAGCTTCACGCCGAGCAACGTTTGCGTGGCCGTGCGCAACAGTGCGGGGAGACATTCACGAGATATATGGAAGATGTTGTCGACCTCTGCAATCGCGTTGACGTCGCAATGCCTGATGCCGAGAAGATCCGCCATATCTTAAGATGCATTGAAGACGACGCCTTCCAGATGCTGTTGGCGAAAAATCCCTTGACACTCTCTGCACTCGTCAGTCTGTGTCAAAGCTTTGACGAACTGCGCAAACAACGCGTAGCCACCCGCCAATCTACACCCCAGGCCACTTCAATGTCGAGCTTGGCTGCTGCTCCGGCTAACACTTCGCTGCTGCCCCGGATAACACTTCGCTGCTGCTACAGATCAAGGAGTTCGTCCGTGAAGGGGTGGCTCGTCAGCTTTCCGTGATACCACTTTTACACGGCCAGCCGAGTACTCCGTTGGCGCCCGCTCTCCAATCTATCATCAAGGAGCAGGTAGCCGACCACATTTCGCCTTCTCTGCAGCAGGCTCCGAAGGCCGCTCCCCTGACGTACGCCTAAGTCGCGATGAGGCCTGCGCCACAGACATACGGCCCCCTTCGCCCACCTTTGCGCCCACCCGTATCCCCTCCAGTCCGTCCACTGGTGAACTACGCACGACCTCAAGACCATTGCCGTACGGAAGACAACCGTCCGACTTGTTCTTATTGTTGCAGTGCTGGACACGTGGCACGTCACTGCCGCCTGCTCACACCGAACGTCCCGAACAATGTGCGTCCGTATGCACCACGTTTCCAACAACGCCGCAAATATTCGGACGCCTTTGAATCTCCTTCTGCCGTCGACACCACATTCTCCGCCGCTCGCCGTTCACCTTCTCCTCGCCGCCGCTCGCTTTCCCCCATGCACCGGCGGCGGAGCCCTTCGCCCCAGGAAAACTAAGTATGGCAGTTCAGGAGGCGAGAACTGCGGTGCCAGCGAAATGTATAAGGCCTCACACTCCTCCGAAGAATGTTATTGAAGTCGCAATGGAAGGAACATTGACGCTAGCACTTGTTGACACCGGCGCTGCACTTTCAGCGCTAGATGCCCGTATTTGCCGCAAGATCGGAAAAGTGGCGACGCCACTTTCTGCACTGTCTCTTCGAACTGCCAACGCGCAGCACGTCGAGCCATCCGGCGCCTGCACTGCTCGTGTCGTAATTCAGGAGGTCCTCTATATCATAGAATTCATCGTGTTGCCATCATGTTCACACGACGTCATATTAGGTTGGGACTTCCTCTCCACACATCATGCGATCATTGACTGCGCCCGCGCTGAAATCGAGCTGTTTCAGTTTTCGACCGATATTATCAATGACCATAAGGACCATTGTCGCAAAATCACTGTTTCAGACGACACTGTCATACCTGCCTGGTCTTCCACTCTTGTCAGTATCTGTTGCGAATCTGTAGATGACGGCACAGTACTCTTCGCTCCGTCTTAACTCTTAGTTCGCCGCCGTTCCCTACCACTGCCGTTCGCCATCCTCGAGTTCAAAGCTGGCGCCTCTCTCATGTGCGTCTCCAACCCATCGGCTGAGCCAACTACTTTACGCCGCCGTGAAAGCCTTGGCAGAGCAGAGCCACTGACCTCATCTTCAATATTTGAATTTGACACGATGGACGACTCCACTTATCTTGCTGCTCTCGAAGCATCGCCTCCTCAGTCACTGCCGCGTTCTTTTACGCAAGCTATTGCCAGTAACCTTACGACGACGCAGGGCGACGAACTTCTTCGCTTGCTCCAAGGCTTCTTTTTGTCTTTTGACTGCCAAGCAACATCACTCGGCCGCACAACGGCTGTTTCGCACACTATCGAGACTGGGAGCCATGCACCAATTCCACAGCGTCCCTATCGATTATCGGCTATTGAAAAACGCGTTATCAATGACCAGATGAACGATATGCTCAATCGCGGTGTCATCCAGCCTTCTAGTAGTCATTGGGCATCACCAGTCGTCCTAGTTAAAGAGAAAGACGGCACCATACGATTTTGCGTCGATTATCAAAGGCTTAACAAGATTACCCGAAAGGATGTATGCCCAAAAGGACTTCTTCTTGGGCAAGTTGGTGCTTAGATTTCCTAGGTATACTTTGTGGCGCAAAATACATTTCTGGAAAAGGGACAGAAGAAAGGCAGACAGTGAAGCCCCAAACTACCAACTGTTTAATGACAGCCTGAACAAACGTAAAGAAGAAAATACATCAATCAAAAAGAATCAAAAAGAATTTCAGCAATCAAAAAGAATTTTAAGCCTGTAAAAGTCAGCTTATCAAAAGTGAAGAAAACCATGACTTCGTTCTGTGAAGAAATTGGCTGCGAAAGATTAGTTAAACAGATCAGAAAGAGTAAGAAAGATTCTCTTCGAGCTTTCTTCAGTGCCAAGACCCATAAGGTTGATGTCCCGTTTCGAACAATTATTAGTGAACGGGACACGTGGCAATATCAAGTCAGCAGTTTTTTGTTAAAATCCTTGCGGCTTCTTCAACTCGATGACCCTTTCTTGACTAGAAACTCGGATGAAGTTTTTGAATATTTCCGTGACAGCCAAGAAATAGGCTATGTGTTCTCCGTTGATGTAAATGACCTTTTTTACTCGGTTCCGCATACTGAACTTCTAAAAGCCGTTAAACAGTGCATTGACGAAAGTGGTGAAGCTAATTTTGTATCTAAAATGGAGATGTCGGCTTCGAATTTTGTTTCCCTCTTGGAAGCTTATCTCAACCGCACCTTTGTAACCTTTGAACATGGCGTATTTTTGCAGAAAGAGGGCATCTGCATTGGTTCACGTGTAGCACCCATTTTATGTGACATCTTTTTATCCTACTTTGACCACGCACTACAATGTGTTTTTACTGCATCTCATCCTAATGTTCTTAAAGTTTTTAGATACGTTGACGATGTTTTAGTTGTTATCGACAATAGATGCCCCTTGCCATGCCATGAGATGGTTGAGCAGCTTTTAGATCTTTTTAGAGCAAACGCAAAAGGACTTACTTTTACTAACGAGCTTCCGAAGGACAGTTCGTTGCAGTTTTTAGACCTTAACCTAACACTTAAGAGTGATCACGTTTGCTGTGCGTACCTCCCTCGAGGTAAAAAAGAATTGCTACAATAAGACTCAGCTCACTCTAAGACTGTGAAGCGTGGAATCGCCTTACTTTGCCTCGAATCGGCTCTGCGCAAGTCATGCGTGCATGTAATGCAGGCGAGTTTTTTCCATCAACTTGAAAGACTTCAAAAAGCAGGCTACCCTCAGTCTGTCTTAAATGCCGTGGTCGAGTCCCTCCTACAGAAGCTGAAAACTACCGCTGCGAATGGGAAAACGCACTCGAAGGAAAGGGAGCGAGTAAAGCCAGAAGTAGTACCTTATGTGCACCGTGTGAGCCATAACCTCATGAAGGTTGCTACCAGATATGGCATTCCGGTTGTCTTTTCAGCTCCCAACAAGTTAGCTCAATTGTGCCCCCGGATCACACGCGAGGGGCCGCGGGGCTGCCAGAAGCAGCATGCCAAACATTTCAGGGACTGCGTTGAAGGGGTGGTCTACGAAATACCCCTAGATTGCGGCAAGTCATACGTCGGGAAAACGGGACGTTGTATTAATGACAGACTGAGGGAGCACGCTAATAGCATCGGCAAGAATGAGAACGCGCATCTTCCTGCGCACTGTAAAGCCTGTCGTTGTAGGCCATGCTTTGAATGAGTATTGATTCTTGGCAGAAGTAGGGACCAAACTGCAAGGGAGTTGTTGGAAGCGTTTTATATTAAAAAGAGAGGGTCTGATTGTGCCAGCGATACATCTATCGTATTATATTCAGCAGAAATGTGCTTCATCCAAAGCATGTTATCATGACCACGTTGTTCTGCCACACCTTGGATCCCTGCGCATGAGCCGAAGTTGTATTTTCTTCTTTACGTTTGGTCAGGCTGTCATTAAACAGTTGGTAGTTTGGCGCTTCACTGTCTCCCTTTCTTCTGTCCCTTTTCCAGAAATGTATTTTGCGCCACAAAGTATACCTAGGAGATGTATACCCGTTGCGACGTATTGCCGACGCACTTGACTGTTTGCAAGGAGCGGAGTTTTTTTCCTCCTTAGATCTCCGCCTTGGCTACTGGCAGGCGCCCATGGCTGACGCTGACTGTTCGAAAACTGCGTTTGTAACACCAGACGGCTTGCATGAATTCACTGTAATGCCGTTCGATCTAGGCAACGCACCCGCCACCTTCAAACGCATGATGGGCGGCATCCTACGCGGCCTGAAGTGGCATACTTGCCTCTGCTACCTCGACGACGTTGTCGTCTTTTCTCCTGATTTTCCGACCCATCTTCGGCGTTTACATCAAGTTTTGACCTGTCTCCGGAATGCTGGTCTCCAGCTTAACTTAAAAAGTGCCGATTTGCAGTTCGAAAACTGACCATATTAGGCCATGTTGTCTCCAAAGAAGGCATTCTTTCTGATCCTGCTAAACTTCGCGCCGTATCCGAATTTCCAAAGCCCACTAACTTGAAAGCACTACGTAGCTTCATTGGCCTATGCTCTTATTTTCGACGTTTCGTTCGCAATTTCGCTACTGATTACACCACTAAACCAACTTCTCCAAGGCGGCAATGATCTTTCTGCTTGGTCGGAAGCCTCTGATGATGCCTTTACGACTCTTCGTCACCTTCTCACGTCTCCGCCAATGTTGCGCCATTTTGATCCCAGCGCACCTACAGAACTTCACACTGACGCCAGTGGTGTCGGCCTTGGTGCCGTGCTCGCACAGCGCAAGAACACTAATGTCGAATACGTAGTCGCTATGCCAGTCGTGCCCTGCGAAACCTGAGGCCAATTACTGAGTAACAGAAAAAGAGTGCCTGGCTATCGTATGGGCTCTTCAAAAATTTCGTCCATATCTCTACGGTCGACGCTTTGACGTGGTGGCGGATCATCACGCTCTTTGCTTGTTGTCCAACCTAAAAGACCCGTCGGGCCGCCTCGCTCGGTGAGCCCTCCGAGTCCAGGAATACGATATCCGTGTCGTCTATCGTTCTGGACGCAAACACTCTGACGCCGATGCCCTCTCGCGCTCCCCAGTTACTTCAGACAGCAGCACTTCTACTTATAGACATGACATCTCACCACTTGACATCCTGGACATGGCATCGGAGCAACAAAAAGAGCCATGGATCGTCATGATGTTCGACTTTTTGTCAAATCCTCCGGCAACTTCGGCCCCTCGAGTGCTACGCCGACAGGCGCAGCATTTCACAATCCGGGACAGACTTTTATACCGCCGCAACTACCACAATGACGGCCGCAAATGGCTTTTAGTAGTGCCTCGCCAACTACGACAAGAGTTCTGCTCCGCTTTTCATTCTGACCCGCAATGTGGTCACGGCGGAGTGTCAAAAACTTACTATACTACAAAAACTTACTTAATATTATTGGCGAGGGATGTACACCTTCGTCCACAAATACGTACGCTCCTGCATTGCCTGCCAGCGACGCAAATGTGTCCCGCATCTCTCCACCGCACTTCTCTAACCACTTCCCTGCCCAGCTCAGCCATTTGACCGTGTCGGCATTGATATATATGGGCCTCTTCCATCTACTGGCGCTGGCAACCGATGGATTGCTGTCGCCGTAGATCACTTGACGAGGTATGCTGAAACCGCCGCCTTGCTTGCCGCATCAGCAAAAGACATCGCTTCGTTGATTCTAAACAACTTCGTTCTCCGCCATGGGGCACCACGTCAACTGTTGAGCGATCGGGGCCGCGTATTCCTCTCAGATGTCCTGCAGTCACTCCTATCTCAATGCCAAATTATTCACCGCACTACTACTGCTTATCATGCACAGACTAATGGCTTAACAGAATGATTCAACAGAACTCCTAATGGCATTCTATCAATGTGTGTTGCATTTGACCACTCCAACTGGGACCATGTACTTCCGTTCGTCACTTACGAATATCACACTGCCTCTCAATCCACTACCGGATTCTCACCATTTCTTTCTGCTTTACGGCCGCCATCCCTCCAGCACCAATCATGCGGTTCTCCTGTACCGGCCGGACCCTGCTGAATGATCACCTGTTTCTACGGTTGCTCAGCACGCCGAGAAATGCCGCCAACTGGCCCGTTCGTTGACGTCTGCTCAACAGTGCCACCAAAAAGAACGCCATGACCTCAATCCTCCCCCTCATCCCCTCCCCGTCGACTCACTCGTGTGGCTTTGGTTCCCGCCTGTTGCTGCTCCTGGTCTTTCGTCCAAGCTCCTCCCGAAGTACCACGGGCCCTACCGCGTGGTTGCACAAACATCACCAGCGAACTACGTGGTCGAACCCGTATCGCCATCTTCCGATCTGCGTCGTCGGGGGCGAGAGACTGTGCACAACGACCGCAGTATTACGCAGAACAGTACGCAGTACTGTACTGTACTGCGTACTCGTACTCAATGTACTGCGCAGTACGCAGTACATTGGGTACAATATTAAGCAGTATTACGATCCGCCCACCTCTTCCTAGGTTGCTAGTATGCCTACTCTTCAATTCCGGGGGTGATTGTGACGAAGAAAATCGGGAGGCTGAAAAACCCCGTTGCCATCGCGTGGCACGTACCCTGTTCGTTCGCTGGCTGCGCCCTACCTGCTGGTGGTGAGTTTGTCGCTGCTGCTCTACGAGCCGAATAAACCCCCTGTACACACGGAATTAATATTTTTGAACCCTGCTAATCAACATGAAATAACACTGCTTTTCCGTAACCTGAGTAATAGTAGTGCCTCTGATGCTGATTCCCGGCAAATCAGGCCTGTCAGCTATGTGCATGATATTATTTCACCTGTTCTTGCTCATATCTACAATATATGTCTCTCCCAAGGCCAATTCCCAAAAAGAATGCAGGTGGAAAAGGTGCTTCCCATTTTCAAAAAAGATGATAAAACACTTATTTTGAACTACAGACCCATCGCCATACTTCCGATTTTTTCCACAGGACTAGAGTAGATAATATTTTGTAGGTTATCCTGTTTTCGTGACAAACATAACTTATTAACCCCACATGAACACGCTTTCCACAGATTCATGTCGATTGAACTAGCACTCCTTAATCAGAAAGAAGTAGTCCTGGAAAATGTCGAGGCATGTTTAGTAACCTTAGGCGTTTTTGTCGACTTATCTGAAGCCTTCGATTCTATTGATCATAAACTTCTGGTTCTTAAACTAACTTATTAATGCATCCGTGGCATTGCTCTCAGCTTACTTGAATTTTACTTGAATCACAGAAAGCAATTTGTGCATGGAAATGGATTATCATCCAGTGGCCTTCCTCTTCATGTAGGTGTCCCACAAGGAAGCATCTTGGGCCCTCTCTTGTTCAATATTTTCATCAATGACTTTATTAACATTGATTCTGGCACAATGTACATTATTTATGCCGATGACACCACACTTCTTTTGTCATCGGAATCTTTGGATGACCTGGTCTTACGTGCTATCACTGTGCCCTCCAATGTACACCAGTGGTCCCTTGAAAATGGCCTCACAATCAACTCCGCAAAAACCAAAGCCTTGCTCTTTCATCCAAGAAATATGAATTTCGTGCTACCTGGAGATATTGTGCTTAAGTCCAGTACTATTGAAGTTGCCCAATCAATCAAATGCCTGGGTGTGTACTTTGATCATGATATGACATGGCACTCTCATGTAGATTTCCTCACCGGCAAACTGTCACAGGTGTTGGGTGTTGTCTATTCCTTTAGATACCTGTCGCAATCCGTGAAACTGCTGATATATAACTCACTTTTTTTCAGACACCTAAATTACTGCTGCCTCGTATGGGGGACAACTTCAGCCACAAATATTCACAAGCTGTTTGTAATCCAGAAGAAATTTCTTCGTGTCATTTGTAATAAGCCTCGTGATTTTCATTCCGCTCCTCTATTCAGCATGCTTAGAACCCTTAAATTGCTTGCCCTAAGAAACCTGTGCTTGTTGTCAACCTACAGAAGATATGAAAAAAATGTTGGCACCCTCAGTTCTCTCGCTAATCTCACAAAACGAGAAACCCCTTACACAACTCGAGCTCCTGAGACTTGGTGTGTTCAACAACTTCGAAATAATCATGGCCAGCACATGTGCCACTGGCTGGCCAGTTTACTCAATGATTTCACCAGATGCAATATCGATGTGCTCACTTGTTCCGCAAACAATCTGCGTGATATTTTTTTGCAATCTTGACTGTGTACCATTGTACTTAGTGATTTTTGCCGTTAGTGTTTTCGCTGTTCTTTCTTTTTTCTCCTCTTTTTTTACCCTTAACATTTCCCACCTGCCCTGCTGCTGCCATTGTAAACGGAACCTGGGACCAGTCAAGCTGCTTTTCCGCAGCTTCCTTCGCCTAGTTTTTCCGCCACAACCATGTACCTTCTTGCTTGTGGAAACAAATAAATGAAAATAAATGAAATAAAAGTGTCCTACTCTTTTTTATCAGGCCCTGCTGCTTGTGAAACGTGACACTGGTGGCGGTGCAGGGTAAATGTTTGGGACGCCTGTAAAGAGCCCCACTTCAAGCCCAGGACGTTTTCCACATGTCGAAACACCCATTCAACGCGCCAGCCGTCACCTACTGGACCCTAGCCCAGCATTTGGTCCCCTACCAGGAAGCCTGCCCGTTACCACGAGGGCCCGAGCCATGGCAAACCCAGGCCCTGCACATGTGACTCTTTTAAGTCCTCGATCTCCTGTGAGCTTCCACGGCAATGCCTAGGAGGATGCAGAAGACTGGACTGAGGAATACGAGCGCGTAGCCAAATATAATGAGTGCCATGCTGTAGAGAAGCTATCCCATGTGTATTTCTCTCTTGAAGACGGAGCCAGCACGTGGTTCGTAAATCGCGAGGGAATCTAGCCAAGCTGGGATGAGTTCCTCCGCCAGTTCCTCCATACGTTCGGGAGCACCGAAAGGCGAAAGCACGCGCAGGGTCTTCTCGAATCACGGATTGAAAAGCGGAATGAAACTGTTGCCATGTTCGCCGAGGACATGGCTCGTCTTTGTCGTCGTTCAAACCCCGATGTGCCCGAGGCAAAAAAAAAAGAAATCAGCCACCTCATGCGCGGCGTGGAGGAGCAGCTGTTTGTCCATCTTGTGCGAAACGCGCCGACGAGCGTCGATGAAGTTATTAAGGACTCGACAGCCATAGAGGTGGCGTTACACCTACGGAGCCGCCAGTACGATCCCCTAACCAGCACTGGACTGGCAAGCGCCGCAGCGGTGACGGTGACCGACGAGGGCTCCTTGCGCCGGCTTATACGCGAAACTATTCAGGAAGAAATTAAGAAGCTCACTGCTACGCCAAATGAATGCACAGCTGTGTGGGTGGCTGAAGTTGTGCCCCAAGAATTAAGCAAGTGTTTGCAGCTTCCGAGTCAAATTCCCAGATGCGGCAGCCCAGCTACGCAGATTCTGTCCGTCGACCACCACCTCCGATGCCGACGCCGCGGTATCACCAGCCGTCAGGAATGGCGTCACCTTGGTACCATAGCGAACAACCGACGTCACCACCACTTCGCGTAATCGACAATTAGTGCACAGCTCACTAAATGCCCTAGTGCTTTCCCTGTGGGGAAGCGGGCCACATCTGCTGTCATTGCCCTTATAGCGTTGAAGGGTACCAAGCGTTCCCACCCACTGCAACTCGCCGTGCTTTTGGTGGTAGCCGAGCGAACACCGAAGCAAATTCAACGAGCTGGCAAGCCGATTCTCCCGGTTACCGTTCGCGCTCCCCTCCTCCAGGTCCCCATTTTCCAGCTGCAAGACGCCGTTCCACCGACGTGGCCCGAGGGCGATCTGCCAGCCCACGCCGAGAAGACTGACTGGCCGCGACCTCGGGGGGAAGGTTGTCACACGTCGAAATGCCGAAAATCCCCCATTGCCGTCGAACTAGAAGCCCATACAGCCGGAGGATTTGACGACAGACGAGATTGTTAGCGCCGATGTTACTGTATCAATTGATAGCCACGACGTGACGGCACTAGTAGACACTGGCTGGGACTTTTCAATCGTAACTGGAAAACTGGTGGACTGACTTCTCAAAGTGAAAATGGAATGGTTAGGGCCGCAAATTCGAGGTGCTGGAGGCCAGCTACTGACACCGATTGGCAAGTGTACTGCAAGGGTTAACATAGGCGATTCGTCATTCGTCGCAATTTTTGTTATATTGCAATCACTCAGTTCGGCCCTTGGACGCGGCCAGGCAGCCACCAATGAGGGTATGAGCCATTGTTCTTTGAGTCTCATATCTGGGTCTATTCTCTTTTAAGTTTTCTATGTTTGTTATTAAGCTGCTTCAATTTTTATGCGTTGCATATTGCAATCACTCAGTTCAGCCCTTGGGCGCGGCCGGGCAGCCACCATTGACCTTTAGCGCAACCACGTGACGTGACGTCACGACAGCCGGAGGAAAAGCTGGGCCCCAATTCGCGCAATATGCAAGGCATTCTTGGCTTAACCAAGCTAAGCCGGGCCATTTTTCTCCCCGACTGCTGCAAGGATGTTATCTTGGGTATGGTCTTCTTACGCGAGTACGGCGCCGTCAACATATCAGAAGGTATATTAACCTTTTCTGAGGACGAAAGTGCAGAACTACAACGCAAGTCTTTGCGCAACATAGACGACGTGACCGTACCACCGTTATCTTGCCGTCTTGTTTCCGTTAGATGTGACACAGAGAACGATGAGGAAGATATCGCCGGGCAGATAATCAAGCTTTTGCTCCCTCAAGGTATTGCCGCCCTCAGAAGTCGTGTCAAAGCATGGGCAAACAGAACTACTGCTTACAAACTTCAGCAAGCAATGACGTCACATTGCAAAAGGCGCAGCAGTTGCTTACTTCGACGAGATTGCTGAATTCGGTGAATGTTTTTCATTAGAACAAGAAGAGCAAGACGCTTAGGCACCGTTGCCTGTTCTTGACGTGAGCGCGAGCTTATCACCAGCGGAAAGGCAGCGATTTGTGGACCTTCACCAGTTTCGCGATCGCTTCTCGTCGACATCCAGAGTTGTTCAGATGCCACTGACGAAGCACCGGATTATCATGGATGAGACAGCGACACCGATCCGATAAAATCTGTACCGTGTAGTACCAAAAGAACGCGAAGCGATCCGAGGGCAAGTGAAGAAACTGCTTTAAGACGACCTTATCCAACCATCAAAAAGCACATGGGCATCGCCGGTAGTTTTGGTAAAAAAAACACAGCAGTCTATGTTTTTGTGTCGACTACCGTAAGAATAACCGGGTGACAAAGAAGGATGTGTATTCATTACCGCGTATCGACGATTCTCTCGACAGGCTTAGGCATGCCCGCTTCTTCTCGTCGATGCACCTCAAAAGTAGCTATTGGCAAATCGAGGTATACGAGAGGGACATAGCAAAGACTGCTTTCGTAACGCCTGATTGGATTTAGCTCCAGCAACTTTTCAGCGACTCATGGATATGGTTGTCAGGCCTGAAGTGGCAGACATGCCTAGTATACCTCCACGACGTCACAGTTTTTTCGGAAACGTTCGAGGATCACTTGGAACGGCTGTTAATGGTTTTGCAAACGATCCGGTTCGCCAGCTTAACACTGAAAGCAGAAAGGCTTCACTTTGGTTTCGAGGAACTCCAGTTTTGGTCATGTTGTAAGTGAACACGGCGTCCGCCCTGACCCTGACAAGATCACGGCTGTCGCAAAGTTTCCAACGCCAACGGATAAGAAGGCAGTGAGGCGTTTCCTAGGTCTCTGCTCGTATTACCGATGATTTATAGCCAATTTTTGACATATAGCTTCACCGTTAATGCGCCTTACAAAAGAAGACGTTGCCTTTGTATGGGGGCGAAGAAGAAGCAGCGTTTAATGATCTCCGACTGCGCCTGCAAACACCTCCTGTACTGGCTAACTTTGACGAGGACGCTCCTACCATGATTCATACGGACGCTAGCAACGTAGGTCTATGCGCTGTGCTCGCGCAGTGGCAAGACTCAGCCGAGAGAGCCATTGCACGCGCAAGCAGGATGCTCTCCCGTGCTGAGTCTAATTACTCAACCACAGAGAAGGAATCTCTTGCGGTGGTATGGGCAGTTATGAAGGTTCGCCCGTAACTCTATCCCGGTTTCTTCAGTGTTGTCAGCGAATATCACTCACTTGGCTGACTGACGAACATGTAGGATTTGTCCGGTCGACTAGCGCGTTGGAGTCTAAGTCTTGAAAATTCAATATGACAGTGGTGTTACAAGTCCGGACGAAAACACTCTGACGCCCGCTGCCTTTCAAGGTCATCGATTGAGCAAGAAGACACAGAACACAAGAACACACTGAAGGTGTTCTAGACACGGCCACGATTGATAGTCAGCAGCGGGATTACAGCGAACTGATTCCTCTTATTAAATGTTTAGAAGGCAGGATTACAGGGGTGCCTAAAGCATTTGCAATGAGCTTGCTATCATACGGCTTCCGTAATTATGTTCTTTACAAGAACTTCTCTGCAAGCGGTAGGAGCCGCCTACTTGTCGTACCAACTTGCCTCCGTCATGAGGTCTTAGAAGCCTGCCGCGATGAACCGACATCTGGCCACCTCGGCTACACGCGTGCACTGGCCCGAGTCAAAGAGAAATATTACTGGCCAAGGGCTGCCGGCTTTGTGACATATTACGTGCGCACGTGCCTCGATTGTAAGCGACGCAAACCACCATATATGAAACCAGCTGGGCTACTACAACCAGTCGAAGTGCCCAAGACCCCACTTGAGCAAATTGGGATGGACCTTCTGGGACCATTCCTGGCTTGCAATACTGGCAATGAGGGGGTAATAGTTGCCACCGATTAACTGGCACACTCTGCAGAAACCAAGGCCCTTCCAAGTGGCACCACAGTCGAAGCAGCGCGATGCTTTATTGAAAACGTGGTTCCGAGGCACGGTGCATCAGTGGTGATCATAGCGGACAGAGCCTTTACGGCTACGCTTCTAAAGACAGTCCTTAGCCTCAGCAGCACGGCTCACCGAAATACCACAGCCGACATCTGGCTACCTCAAACGAACGGCCTAACAGAACGCTTAAAATAAGGCTGTCGCCGACACGCTGAGCATGTATGTAGATGTGGAGCACAAGAATGGGGATGACATTCTACCGTACATCACATTCGCTTGCAACACCACTCAACAGGAAACAACGCGATAGACACCATTTTGCCTTGGTCATGGCCGTAAAGTGACGACGATGCACAATGCGATGTTGCCACATGACTGCGGTGATATAGGCACGGTCGCTGAAGCTTTCGCTAAACGTGCTGAAGAAGCGAGACAACTCGCCCACATTAGAATCCCCCGACAACAGGACTACGACGCTCGAAACTACAATCTACGACGCCGCTACATCACCTATGAGCCAAGGCCTAAAGTATGGGTTTGGAGTCCGATCCGTCGGCGAGGGCTTTCAGAAAAGCTACTCAGGCGGTACATTGGTACGTACAAGGTTTTACGGTGCCTCAGCGACCTGAACTCTCAGGTCATCCCTCACGGTATTGCTTCCTCCAGGACGAGGCAACGTCCACCAGAAGTTGTGCGCATTGTGCGCATGAATCCCTATTGTTCGGAATGAAGTGCCCAGCCGTCGTCTGACACATCTTCCTGCCGCTAGGTGAGCATCGGGACGATGCTCTCTGTGGAGGGAGGCAAACGACACATCCAGTACGCGGCACCCAGAGGAAGGCGAAGAGCTCGCGCATTGCGGAAGAGGTCCCTGTGCGATCGTTTTTCAGTTCGCCTGCAATTAAGGTGTCCTACCCTTTTTATCAGTTCCTGCTGCTTGTGAATCGTGCAAATGTGAACTTTCTCTTCGTTGCTGATCGCTTCCCATGTTAGCCAGGGCAGTGTAACCACCAGCACACAATTCGCTTAACAAGCGACAAGCAGTAGCTTGGAGGCTACTTCAGACTACCCCAACCCCGTAGCCAATCACTACTACTACCCGGACCAATGCCGTAATACATGTAACCATTGTAAGAAAAAAGCGAATCTGTTCCATATTAGGTGGTCGCGCGCAGCGGAAAATCACACAAATCACGATAAAAGTAATACTGAGCAGTGGGAGTCCGTGTTGCTCAGCTCCGACCCTGACCTACAGGCCAAGGCCATCAAAAGAGCTGAAGAAGCCGCCGGGCCCAGGGGTTCATGGATGCCTAACAAGAAGGTCATCCCTCAATACTTTGTTTTCAAATATAGTCTTTACTGACTCACTCACTATCACTATAGATAAATTTCTCCCAAAAGCTGTGGACAATCGCTTCCTAAGCTTTAACTGTCTAGAATATTCCAGAAAACGTTGCGGTCTATTTTCTCATACGCTCCTGTAATGCCTGAAAAGGCCACACATAATGGTCTGCTTTCTACTTTTCATATTTCAATACACTGAGTAAGAACAAATAAGTTATCATCCAAACGCCTACCTAATCTGAAGAGATACGCAAGTTCTCCTAAAATGCCATCATTCTCTGTCCATGCTTGGAGCTTTAACTTAATTGACTGCATTGCTGACCTGTACATTACCGATATAATGGTCAAGTGTCTATACGAGTGAATTCTACCGTTCTCCCCCTTTTCTTTATAAATTAAATTCATTATACGTTGTCGACAACTGTTTGGTGTTCGTCTACCATTTAGAATTTTTTCTATTGCTTTCAACAGAGCTTCCTTACTTTTTGGTCTAAGTCTTAGCCTAACTGCAATCACGTCTAGCCTGGGCTGTGCGCTTCGGAATTTTCTCTTCGGCTTCCTTCACGTTACATATATTCAGCACCAGCTCCTTTTCCGTTTGGCTCTCTTTCATGCCCCTTTCTTCCTCAACTACAACCTTGTCATTGCCTTGAAAAGATCGGGCTGTTATTTTTCACATGTAAGGTAATGCCGCCTCCCCTTCCTGTTTGTTTCCAGCTTCGTCTAGGATATGTTGTATTGTTCCAGACTTCCTTCTGAATTATTTTATGTGGTTCCAAAGTATTCTAGGTGCGACCTTATCTCTATCACGTATTTCTGACAACCAACGTTCACTTTCACCTTTTATTTTTGCATACACCGGTATTCGAACCATACACTTTTTCTCCCTATATATTTCCCGTTTTCTGGCTACCTCATCCTGCGGCGACTGAGCTTTTTTTGCCTGGCTGTAATCTCGGGATGCTTTCTTCGATTCGGCGATCACTTCTCGTATCTCCCTCTTTCACCAGGTTTTCGGTTATTCATTTTTCCTTTTGAACGAACACGTTGCTTCTCTTTTCGTATTTCTGTCGTTATTACACTTGGAAGTTCCCTATATTCCCACTCAGCCATTCGCCAAGTTCTTCCTGTCGACTCTTGTTACTGTATTTGTTATTTGTTCAATGTTCCAATTTACACTGGCCATGTTGCGCTCCTTGCTCTCTTTTCCACTTGCATATCCCATTTTCGAAATGATGCGTATATGGTCACTCCCTATGCTGCTATACCCTTCCTCGTCAGAGACCTTTTCTCTAAAGTTATCATGAATTCGTTCTGTCATGAGACAGTAATCAATGGTCGAGTGCCAGTTTGCCAATTCCCATGTGGTCTTCTCGTCCCACCAAGTCCCTCCCCGTATTCACGATAGCGAGGCTATGTTGCTCACAAAAATCTAGCATTGACTTCCGCTTGTTGTCGATCATGTATGTGTGTATTCATGACACCTAATATGATAACTTCGGCATCAATCCCGAAAACTTTAATATCAGAACTTAGGCATTTTACTAACTCTTGATTCTTCTTTGTGTGAATCTTTCTGGTCCACAAATATGTTACGCCCAGCCAAGTTTTCTTTCCACTCATTGTACCTGATAACCAAAGATGCTCTTGACATTTTGAATTTACTCTTTTCCATTTGGCTCCCTGATGGAGGAGCATTCTGACTCCCCGCCCATTCATTCCTACTTAATTCTGTTGCCCGATTCCCAAACATGATTCTAAATCGTTGGCGGCTCTTCCAAGTCCTTAATGTGCGTTTCTGTACACGCATACACCCCTATTTGGGCTCTATATAAGTACTCCTCAATCTCTACCCACTTTTCCTTTCTTCTGCCGCCCTGCACGTTTAAGTAGCCTATTGCAACGCGAGCTCTCTTTGTTGTTTTCCTTCTTTTTGTTATTGACGGCAATGCGCTTCTGAGGTTCACGTAGGGGACCTTCTTCATTACTACGTAATCTGGCCTCCCGAGCAGCCGTGGGCCTCCTCAAAAGGCAATCGCACGACCAGCGAGGAGATGAGTGCCGTCTTGTGGCGCTGCAAGAAACACAGCGGGGCATGCTGGGTTTCTTGTTGGTTGCTTAAGCGTTTGCTCGTAGATGCGGCAGACCCATTGGTAGGAAGAGGTATACAGCTCCGCTATAAAAATAACTTTCGCCATAAGGGCGAAGCAATGATTGCCACAGTGATATGTTAGAATATTACATGAAATGTAAGACTCGTAGGTGGAGCGAAAGTATAACTTGTAGTAAACAAAAGCTGCAAAAAAATGCGTCTTGGACACACCTGTGTGTATTAACATGAGCAGAAAAAAAACACAAGGACGGCAAGCATCACTGGTTGGAACTACAGGGTCTTAGCGGTACTATCGCCTCGTGATCACCTAGTGTTACCATACACCGCGGCATGCTCATGGAAGGCACGATGTGGGCGTCCCCTTCGCCCTTTTAAGCCGCAGGGTTTTGTCGACGTTGGCGATTAAGAACAGCCTCATGTTCCCATAGCTCTCGATTTCGTCCGGCTTTGAGCTGTAGCCTGCAGTGCATCATCATCATCATCAGCCTGGTTACGCCCACTGCAGGGCAAAGGCCTCTCCCATATTTCTCCAACAACCCCGGTCATGTACTAATTGTGGCCATGCCGTCCCTGCAAACTTCTTAATCTCATCCGCCCACCTAACTTTCTGCCGTCCCCTGCTACGCTTCCCTTCCCTTGGAATCCAGTCCGTAACCCTTAATGACCATCGGTTATCTTCCCTCCTCATTACATGTCCTGCCCATGCCCATTTATTTTTCTTGATTTCAACTAAGATGTCATTACCTCCCGTTTGTTCCCTCACCCAATATGCTCTTTTCTTATCCCTTAACGTTACACCTATCATTCTTCTTTCCATAACTCGTTGCGTCGTCCTCAATTTGAGTAGAACCCTTTTCGTAAGCCTCCAGGTTTCTGCCCCGTAGGTGAGTACTGGTAAGACACAGCTATTATACGCTTTTCTCTTGAGGGATAATGGCAACCTGCTGTTCATGATCTGAGAATGCCTGCCAAACGCACCCCAGCCCATTCTTATTCTTCTGATTATTTCTGTCTCATGATCCGGATCCGCAGTCACTACCTGCACTAAGTAGATGTATTCCCTTACCACTTCCAGTGCCTCGCTACCTATTGTAAATTGCTGTTCTCTTCCGAGACTGTTAAACATTACTTTAGTTTTCTGCAGATTAATTTTTAGACCCACTTTTCTGCTTTGCCTTTCCAGGTCAGTGAGCATGCATTGCAGTTGGTCCCCTGAGTTACTAAGCAAGGCAATATCATCAGCGAATCGCAATTTACTAAGGTATTCTCCATTAACTTTTATCCCCATTTCTTCCCAATCCAGGTCTCTGAATACCTCCTGTAAACACGCTGTGAATAGCATTGGAGAGATAGTATCTCCCTGCCTGACGCCTTTCTTTATTGGGATTTGGTTGCTTTCTTTATGGAGGACTATGGTGGCTGTGGAGCCGCTATAGATATTTTTCAGTATTTTTACATATGGCTCGTCTACACCCTGATTCCGTAATGCCTCCATGACTGCTGAGGTTTCGACAGAATCAAATGCTTTCTCGTAATCAATGAAAGCTATATATAAGGGTTGGTTATATTCCGCACATTTCTCTATCACCTGATTGATAGTGTGAATATGATCTATTGTTGAGTAGCCTTTACGGAATCCTGCCTGGTCCTTTGGTTGACAGAAGTCTAAGGTGTTCCTGATTCTATTTGCGATTACCTTAGTAAATAGTTTGTAGGCAACGGACAGTAAGCTGATTGGTCTATAATTTTTCAAGTCTTTGGCGTCCCCTTTCTTATGGATTAGGATTATGTTAGCATTTTTCCAAGATTCCGGTACGCTCGACGTCTTGAGGCATTGCGTATACAGGGTGGCCAGTTTCTCTAGAACCATCTGCCCACCATCCTTCAACAAATCTGCTGTTACCTGATCATCCCCAGCTGCCTTCCCCCTTTGCATATCTCCCAAGGCTTTCTTTACTTCTTCCGGCGTTACCTGTGGGATTTCGAATTCCTCTAGAATATTTTCTCTTCCATTATCGTCGTGGGTGGCACTGGTACTGTACAAATCTCTGTAGAACTCCTCGGCCACTTGTACTATCTCATCCATATTAGTAATGATATTGCCGGCTTTGTCTCTTAATGCATACATCTGATTCTTGCCAATTCCTAGTTTCTTCTTCACTGTTTTTAGGCTTCCTCCGTTCCTGAGAGCATGTTCAATTCTATCCATATTTTACTTTCTTATGTCAGCTGTCTTATGCTTGTTGATTAACTTCGCAAGTTCTGCCAGTTCTATTCTAGCTGTAGGGTTAGAGGCTTTCATACATTGGCGTTTCTTGATCAGATCTTTCGTTTCCTGCGGTAGTTTACTGGTATCCTGCCTAACGGAGTTACCACCGACTTCCATTGCACACGCCTTAATGATGTCCACAAGATTGTCGTTAATTCCTTCAACACTAAGGTCCTCTTCCTGAGTTAAAGCTGAATACGTGTTCTGTAGCTTGATCTGGAATTGCTCTATTTTCCCTCTTACCTCTAACTCATTGATCGGCTTCTTATGTACCAGTTTCTTCCGTTCCCTTCTCAGGTCTAGGGTAATTCGAGTTCTTACCACCCTGTGGTCACTACAGCGCACCTTGCCGAGCACGTCCACATCTTGTATGATGCCAGGGTTAGCGCAGAGTATGAAGTCTATTTCATTTCTAGTCTCGCCGTTCGGGCCCCTCCACGTCCACTTTCGGCCATCCCGTTTGCGGAAGAAGGTATTCAATATCCTCATATTATTCTGTTCCGCAAACTCTACGAATAACTCCCCCCTGACATTCCTAGTGCCTATGCCATATTCCCCCACTGCCTTGTCTCCAGCCTGCTTTTTGTCTACCTTGGCATTAAAGTCACCCATTAGTATAGTGTGTTTAGTTTTCACTCTACCCATCGCCGATTCCACGTCTTCATAGAAGCTTTCGACTTCCTGGTCATGATGACTGGATGTAGGGGCGTAGACCTGTACAATCTTCATTTTGTACCTCTTGTTAAGTTTCACAACAAGACCTGCCACCCTCTCGTTAATACTATAGAATTCCTGTACGTTACCAGCTATATTCTTATTAATCAGGAATCCGACGCCTAGTTCCCTTCTCTCTTCTAAGCCCCGGTAGCACAGGACGTGCCCACTTTTTAGCACTGTATATGCTTCTTTTGGCCTCCTAACTTCGCTGAGCCCTATTATATCCCATTTACTGCCCTCTAATTCCTCCAATAGCACTGCTAGACTCGCCTCACTAGATAACGTTCTAGCGTTAAATGTTGCCAGGTTCATATTCCAATGGCGGCCTGTCCGGAGCCAGTGATTCTTAGCACCCTCTGCAGCGTCGCAGGTCTGACCGCCGCCGTGGTCAGTTGCTTCGCAGCTGCTGGGGACTGAGGGCCGGGGTTTGATTGTGTTGTTCATATAGGAGGTTGTGGGCCAAGTACTGCACCAGGGTGGCCAATCCTGCTCTGGTGAGGGAGTGCGTTACCGGTTCTGGTCACCGGGATCAGGCCACATTCCAGGCCTGTTTATGCAATTTTATCAGCACGCGGATTTTTTTTTAAAATCCGGTGGAAAATTGCCGGCACCGGGATTCGAACCACGGACCTCTTGCACGCGAGGCGGGTGTTCCACCTCTACGCCACCGCTGCAACTGCCCTGCAGTGCAGTTGCTGCAAAATCGCCACTAACGGAGTGGGATCCTCCTGCGTATGCGGGCATGCCTTGTTTCATTGCGATCATCCATGGTTGCCATAGGCTGTTTTACAACTGGTTCCAGCGAGCAAAGTTGTTTGACCTGAGAGCTTTGAATACAGCTGCTTCTGCGCACCAGCCTCTGTGATTGGAACACGAACAGGCGTGGACAACTTTCGCCATATGTCGTTCAAATTCAGACGCAAACAGAAATCACGAAGGTAGTGCGAGTAATGTTCTTCAGAACAGATATCAAACTGTTCAAATGAGTATTTTTATGGCTAACAATTGGTGAGCTTGAGAAATGGCGTAGAGTGTTCACAAATGTGACAAACGCGTCAGCAGGCTCGCCTGCATGCGGGAATTCTTAAGGACGTTCGGTTGCGTTTACTAAGGGATGTGGTCGTGACCTAATGTGTAGATGATTTAGAGGTTGTCTTAGGGGTCCTTTCTTCAAATACTGCCGTCGGACAATTTTATTCATAGGTATTTATTGATAACTTTCTTAGCGATTTACCGCCTAGCAACGGATTTGTGTTGTGACAGTGCTACGAGAAGGCTACGAATAGCGATGACTCCTGAGGAGCAGGTAGGTATGAGGTGCGGCGAAAGTATGCCTAAATGCACTTCTGTTGTCTCTGGTCCACTCTTCGCAGGTGAACGAAGTAACGGCGCAAGCCGAGACGCAGGCCGTTGTAACGGCTTAGGCTAAAAATTATGTAAATTGTAAGTGAATGTCGCCAGGCAAATAATTTCTACTTACGTCGCAAAGATTAATCGTTCTAGGTGTCGTTTACAGCTTCGCTGTCCAACCTCCTTCACACACCACATTGCAGACATTTTTTCGCTATCATTGTGAGCAATTGTTTGTTTTCGCCACGATTTCTCTGGAAAAACATGCTAGCATTGCCGCAAAAGTCCACGAACTATTGTCTACCAGATTCCCGCGCCGCACTTGTTGTAGCGGTCAGTTTTGATGAACGCGGTACTAGTAATTCTACCTGAAAAGCAGCTGTCAAGATTAACTGGTCTAAAAGCCGTGAGAAGCAGAAGTTATTTGTTCCGACTCACGTGAACGAGCTCAGCCTGTTCGATACCTACGCCTCTCCATAGAGTCGATCTGTCGTATTCACTTGCTGTGTTCTAAGTGGCAACGTCACATTTATCCCAATTGGGTTTGGCTAATTACTTTACTGCTGTTACACTTGTGAACGTCCACCAATCGACTGGCTTAAGTCAAATTGGTTAGGTAAAAGAAAAAGAAAACCTCAAATTTGTGAGCACGATCAGAAGTGCACACAGTGGTAAAGTGTTCTTCACCACTGTGTTGTTAAGCACGATCCGAATACGAAGACCAGAAGTGTTAAGTGAACCATTACTTTATCATGTCCTTAGAAAATGTGCGTCATGAAGACAATTTCGACCAATACAAATAGTTAGTTTAATATTAGACTGTGGTAAAGGTCATTCGTAAGCAATTTTTCCAACTTCTAAGTCACTAAATTGTCGCCAATGCAGTCACCGGACGCTGAATAAAAAGCTTTGTCGCCAAACAGAAAAGAAGGTGTTAAATCTAGTGCACAAATCTCTCAAACGGCTACACTGGTTACAGACAGGGATATTATAAATAAGCAAAGCTGATTTTGTGTTTTCGAGGATGGTTAAGAAACACGCAATGATAGCGGAAGCTGAAACTTGCTTTCAACAGTTCGCTGACAGCCTCATCTGCAATGCAAACGTGCAAGGCACGGCGCGTAGGCGAACAGCAGCGCCAACTGCTTGGCGCCGCCTGTTGTGGGTCACCTGCTACAATGGCGAGTCCCGTAGGCAAGCTTCGCTGCCTAAGCAGGGGTAACCTAGTGAAGTGAGCATATTTACCTGGGTCGCTGCTCTCAAAGAAAAACTGGGCATCAGTTGTCGTTTTGTTGGAGTTGCCAGGGTGCATGCGACAGCGCCCGCTTTCGAAGTCGGAGGTGCGAGAGGGGTGAAGTGCTCCCGTTGTCTCTGGCCTTTATCGTGTACTGCTGTCGCTGCTTGCAAGATACCTTTATTCGGCGTGCTTTCGGCTAGCTTTGTGTGTGCCCGTGCATGCGGATTTGTGCAAACGGTGTCTGTGCGGTTGCGTGCGCGTGCGTTGAGTGGTGTGTGATATCGTGCGTCTGCTTGTGTGCACGTAAGCGTGTTGTGTGCGCTTTCGTGCTTGTTTGCATGCGTGTATGTTCTGGCACGCGGACGTGTGTCAGTGCTGTGTGCGCTTGCATTTATCTGCGTGTTATTTCCGTGTGCATGCATATGTGGCAGTCAGTCAGTCAGTTAGTCAACCAACTTTATTAAGGTCCTAAGGAACTACTAAGTCGTAGTTGCGGGCCGCTCCCACGTTGTGGCCGGAAGACCATGGTCCTCCGCCCGTTCGCGGGCCCTTTGGGCAGCCCTTGGTTGGTCCTGGGGATCGCCGCTTTCAAGGGCCTCTTCCCAGTCCTCTTGTTTATTCAAATATGCATTTTGTAACGCAGAGCAGTGCCAGAGCATGTGTGCTAACGAGCAATACTCTTCATTGCACTCGGTGCAGTGTGGGTCGATATCCGGAGCAAAGCGGCGAAACTTTCCTCTCGAAGAGAAAGAACCCGTTTGTAACATTCTCAATATGGAAGATTGAGGTCTAGTTAGCTGTGGGGGTGGCAGCGGGAACTGCCTGCGTCCAAGCTGATAGTGTTTAACTATTTCATTAAAAGAGAGCAGAGGATTGCTCACAATCCCGACTGCTTAGCGTATTAGGACCATTGTGGAATGTTAGACCTCGCACCTGGTCATGAACTAGCTCATTCGGGTTGGGTTTGCTGGAATGTACAGTGCTCACGGAATGAAACGCGACAGCGAGTATTTGGTAGAACCCAGCATATGTGCAGCGAACTCGAGAGTACCATGTCATGTCGCTATGAATCTGGTCACTAAAGGTGACTCTGACACCGCTCTAAGTGTACGCACCACAGTTACGTCGATGTGACACGAACTGCAGCCGGTACAAACGAAAGTCTGGGCATTAGTTAGCCCTAAATTGACGCGTTTCATTCCGTGAGCACTGTACATTGGATCCCATGTGCGCCGGGAACCATGCGATAGTGTGAATAGCATCAGGCGGTCTTTGCTTCATTATAGCCGCCAACTCTTTCCAGATTAGGCCAGATAGAAAGGCTCGTATGGCTGATGTCGAGTCAGTGTAGATGTAAGGCCGCGAGGGATCATTCAAAGCCAGCGCGATGACAGCCTGTTCAGCCGCCGCTACCGTGGTGTGTCTTACCGAAGCTGCATTAAGAATTTTTCCATGAGGATCAGCTACCACAGCTACAAATGAATCTGTGCGCCCATACTGGGCAGCATCTACATAGGTGGTTAATTGCAGGTGTGGCAATGTTTGTTTTCGCCTCTGTTTCTGCGTGTTTGTGGAATGTGCGTTTGTCTGTGTTTGGTTCGTATTCGTGTGTCCGAGGGCTTGTGTGCACGCGTGTGTATTCCTACGGCTTCTGGAGTTTGGCATACAACTTACCACTTAAAAATTCGTGCAGTGGTTGGGTTTTCCCGTGGGAGCTGGGCGTGGTGTCGACGGACCCTAGACTACTCGATGTGAGGCGCCAACTCTCGAGAGGAGCATTGGCAAATGATCAGGCATTAGTTTCTTTCTTTTGATTTTGCGTGGCAGAGTCCTAAAGTGGTCGTCTAAGAATTTCATTTCCTTCCCTTACAGTGACCCGCCGTGGTTGCTCAGTGGCTATGGTGTTAAGGCCCAACCACACGCGGTGAATCGTGCGCGCCTGGCTGCGCGTCACGCGTCTGCGAGGCCGTACGCGCCTGTCCTACGCGTCTAGAGAGGGCAGACGCGCAGGAAACGCGCGCGTCAAGGAGGTCTTGATCTCGGGCGTCATTTTGAGCGTACTTTGAGTGTACGCGACGGAAGTGGCAACTTGTGCACCGACGTCACGTGGGCCGCATGTACACTTCCAGCGGTTCGGAAAGGTTGTTGAAGTTTCAGAATCGTGCGGAGACGCCGGGAGTCGCCGCTGGTTTCGTGTCGATAGATCACAGAGGCTATGGAGGCGATCAACAACGAATCGCTGATCGCCTGCGTTGAGGCTCGACCTGCGCTTTGGTATCAGGCGAAACACAAGCGCCACTAGAACAAGCACTTGATGAGGTGGTCGTGGATCGTCATGCCCAACGCTGCCGAACAGGTGAGTGCTCGGAATTTTATACGGGCGTCATAGCGGAGGAGTTTCAATCGCGATCGAGCCCGATCGGGGTCGGATTTGATGATCACGATTGCCTGTACCGCGGAATATGCGTAGAACCGATCGTGATCGGGAAATTTTATCGCGCTCGATCGCCATCGAAAGCCTAGCTGTGTGGCACTGGTATAAGCTGCCTCTCTCATCAGCAGACTCGCAGCTGTCGAAAACGCGTTTCATCTGTGCAGATGACGTTATCACAGCGCTGCAGAAGTGATGGAAGTCCCTGGGGAATAAATTTCGGCACCTGGGAAGACGTTGTCAGAAAGGAAAGAGCCGCGCCGTGCCAGTCGACGTTCACAGCGACGTCATCTGGCTGTTTTTCGACCAGATGATGTTTCTGCGCTCCACAATGGAGTGTAGACCATAAGTGATCTTGAAATTTCCATCTTAGCCGGCGTGTTAAAAATGAAACACGGGATTTTAGTGCTTTCCCTTTACCACGTTGACCGGTGATGCCGTATGTTTGTATTATAGCTGGCAATGCACCGCACTTATGGGAATCGACTCAAAATAGTGCTTACACAAGCAAGTCGACACACAGTATGCATTATATTCAGCTTTGTCTAATTGGCGATAAAATATTTGTGCTGCATCGCCGCTCCGATTATCGCATATTTCGGTAAATGTGATCCGGTAAGGGGACATAAAGGCAGTACAAGAATAGCTTTGTATATTTATTTATTTAGGTACCCACAAAGCCAGTTTGGCTTTGCAGTGGGGAGCAGAGAAATCAGAAAAACAGGTACAAAATAACAAGTAAAATAGCACTTAAAAACCCAACAATAAAGCATAAGACAGAAGTACAGAGAATATCACATACAAATTAGCAGGATGAATAAAAAGAAAAGGGCTTGCATGATGCACACACAAAAAGAAAACACAAAACATGCAAGTAGTTTTTTTTTATTCTGTGCACTGATCCTAGAAGGCAGCGTGCAAGTCAATGGCCAGTATTTAACTGAGTATTGAATGTTGCTATATTCACGTGTACCTTGGGCACTTCAATGCACAGTTTTAATTTTGCATTTTGTTGCTTGCCAGCAGTGTGCAAATCGGTGCATCATCACAGACCCTCAAATATTACCTAGCTTGCTTAGGGATTCATTCAGTGTCATCATGCTCTAGGAATAAATGCGCCATAGTACTGACAACATTGTCAGCTGTGTAATTGATAATTCTTTTTGTGTCTACTCAGCAGTGTCCTTGCTTATTATCAGCCTGTGGTTATTCTGCAGATCTCAGGTGCTGTGGTTATTGGTTTAAGCGAAGCTTTCACGATGTTTGTGGAGAACGCTGTTCCTGCTTAGCAAAATTTCCGAGGAAGGACTAGATGATCCAGTTTAACACATTCGCACTGTGCAAAAAATGATTATTGAAATTTTACATGCCAAAACCACGATCTAGTTACATTATTTTAATTCGTATTTGCATTACGTCCGGTACTGGTGACTCGTGCAAAACAGTAGCCAGTAGTCAGCTGGGATGAGAATGGTTCAATGTCTACATTAATATCAGTATGAGGCGAGCTATTTGGCAAGACAGTAGGAGCAGCGGTAGGGAAGTCCAGAGAAGAGGCAAAAAAAGCTTGGCTGTAAGAAACCTTCTGGAAGGGTTTGCTCGCTAAGGTCAGCTTTGCTGGGCCAAAACACCCTTTACGAGGCAGATGGCAAGAAGACAAACATTATTAGACGTAACTTCCTAAATACAAACAACAAATGCACTGACTACTACGTACACACCTTCACACTGTTTAGACGTATATTCAGTTAAGAAAAACAGTTTAGAATGAGGTGAAGTTTACAAACAAGTGAAAGGAAAACAAAGTTACAAGCCAAGAACGTTTCAAGTAGAAAAACTAGAACAGGAGAGAGCCTTATGCTAAAGCAAGACCTAACAGTACTACTACTCTATGTTTAGAAAGTGCAAGCATAGGTCTTTCAACATGAAATTTATTAAGTGGTTTTACTGAGTAAATGTAGTGGAATGCTTCCTGCTAATTATTTCAAAACTGAAACATTCCAAATATCATGCACTGTTTTGAGTATAAGTAATCACTAGGCTTTAGGCATGCAGATCTCGTAAGAACTGCTTAAATGCATCACAAGCAAAAACAGAAAAAGATACAAAAGCTACACTTACGCACATGCAGAAACTGTTCATTCTGGTTGTGTAGGCAAGCCACTTTTGTCCCTACAAAACTGATTCAGAGCATCAGTGTACTCTAATAAAATCACACACTAAAACAAATGTGGGCGGATTTGAGCCTTCATATATTTTTGCATCCAGACTGGCACATTATTTACACATTGACAGTATGTGCAAACCTTCTTACGCTCACATGCAGGATGTCCGCCAACCTTCCACCAGTGCCCCCATCGAGTGAGGAGGGAAGTGCTGCAGACATCTTAACCAAAAATGTGCCAGTTTTCCGATCTCGCAACACTTGAAGTGCCATCACCGTCAAGTGAAGAGTCACAAGCGCCAGCATCGACTCTGTCTTCGGCGTCGCATCAGTCTGTGGAGTCTCAGAACATTTTGGAATCTCTTGAATCACCAATGTTTCAAGAAGTTCTGGTTCCTGAGGATTCTGAGGCACACCACAGCAGTCCGCAGTCAGAAGCATCGCTGGCTTCAGCAGGCAGTCGTAGGCTAGATACGTTAGGAAGCATTGCTTCTGAAGCAAAGTCAAGGGGGAGGAAAAGGAAAAAGAAAGATTAGAGTCAGTTAATATTGGAGGAATTAGGCAATGTTTCAAGTGTAGTCAAAAGATGCAAAGCACAGGACGACCTTGAACTTTTGCTGTCTCTCTGCTCAAACACATCAGAGAGGTCAGTAAGGATACGCATCTCGACTTGAAAATTAAATTGATGCAAGTAGGAGAGTAATTCAAACATTAATGTTTTTTAATGTATACTTTTTGTATAATAAAGCCAAGAGACAACGAAACAAAAGGAAATCATTGATGAATTTAATTGCTTTTTATCGAAATGGAAAAATAAGAAGGAAAATGAAAGTATATGAAAAGGCAGCTTCCCACTAAAGGGAGACGAACCCACAACCTTTGAATTATGCTTGCATTGCTTTACCAGTAGAGCTGCAGCAATGGCTATCCCTCTGCAAACTTTCTTGGGCCTGTATGTGCATGTACTAGATCTCACCCTGGTAGTGTTAGCCAGTGCTACTCGTGCAAGAACACTCCAAGAGCCTAATTTAGTACACATAAACATTCTATGAAATTGATGGTGGAATAGCCTCCAGCTCCATTGGTTTTGGTTTTAGCTTCCACCAGTGGCAAGTTATATTTTCTCCACTGTCATTTCCCTTCTCCTTGTGATGTTGATATTACAAATAAGATGACAGTTATTTTCCTTTATGCTTTATATACGTTTCCTTGTCTGTTGTTGTCATGTCAAAGCCCCTCAGCTCTTCTTTTTTGGTCATTTTACATTGTGTTGTATCCATATTTTTGTGCGGTATTCAAGAATTTCATAAAGTTGATATCTGTGGGCCTGGTTGGCTGGCCATTGCTGCTGTAGAGATGTGTGAACATGTTTTAGCAACACACCTACAATAAAAAAGCACCGACTTGCAACTAAATGTTTGTTGTTGCAAGACAGACGTTTATCGCTTTCATCTGTGTTTACTCATTCAGCCTGTCTTGCAGCAATGAACCTTTTTGAGTTCACCACCTGTGCATGTAGAGTTTGTGCATGCATGTAGAGATGCCTGTACATGCCTGTAGATAAAAATAAATGTAATGAACCTTCAACCAGACCCCATTGAAAATTTCGGTCATATGCTGCAAGTTGTAAAGCCTGTCCAGGCGTTCTAGCGGCGCAAGCATTTTTCAAATTGTTTTATTATTATTAGAAGAGGTAGCAGAAAGGGAAAAGTCTTGCCACCACATAGCCAGGAGGCGAGGTTCACTGCGAACATAGACAACCTCTACCTCTCCCACAACTATCATCCACAAGCCACATTCCTTGCATTCTTTTTTCTTTGTGTTCTGTGGCTCAGTTCCAGAGTTGGTTTTGCATGTTCTGCATTGGATGTTTGGCCAAAGTCTTTGTACGTAATCAGTGACATTGAAGGCAGTGTGTAAATGAGACACCTATACGTATGACCCTGCTTCTCTGGCAGGAAGCAGGGCTACCTGACGGGAGCCGTGAACAACATGTGAGCTTTAAAAAATTTCTTCAGCTGAAAAAAATGTGAGAGAGTTATGCGGCTGTCATGCTGCTCTGCAGTTGTTTAATACTTTGCAGGCACGATTGCCACTATATGACTTACACACCACTGCAGAGTCTAGCCGCCTCAATCCCCACACAGTAAGTCAAGGCAACATCTTTTATGTCTTACCGGGATGCCAAGTAGCTTGAATGCAAGTTGAAAAAAAATTAGTACGCATGTCTTGATTGTTTGAATACTAATTATGATGACATTATTTTTCTTGACAATGATCAACATGGCTGTAGGGGCCCTTTTCGGATGACATACGATCAAAATTCATTTGTGTAGGTTAGCTACCACCTTTGTTTGATACTACATGTGCAAGCATACCTCAGTGCATGTTTTACAGGTTACGCAAGGTCAAAAGCACTGAGGTAGCTTTTGTGCGATGCCAGTCGATGGCAGTTTTTTTAGAGTTAGCCGTAACTGTTACACTGGTGATGCAGTAAGTGGAAACTTTGAGTCTCTGTGATCATGCGATCATTTTTTCTTGTATTTCTTCTCACGCGCATTGTCAGTACCATCATTACTATTTCTCGTTTTGTATCAGCATTTCGTGTCCCATTTTTTTATTTGTTTATGAGTTAATAAATGGTTAGTTGTGTATAATTCTGTATTCTGTGGAAAGAGAGAAATAAAGATGATTAATAATATATTATTTTTATTATGTATTAGTATTTTTTATGCACGCTCATTATCAGTCGTTTCCTTCTTTCTTTTGTTTTGCTTCAATGTTTTGTGACTCCTTCCTGATTTGGCTTCCAAAAGGCGGTGGGCAGTTATTAGAAGGATTTTTCCGAAGCTTGACGCTCTCAGTAATCTTGCCGACACAACAGAGTCTGACCTAATTGTTATTACTGAAACTTGGCTTAATTCTACAATAGAAGACTCTGAAATATTGCCATTTTTCCCTAACTTCAATATCTTCAGGCATGATCGAACTACCAGACGTGGTGGCGGCGTATTCATTGGCGCTCATAAGGACCTTCAATGTACTGAAATTAACACATCGTCCTCCCTAGAAATTCTGTTCGTCCTGTGTAATGCCTCTTACCCACCCACAATAATCGCAGTCTGCTATCGCCCCCCTGGTAATGATCCTAACTTTGTTGCAGAATTCCACGAAACATTGCGTTCGGTAATTGCATTGCATCACCACTCTCCGATATTACTGTTCGGTGATTTTAACTTCCCCGCCATAAACTGGACTAACCTAACATCAGCAACTTCGCAACAAAGTACCGAAAGCGATTTTGTTAACTCCTGCCTAACCTTTGGATTAACGCAACTTGTCACTGAACCTACACGTCAAGGTTGTAATTCTTCTAACATACTCGACCTCATTTTTACTTCTGATCCTGACAAAGTTTATGCAATGACGCATTTGCCTGGTCTTAGTGATCATTCTATAATCCATGCATCGTACTCTTGTCAGCATACACAACCTACAAAGATAACCAAAGTGATCAAACTGTAGGACAAAGGGAATTACTCGGCAATTAACTCGGAACTCGCACATTTTGCTGCTTCATTCCACACCAGTTTTTTGACACGTTCTGTCGAAACTTACTGGCTGCTTTTTAAAAACAAATTGCTCGATGTGTTCGCGAGATACGTACCTGTTATCACCCTAACCGAAAAACAGTCATCCCCATGGTTTAATATCACACTAAAGCGTCTTAACAATAAAAAGAAAAGGCTTTTTCGCTCGGCTAAACGATTTAACAACGCAGGCGCATGGAATAAGTATTACCTTGCAGAAAAAGAATTCGAAGCTCTAGCAAATAAAGAAAAACGCACTTTTTTTTCCCGAACGCTGCCGTCTATGTTAAGAAATAACCCCCAAAAATTCTGGAAAGTTATTAACCCTAATAACTCCCAGCCATTAGCTCTGTTTGACGATCAAAACCATCGTATTCCCGATTGCGAAATTGCTGAACAACTTAACCGTACTTTTTCTTCCGTCTTCACAACTGAACCTGTCAACATATTACCTCGCTTCCCTCTTTCGGATCATGCAGTCATGCCTGATATTACATTTTGTCCTTACGGCATTGAGAAACTAATTGATTCATTAAAACTTACATCATCGTCTGGCGTCGATGAAATAAATGTTAAAATGCTGAAAAACATCAAAACAAATGTGAGCGCGATGTTATGTGCTATTTTTCAGCAATCATTGTCATCAGGAGTGGTGCCGGAAGACTGGAGAGTAGGCAAGATTGTTCCAGTCCCCAAAAAAGGTCCTCCATCGTTGTGCTCTAGTTATCGCCCCATTTCACTCACCAGTGTTTGTTGCAAAATAATGGAGCATGTTATTTACTCTCAGATTGTAAACTTTTTAGTATCCAATAACGTCTTTCACCCAGCTCAACATGGCTTCCGTAAAGGTCTTTCATGTGACACCCAACTAGCTTTATTTTTTCATGATCTAAGCTCTAACCTTGACTTGAACGTACCTATAGATGCTATTTTCTTAGACTTTGAAAAGGCATTTGACAAAGTTCCACACCAACGGCTACTCCTAAAACTTTCCCGTCTCAAGATTAATCCATCTGTACTAGACTGGATACGTAGCTTCCTTACTAACCGACAACAGTTTGTATTTGCTAACACACAGTCATCTAAAAGATCTTCTGTCCTTTCGGGCGTACCACAAGGCACAGTTCTCGGACCACTACTCTTTCTAATTTACATTAATGATCTTCCTACTAATATCACTTCTAACATTCGATTGTTCGCAGACAATTGTGTAGTTTATCGACGCATAACTAACACTTCAGACATGCATTTGCTCCAAGATGACCTAAAACGCATTGAATTATGGTGTAACAAATGGTTGATGTCTTTAAACACTAAAAAAACCTCACTAGTTTCTTTCCATCGCAGACAGCATCACCAATCAGGGAAATACACCATATACGGTGCCGAAATCTCATCCGTAGACTCGTATAAATACCTCGGCGTAACATTTTCAACTACCCTAAATTGGTCACAACATGTCATTAACTTAGCCAATGCCGCGAATCGAACCCTCGGTTTTCTGCGCCGGAATCTAAGACTTGCTCCCCCATCAGTAAAATTGTTAGCTTATGTTACATATGTCCGCCCTAAGTTAGAATATGCATGCTCTGTCTGGGATCCTCATCAACATAACCTATGTAATACACTAGAATCAATTCAAAACCGTGCAGCCCGGTTTATCTACTCTGAATATTGTTATCATGCAAGCGTGTCTGAACTAAAATCCCGTGCCGGTCTTACTAATCTAGAATCGCGACGTCTTATTTCTAGACTGTGTCTTTTTCACAAATTCTATCATTCACCACTCCACATTTCAGCTATACTACCAGCTCATCGTCAGTCCAGCCGCATTAGCCACAGCAAAGCCGTGTATCCTCCCCCGGCGCAGACTACCTCTCATCTACGATCATTTTTTGTGAAAACCGCCAGGGACTGGAACGGTCTGTCTGCCGACATCACGCACCACTCCGACACTCATCACTTCAAGGCTGCTCTAGAATCACTGTTTGTTAAAGCCCATCCCTCATGTAATACCCCATCTCTGGGGCTTTTGAGGTATAATAAATAAATAAATAAATAAATAAATAAATAAATAAATAAGTAAATAAATAAATAGGGGCAACTGTCCTTTACCAACCTCAATGCTACAGCAAGTCATTCTCCAGGCTCCAGGGGTTTCTCGAATGTGGTGCTGCCGTGTGAGGTCCTCTGCTAAAAAGCTCAATAGCTTGTCCAAGAGCTGCGGCGCCTTGCGAAAGAACTTGTAGAAAAATCCGTGGTCATCCTGACGTATCCGTTGCATCTGTAAAAAATGGTGCATTATTGCCTGGCAGCAAGACCATGCCCTGCCCACATACACGCGCAGGTATCAGGAGCTGTACACTTTTCACTGACGCACACGTATAGCCACTAGCCATCATTAATTTTACCCCCTGCTTTGTTTATGTGCTTGAATACAAACAGTGGTTCGGCAAAACAGGAGAGCCAGTCAACGGTATATTAAAATGGTGAGGCCACTGCCAAGAAACTTCGAAATTAGTCGCACAGAATTTTAACCTGCCCCCCAGGTCACAATTTAATTACATAACACTTCATATTCTACAGTCATACTTCTGAGAGACAGAAAACATAGGAAATCGCATCTCGTCCACAAGCTTCATAAAAGACAACCAACACGTGTAAAAATGTGTTCTTTAATCTATGTGCTATACTAATGGCACAAATATAACTAGCAGTCCTAAGCTTTTTGTAGGGGTGTGCTAATACCAAAAAGTAGATTTAGAATCGAATCAAATGAAGCTAGAAGAAATAATCTGGATATCAAATAAAATATCGAATAGCAGAAAATGTGTTACAAAACTTTATCCTTACAAATTTTGTGCAAGAAAAGAGGGTGCTACACAAGCTCTGTGTAAAGAGTATGGTCTACTGTTAATAATGAAGGGAGCTCCAAATTAGTATTACAGATTGTCTGTTAAATAGAATCAAGCGCTTCTTCCCCTGTGAAGCTGAACAGTTAATGACCGTATGTCGTAAGGCATACACGGGTTAGACCAGTTAGACAGACGGTGACGGTGACAGTTAGACGTCGTGAGGTGTCGTCACCACGTATCCAATATACTATCTGTATGCTTCCGGCGGCTAATCAGCCCGATCTTCGCCTATGCTTTCGCGCTTTCCGAACTACGCCCTGCTCTTGTCCTTCCCCCTTTTCGCGTACGTCACGTTATCGTTTCGATCGGTGCTGTCAACCTGGACGAACCTTGCACCGACGACGCGATGCTGTTCTGCGAATTGGCTGTTCGCGCGCTACGAGTATGATCCCCGCATTACTACTTTAACCCTTTCACTTATGCGCGCACTTAAAAACGCTGATAAGTAATTGCTGTCCTAACGAAGATAAGTCCCCATGTCCAAACACTGGCTCCTAGTTCTACCACTGTAGATCATCGAAAGGAAAGAAGTTACTCACAGCCGTAAAGTCCCTCTTTACGCAGTTGAAAAACTGGCCGGACCCACCAACGTCGCCGCAGAGGCCGCAGACGCTTTCTGCGCTACCGCCGCCTTTGCAAGAGCAGCAGCAGCAAAAGCTTCTTTCTCATGTAGTGTACATTGCGGGGAGAGAACGCTGATGCCGGCGAAGCAAGCGGCTAAGCAAGAGCTCAGCAGCAACGTCGGGCGTGGTCGCGCGCAGATGTCAGCTGCAGTTGTGAGCAAGCAGACGCTATCGCGCGTGATGTTGATAATTGACGTAGCTTTTCTTGACATAAGGATGTATATATAGGAACAGCGTGATTTATCAACTTAAAAACAATGTACTAGCTCTAACATTGAAAAGTTAAATAGAAATGGCTAGCCATAATGAAATTAAAGATAAACTTTTCTAAAAGCCAAAGACGACCGTTTCCGCCATCGCTGGTCTGTCAGCCCTGTGCTACGCGCAGCGAAGCGCGCACGTGTGCGCGTATCGTGTGGCTGGACGCCCCTCCCTTCATCACCCGCGTACGCGCACGCAGACGCGTACGCTTACGTGTACGCGTAGCGAGACGCGTATCCCGGGCTGCGTGTGGTTGGGCCTTTAGGCTGCTGAGCACGAGGTCGCGGTATCGAAACCCGGCCACGGCAGCCGCATTTCAATCGGGGCGAAATGCGAAAACACCCGTGTACTTAGGTTTAGGTGCACGTTAATGAACCCCAAGCGGTCGAAATTTCCGGAGTCCTCCACTACGGCGTGCCTCATAATCATAAAGCGGTTTTGGCAATAAAACCCCATATTTTTTTTTCTCTTATATTGATAAAGAACGTGAGCTAATGCAGTTCTCACCCCATCTGACGATGTGGAATGCTTCGATGACCTCTGCTTTTGATTGTGCCTTTGAAATGGAATTCAGTCTGTTCCGGATGCTGCAACCTGCTTTTGCTGTCTCATCTCCTGAAGTGCAAGCGGATATAGCTGCCCGTGCGGGTGCGCATGGATCGCTTACGTTCCTACGCGCGCTCACTGAAGCAGCGGTCACTTTGACCTATACAGCACAGGCCGCACGACGGAGGTATCTCGTAGATAACAGTAGAGGTAAATTTAGTGAACGTGCTCTGATGGTTGTTCTTGCATGAGCTACACTCCTTTTTTGCTTTGGTCAGTAGTAGACACACTTTCTTAGGGTGCTGAAAAAATGACGTGTTTCACATATTTTCAGCAACCATCTTAATATTGCGGGATACACAATGCAAATAGAGAAATAGTAGGTTTAGTTCCAAGCGTTGCTCTTTTCTTTCTGGAGATTTTAGGTTTTGAAGCTGGTTCTCGGATGTACCTAAAATTAAGTGATGTGGGTAGTCAGCAGACACCAAACGCTGAACCTGACATTTAAACATAAGGATTTTGCACGTTCGCAAGATTTCTGTAGGGCAGAGAGGCACGTAGACGTAATGATGCCCCGTTTCACAGGTTTCGAATGTGCACTCTTGTAAGCCTTTTGTTTGGCCTTTGCTTATACGAGCAAAAAATGTCGGCATCGCTGAACTGCAGTTTAAGGTCTAGAAACTGGATGTGGTTCTCCTTAGTTGATTCATGGTTGAAATTCAAGCCTTGCCCCTAAGATGAGAAGGAGTTAATGAAAGTGGTGACAACACTGTCAAGGTCATTATTGGAAGAATGATCTAAAATCCCTAAAAGTTGTCGATATAGTGAAACACCTGTAACACTTGGAGTTTAGAAAGCTCTTAATTTCTCTAGTCGTTTATCCAAAAAGACCCTAAAGACACGAAGCACAGGAGCAATCGAGGAATTATTGCATATACTAGATTTTTGTACATAAAAGCGACCGTACGGAAAGGTGGCTTTGGTGCTTAGGTGAAAGTGTAACAGCTCCAAAAAATGTTCTCTACTACCGCCAGCTGTATTCTGAAAAACTTCCTCGCCATGCTCTTCAACCCTTTTCCCGGTGAAATTATACAGAGTCTCGTGCAGTATAGAATTGAAAAGTTTTTTCACATCAAAAGATACGGTGGTAGTAGCGAAGGGCACTCCTTCTTCCAGGGCTGGGACAAGGTCTTTTGAGCTGCGAATTAGGTACAGATCATATCCCTTAATTTGGTCAAGGTGTGGCTTCAAAAATGAACCCACGGCACTCTGTCATCTGTGCCTCTATGAAACAACCGCGCGTAGCGAGCAATCCACCTGGGCGCAGGGCGTGGACGGGAACAAAATTGAACCATGCGCAGCGGCGCGGCCACCAATATGCCCTTGCACTGCAAGAGATGCGACAGCAAAAGCTGTTTGCCGCATCTAGAACCGACTAAACCCCTTTCAAAGGGAAACAGAAAGAGAAGTCATCGAGGAAAGGGGTGACAACTGCGCTAGCTAACCTTCTTTATCACTATCAAGGGACGAAATTGTATTCTTAGGCAGGCACATTAGGACTCACCCACACTCTTAATTCACGCGTGGCCTTACTTTTTACGTCACTCCCTGGTGCAGAATTTCCTCTCGATTGTTGCTTGTTTTTTGTTTTGTAGAACCTTATATATGCTCTGCCTTCACGAAATATAGCCAGTTGGAAGTCGGCGCTTTCTGTGTGCCTCTATGTTCCCCCTCAAGCCCTGTCTTCCTCTTGTTGTTCAAAAGAAATATTCTGAAGAAAACCTCCATTGTACAAAGGCTGGCTCGAGATACAAATTACTTCATCAACCACTGTTAATCTTTTCGCGTGAATTGAATGCAAAGGCGACCGCATGCAACATGGGTGGGGTCCAGCTAGCGAAGCAATAGGCGGATGGGACGGGCGTGGCCATCTGTGTGAATTCGTTTTGATGCGGTTGCGGAAAGGCAATTGCTGACGCCGGAGGAGTAGCTTGATGTAAGGTTGTCTGTAGGCAGCGGAGGAGGCAGGGTTACGCATGCGTGCGTAATTAGCCAAAGCGTGACTCATACTATCCATTTGGACACCCTTAAATGGATGCTGAGTGGTCAGGTGTTTACCACGGCGCCTCATACTATTGCTCTCACCCTTTTAGTATAGACATATGCATTTATCGCCTAGCTATAAGAGCAAGCTCTAGCTCGCGTGCTCCTATATAAATACATGTAAAACGAGCATTCGTTTTTTTCAGCAACCACTGCACCAAATATGAGGAGGCTTGCTGCAATAAAAAGAAATACTTAAAAGCTAGTGACTGTTGGTTCCGAATTTTGATTTACGCTGTCAATTTTTTATTAAAAACTGAGAAAAATCAAACATCTTTAGAAAACGAAACTATCAAGTTTACAACTCTGTAACTCACCAATGAAAACTGATACCACAATTCTGTGATCTGCATATAATTGTAAGTCTAAAGCAGAGAAAATTGATATGTTACATGTGAATCTAAAAAAAAATATAGCAATATGGAAATGCACCTTTTGCATAACCCTCGTACACAACGCAACAAGTTCACCTAAGGTATAAAATGACATAATAAATTTGTCTGCTTTCAAGGATCTAATGGATGACGTTTACGCAACCGCAATATCTGTTCTTCATCCAGAACTCTTAATTTGTAAACTTCGTGATTCTAATATTTTTTTGAAACTTTGCAGTTTTTCAAAATGCATGTCACAAAATTCAAACCATAAATCGAAATTGAGATTCCAACAGTCACAAGATATTAACTTTCCCCCTAAAATGCAACAAATTTAAATAACATCGGTCCAGGAGTTGTCTTAGCCAAACGTTCGTGCGTTTTACATCTATTTGAATAGGCCGCGTCAGAGTCGGGCCCGAGCTAAATCTTCCTCTTAACGTCTCCTTTTTACGAGTGACGTATGGCGAACGGTCAAAGCGGACGGGCGAGTTTAATGTTTTGTGCCGGCACACCTATTGTTCTTGCGGTCGATAGGTTGTTTGCTGCTCCAACGGTAGCTATCAGCCACCTGCACAATGTGTTTAAACTGCGTAATACCGCCCTGTATTGTGAAAGGTATTTCCTGATAAAGAAAGAACAGCGCTTCAAGACGGGACGCAGAGGGGGAACCACACACACACGCTGCGTGGACGAAGAACTCTTTGTTTATTATCTGTTTGTTTACTTGTCACTTCGCTTTTTTCCATATGGTTTCATAAGTGTGTTTTAAACATTTTTGTGGTTTTCAGGCACAATTACCCGTCCAGAACAGTTGGCAGAAAATGTGATATAAACCCATAGGACATTCGGGTGCCTGTAGATTACACTGACATATGCATTTGTTTATATTTTTCGGGCGACCGCTTTTCACCGCCCAACAAATTTGTTATCGCTCAGCGCGTAACGCGCCCGCATGCATCGGAAATTTCTAGAATGTTGTCGATGGCTTCTTCTTCTGTCTGTTGTCCTCGAAGCTTGCTTAATGTTACTGCATGAGTTAAGTGAATTGTGTAGAAATTTCTGGAAGATAAGCGGACACCAGCGATTAATCTGGAACTCTCGATGGCTCATGCATAAAAGCCGACGTGCTTGACTGGTAGGTGAGATTTCGACGATTGCCCACTGTGTTCGCCGCTGGGCTTTGAGTGTAATTTGCTTTTGTGGGTACACCTTCATCCAATAAAAAGATAGTTTCGCCATTTACAGTTTTGCCGCTGTATTATTTACTGTCGCTACCACGGGAGATCACTTTGATAATAACAAAAAAAATGCTCCAATAACTCACGCGCACAAATATTTCGCTAGTTGAAAAAGAAGCTGAGGAATATGGCGTTTACGTGCCAAATTACGTTGTGTGGTTTTACGTGCCAAAACCACTCTCTGATTTGGAGCCACGCCGTAGTGGAAATTTCTACCACCAGGGCTTCTGTAACGTGCACCCAAATCTAAGTACATAGGTGTATTCGCATTCCGCCGCCATCGAAATGCAGCCGCCGTGGCCTGGATTCGATCCCCCGACCTCATGCTCAGCAGCCCAACAACATATCCACTGAGCAACCATGGCGCCTAAGAAAGCGCAGAGAAGAATTGGAACGCTTCAGTGAGCCATCTTCTCCAGCACTTTCTAGCGCGCCATCCTTTTCAGCGCTTTGCTCGGGAATGCCGCTCGTGCTTGGAGTGCGTGCGCTGCTCTAACATTTGGTCCCAAGCGCCGGTGACTAATAATGGCCTTTACATGTGGTGAAGGGTGCTTCGGCCTGCAACGTTCATCCTGGAACATCGATCCCTTACCCTACGCTCAACCATGCCTGAAGACTCATCCCAGCAAACCACTCCTACTCTCTCCCAGCAAGCGCCTTCTCCGTCCATCATGTGCTCTGGTGTGCTTCCCCACAGTGACCTTGCCATTTTCAGCGGCGCGGCTGACACCGACGTGGAGGACTGGCCTACGACCTATGAGAGGGTAAGCGCCCACAACAAATTGGGCATCTACGCAAAACTGAGCAACGTGCTCTTCTATCTCGCGGGTGTGGCCAGCCTCTGGAACCACAACCATGATTCCGATTTTCCGACGTGGTATTCGTTCAAGAACTCCGTAGCGGCTCCCGTTGGTCGCGCGGCCGGGCGCAAGCTCCTTGCGGAATCGCGTTTGCGCGACCGTGCGCAGCAATCCGGTGAATCATTTACCAGCTAAACCAGTAGGATGTTCTGGACTTCTGTAAGAGAGTGAACGCCACGATGTGGGATTGTGACAAAATCCAACATGTCACGAAAGGGATAGAAGATGATACTTTCAATATGCATCTTGCAAATTATTGTCAGTCCGTGACCAACATCGTCACTCGATCACAAAGAAATGAGGAGTTACGCAGGCAGCGCTCGGTGCCACGTAGCCCTTCATCGCGTGACACACACATTGCTTGTTTGGCTACCATCTCCGACCTGTCAGCGCTGCATACAGAAATGAAAGCATTCGTCCGGGAGGAAGTTGCACGTTAGCTCTCCTTGATGACCTTAGCTGAGGCGCCGCGTATACAACAGCGTGCCTCAAATGTTATGCCTTCGTTCCACCGCGCAGGAAACCGCCGTAGTCTTACCCGACCAGAGCCATCATTTTCCTGTAGATGCTTCACTAAGCTACGCTGAAGTCATTGCACCGCACCCCCAGGTCCCGGTGGCTGCACCACTCAGCTACGCTGAAGTCTTCGCGGAGGCCCACCCTCTCTCTGCTCGTATGCCCCTCCATTATGACGACGTCTGCAGCCCACCACTGAATCATATCAGCAGCCGGCGCGCACTATGCGTCCTATGACATGGATGGGTCGTGCCCCAAAGAACCGGTGGCGTTTTCCTAACAACTGGCCCATATTCTTTGCGTGCGGCTACGCCGGTGATGTCGCCCATTTGGGTAATCTTGTGCAGCCGCCTAGCACCACACCATGCGTGATCAGCCACTCATACTGTCCATATAACGCCCACTCGGCGGCTATGTCGCCGAATTCGGGCTTGACGCCGACTACTCGCCATTTGCCGCCTCCTCGCTGTCGCTCTGTGTCGCCAATGCGACTTTGCCCCGTCGATCGCGACGAGGAAATCTAATAGTCACAGTTCAAGAGGTAAGGGATGCGACACTGTCGAAATGGAAAAGTCCTCAGCGCCATCCCTTGGGCGTTATCGACGTGTTTGTTGACGGTGGTCACGCATATGCACTCGTAGAGTCATACGGTGGTATCCACATATGGTGGCTTCCACCGCATTGTGTTACGGGCGCAAAGCTTTGCCGTATACTTGGGAATGTCACGAGGTCCCTTTCTGAGCTGTCCCTCCACAAAGTTAGCGCTCAGAATATTCAGCCCTTAGCGTCTCACCCTATTCGTGTTGTCATTTCGGACGTTCTATATTCCGTCGAATTTATCATGACTTCTTCATGCTCGCATGACCTCATCTTCGGCTGGGATTTTCTCTTCGGCCATATTTCCGTGATTTATTGCCTACGCGCCGAAATAAACCACTAGCTGTTGTCAGACTTGACGCTGGCTGACAGTCCAACTTCGAACAAGCTACTCGTCAAAGACAACACCACAGTCCCTCCGAACCCGTCAGTGGTTGTGTCCGTCTATTGCAGCAGCCTCTCCGGCACTACTGCGCTACTTTCTCCATCCGACTGTTTTGCTCCAAAAGAGGTACGCTGCTACATTTTGCGACCGTAAAAGTCATTGAGGGATCGAGCGCTATCTTTGTGAGCAACCGGTTGACGTGCACTGGGATGCTACCGCGAGGGAAATGTCCTGGCAGCGTGGAAGCCATTGAAGCCACGCAAGGTATGGACGTGCCCAATGGCGCGCCCTGCGCCATTTACAGTACGTTCACTTCTATTTCTACTTCGGCGCTGTCGCCATGTGATATATTTGGTTTCTCCATTGGTGATGACCTTATGCTGGCACAACGTTCCCAGCTTCTGGGCCTGTTAGAAGAATTTCCTTCTTTCGACCTCGGGAACGTTACCTGGGTCGGGCGTCCACTGTCACGCATCGCGTCGACACCGGCTCCCAACCGTTATTGCAGCCACGCCCTTATCGCGTGTCTCCCGCAGAACGGCGTGTAATTAACGATCAAGTCCACGAAACGCTTCCACGCAAAGTGATTCGGCCTTCGAACAGTCCATGGGCATCAACTGTCGTCCTCGTTGCGTAAAAAGAAGGTTCTATACTGTTCTGTGGGGACATTCAGCGCGGCAGAAATATTACTCGCAAGGACGGTTACCGACTACCATGATTTTACGACGATACTGACATCCTACAAGGACCAGAATTATTTTCTATTCTCGATCTGCGCTCAGGCTATTGGCAGATACTCACGGCAGACGACAATCGACCGAAGATAACTTTTGTCACGTCCGACGGCTTGTACGAATTCAACTTCGTGCCGTGTGGGCTTTTTAATGCTCCCGCAACATTGAAACACATGATGAATACCATTCGGCGAAACATGAAATGGCATACATGCTTGTGCGTCCTTGACAACGTCATTGTTTTCGTTCCGGACTTCTCCACGCACCTTTAACACCTGCGGCCTGTTTTGACGTGCTTGCAAAATGCCGGCCTCCAGCCAAGTTCAGAGAAGTGTCGATTTGCAGCGCGGCTGCGAGCCATAATCGCTTAGGTCGTCTTCAAGGATGGAATTCTCCCCAATCCAGCCAAACTTCACGGTGTTGCCGAATTCGCTAAACCTACATCCGTCAAAGACCTGCCCAATTTTGCAGGTCTGTTTTCCTACTATTGACAGTCCATCCGAAACTTAGTCACCATCATATCGCCCTTGACGAAGCTCCTTGGAAGCAGCGGGCCCCTCACTTCGTGGTCGTCAGAGTGCGACGAGGCGTTCGCAATCCTGCGCCTGCTTCCTGACGTCACCTGCAACTTTGCGTCACTACGACGCGACGGTCCTTACAGAGGTGCACACTGATGCCAGTGGTCTTGGCCTCGGCGCAGTCCTTGTGGGATTTCTGAATACGTTAAGGCTTACGCAAGTCGCACATCTACGAAAGCCGAGACCAACTACACCGTGACAGAAAGAGAATGTTTGGCGATCATCTCGGCTCTTACCAAGTTCCGAAGACATTTCAATGGCCATCCATTTGAGGTCGTCACGGAACACCACGCACTTTGGTGGCAGACGTCACTGAACAACACATCAGACCGCTTTGCCCGTTGGGCATTTCGCCTGCAGGACTACACTATTTGTGTGTTCTCCCGTAGCCGCCGCCAGAACATTGACGCGGGCGCCCTCTCGCACCCTGCCTTTCCCGACAATGCTCGCTGCTCCGTATCCCAGCCTGCCGTTTCCTCCGTCAACCTTCTCACCATCGTTTCTGAACAGCGCAAGAAGCACTGTATCTCGCTGATAGGCTTGTTCTCTTATCCATCCGCACAACCAACTACTCGCGAGTTACGTCGTCAAGCCTACCATGCGCCATTCGCAACGGCCTACTACACCGATGCAATTACACCGCCGGTGGCCGCCAGTGGCTGCTAGCAGCAGCCCGCACTCTGCGTTCAGAAGTATGCGCGCTGTTCTACTGTGACCCACAGCGTGCACACCCAGGAGTATTAAAAACTTACCAGCACATTAGACAGTGGTACTACTGGTGCGGGATGTACAGCGAAATTGAAAAGTTGGTTCGCTCGTGCCCCGATCGTGAGCGCCGGAAATCTTCACCACGCCCATCGCCAGCCAGCGTGCAACCGTTATGTTGCCCCAACTGGCTGTTCGAGCGCGTCGCGGATCGAGTTGTATGGGCCTCTGACATCTCCTGGTAACCGCTGGGCTTTCGTGGCCGTTGGCCACATCACGCAATACGCCTAAACTGCTGCTCTCGCAGTGGCTGCCGCACGTGATGTTGCCTTCTTCCTGCTTCGACGATTCATACTGCGTCATGGTCCATCACCGGAGTTAGTTAGCGATCATGGAAGTGTCTTCTTGTCAGAAGTCGTCGAAACCATCCTCAATAAGTTCTACGTTATGCACCGCACAACTGCTTACCTTCGCAACCTACACCTAAAATACCGCCACTCTGAGCACCACTGGCTTTTATGTCTTTTTCATTAGGTACGGCCCGCACCCGTCGCACACAATCGACACAACTCTTCCGTACAAGCCGGATGCATCTGAGTGTGCGCCTATTTCTGCCACAGCCAGACATGCCGAAGAGTGCCGCGATCTCGCGCGGGACTTTGCTTCAAATGACTAAGATCGCCAGAAAAGCGTACGCGGTGACACCATTTAGGCCCCCACGTTCCTCTCCGGAGCGCTCGTGTGGCTCTGCGTCCCTTCCACTGCACCTGGGCTCCCGTTGAAACTACTGCCCGACTATGAAGGCCGCTGCCACCTCGTCGAACGCACATCTCCGGTCAACTACGTGATCGAGCCCGTTCAACGGCCTTTCGACATGTGGCGCGGTGGATGAGACATTGTCAACGTCGACCACCTCAAGACCCACTATGCTAGATCACTGTTAGGTCACCGGGTATCTGCCTTTTCGTTCCTGGGAGTAATTATATACAGAAGCATTGGAACGATATAGTGAGTCGTCCTCTCCAGCACTTGCTAATGGGTCGTCCTCTTCAGAGCTATTTCTCGCGAATGCAGCTCCTGCTGGGAGTCTGTGCCCTGCTCTAATGGCGGGCGCCAAGCGCCGGTAACTAATAAACACCTTTACAAAAGGAATTGTTCACTCCCCGCACTAAGTTGCTGGTTTGCTCATAACATGAAACACATCTCCCTATCAGGTATTCTCAAGTAATTACCCCAAACATAAAATTTAACGTAACTTTCTTCGTTTTTATACAGTATAAAAATCACAATGCACCTGGTTAGAGTCCCTATCCTTGGGCCACAAGAAATAAACAAAAATAGTCATGCCTTCTCGCTTGTTCTAAATAATTTTAAGCAGACGGTGCAATTTCCTTTACGAAGATGTTCGTGAAAATTACGAACTAGTCGCATAACACGCGCTATTGCAGCAAACAGCAGCCATACCAATGTCTCAAAACATTCATTTTCGTGTGTTGAGTGAGGCTCTAGCTCGTGCTTGCTGCTCCACAAGCACGAGATGGAAGCCTAAGACGGCTGTTTTCAAGATTTCGAAAATTTGCAGTGTATTTGTTTGGGTTAGATTGTTTTAGGACATCTTGAAAGTATTTAACGTAGCCATTACAAGAGAAGAGAGAAAAGACACAGGCGCACGTGGTAAAGTTCTTAGGTACAAAGCTTGCGGTGCTTATCATGGGGGCAAAGTGTACCTCTAAGTCAGTGAGCGTGAATCGATATAGGGTGGGGAGCAGATGGGCAGAAATTTCAAGTGAAACAGTTGGGTCAACGCTTATGTACTACTTCCCAGTGAGAGGGAAACATCAAATATGCGTTGAAGGGTAAAGTGCGTGGTTTTTGAAGACAGAGTAATTGGAGCTTGATGCTAGCACAGACCGTGGCATTAAAGACCAAGAACAATCACGCAACTTCACCTTCGTGAGGTTTGCAGGAGGGACGTCAGCTTTTATTACATGAAACAGAAACTGTGAGCACGAGGAAAAATTGAAAGTGCAAATATGGTAGGACTAATCGTCAGCATATCAAAAAGCATAACGCAAGCATATCATAACACAATGGAAAAAATAATGCGCGTGGCACAGGCTAACATTTCTTTTTAGAAAATGTGCCAGAACATATAATTCGTACTAATAGTAGTGAATAAATAAATGCACATTGAACTATTCGACAGCCAAGAGAGTGTGCAAAATTGCACAGAATAGTTCAATAACTTGTTGGGCAAGATACATGCACTGCAAGGCACGTGAGAGTTTTGGCGGTGTGTAGCGTTATTCTACCGTCCCTACCGCCTTCTGTTACATTTTGTTGTTACTGTATACAAAACTACGTTATGCCTCCTGCTGGATAAAGGAAATGATAAAAAGCGTGTAACTTTTATATCGTCCCTAGTGGTGTATGAAGTCATTGGTGCGGCTCTGGCGTATTAAATTTCGATAAAAAAAAAGTCACAGCTTCGCCCGAAACGCTAAGTATCGATTGCGTTATCAATTTAGCAGAGAACCAAACGAAGCAACGATAGTGGCTTTATCGGCAGTGTAAACTTGAAAACATTCACTTCCTAACTAAATTCATAAGTATGGATTCAGCGCGCACCACCAAACTTGAACGCATCACAGTCGAAGACCGTGGCCACTCACACTCAAAACGCTGGCGTCAACGAGCGTGGCAGCAGAAGTGAGTGAAGTGACCTTCGCGCTGTCTACCGCTTCAAAGCAAACTGAACGGTGAGGACACAGCTCGCACAAAGGCTGATCGCTCTCAAGATAGGGCTCATGCGACCGCGTGCGACCATGCGCGGTCGTGCAATGTACGCAGTTGCTGCCAGAGTACGACGCCGGCCGCCTTCAGTCTAGCGTTGCGTCCCCACTTTCCTCCCCTGTGCGCGCGAGAGGGAGCCGCGATCGTCCATTCCTCTTGGGGGGGGGGGGGGGGGCGTCGTAAAATACGCAGTTGCTGCGATGGTGAACAACGCATCCCCCCATCGCTCGCTGGCCCGCTCGTTCCCTCCATCCCACCCCCCTACGGCCTTTCGCGCGACGGAAGGCAGCGCGTTTCCTCTGACGTTTGCACCGTTGCGCGCGACATTATGAGCCGCGATTGTCAGCGTCTGTGGCGCACTTTCACTCGCGCATTAGCTTTGGGCGCGCTGCAATGGTGTTATCGCAGTTGGACTTTACGAGGAAGGGGTGACGCCGACGCCTAGGGCATAAATACGCATGACCTGTTGATACAATTGCTCTGGCAATAAAATAGGCGTGGCCACTGGCCAATCTGCAAAAGTGCGCTATCACTCATAGGACTGCTAGAAATATGGAACATGGATATGTCTCCAATTGCAAAGGTCCCTGCTCTTGAAACGCTAAATAATGATGACTTCTCTTACAGCACACTAGTTGTGTTCAACTTCAGTCACAGAATGGGTGTCCGTGATAGAAAGTGTGCCACTTCACGCTGAATGGCAGCCACTTGTAAATATCATGCAGTGAACAGGATAAGACATCGAGTAAACTATCGTGATGCCATTTCTTTTCATTTTGCTGATGCTCGATGGAGAGATCTCACGAGTACTATGTACTACAGTAAGTGATCAAGATGTTGATTAGTTGCGTTACTCGTGTTGAATCGTGAACAATATTTTTGTTTTTTGAAAGCTGGAAGGAGATTAGCTCCAATATGACTTTCTGTGTAAATAAGAATTTTTGCGCTCAATCCTGTACAATAAATTTTATTTCTAAACGAATAATATTAAACGTTGAAAATATTTCTATTTCTGTTAGAAAAAATTAACAGTTTAATGTTTATTCTACACTATCTAGAATGGGTACCTGTGTTAAAGACATGTAAGACTCACGAACTGGAAGCTTATGTTGTAGCAATTACAGTACTCCACAATCGCAGTAGATCTACTTCATTAATTTTTGTACTCACAGGCTAAACAAGCTACAATCCATGCATTACCGCACTTGGCTACAAAACTATGAAATGACAATTTTAAAACATTTCATCCACCTGGTATGGAAAGGGAATACGTAAATAATGCTAGAGCAGCAGTTTGTTTTCATAGGTCATCCAGTGACACTGCTGTTTGCACCTAAATAGTAGTATTTTATTTTACAATAACAGAACAAACCATTTTTGACGCACGTATTGCATAACAGAGCAGCGCCGTCATGATACAGAACGGTAAAATGAATTATAAGTAATAGAAAACGTAACTACATAGCACTTTTAGCCTCGACGATTGTTGCATTCGCGTGATAAAAATGATATACAAATCCTAAAAATAAATTTTTTGTATGCCGGCCATGAATTAGAGAAAAGAAAATTTCAAATAAATTGCCTTGCCGAAACCCGATTTCAAGCAAAGTTATGTAGGTTGAATATTGCTTCATTCTATCCCAAACATTGGCTGGTGAAATTTTGCAAATAACTTTAAAACCAAACTTTTCACATAGCCTTGCGATGACCTTGATGTACAACATACCACCTATTCGTGTTCTTTGTTGATCATTTCACATTGGATCTAATTGACTGTTGCAATATTTATTCATTTATTCATTTAAACATACCTTACAGGCCTCAAAGTGAGGCATTGAGTAAGGGGCGCAGTACACAGAAAATACATAGAGTACATGATTTTACAAACAACTACCGCAAGTGCAACCGAGATGAAAAAGAATGATTTACTTCACGATTCACTAGGGAAAAAAGAAAACGTAATATAATAACAAGGAATAAATAACAAAGATCTTTTTTTCAGTCAGACGTGTAGTTAACAAGACAGGAGTCTTAAACAGCACTAATGATTAAAAAAAAGACTGAAATATACTAACGCGACATTCCAACGTAACGGTAAACACAGCGACGTAATGGTAATAATGCGACAATAAGCTGTAAAAGATGGTGCAAGTACAAGAAAGCATTGTGCGACAAACGTAAAACTTCACATTTCTTTAGTCGCATATTCCGTCGAGGCATCACGGAATGAATCGTAGTTGGACTGGTATGCAATGCTGTCCAGGAGCGAATTCCATATTTTCATAGCACGAGGAAGAGCAGGGTAATGGAATGCTTTTGTAGAAACTTAAAGGCGGGCATAGATTAAATGATTATGAAGCCTATGTGACGTGGAGTGGCGTCGTTTTAAGCATGCGGGTGTTCGAGCGGAGTGAAAGAATTAGTGAAACAGTGATAAAATGGCAATGTCTCGGTGAGTGCTCAAAGATTGTAATGAAAGCTTAACTTTTAATTGTGTTACACCATATTGGTAGCTGTAATCGTTTATGATGAAGCGGCATGCTCTGTTATGGATCCGTTCTAACGTTTCAATGAGGTATTTCTGGAGAGGGGACTAAGTAGGACATGCATACTCGATCTGGGACGAACTAGAGTTAGGTAAGCTAGCTTGCGAACATTTGAAGTAACATTTATTAAGTTGCCTCGCAAGCGCCCCAACGATTGGGAGGCGTTAGCTGAAATGGACGTGATATGCTCTGTCAAAGAAAAATTTGATGTGAATAGAACTCCTAGACACTTATACTGTGTAGCTGTTGTAACGGCGTAATTATTAATATGGTAGGGATACGGGGAGGTTGCCGACTTCCGGGTAAACAAATTACTTTGCATTTTGTGGTATTCAAAGTCATTAGCGATTTATTGCACCAGCTAATAATTTGTTGAAGGTCTTACTGAAGAACGAGATGATCATCTGATTTTTTAATAAGGCAATAAATTATGCAGAAGTCGGCAAATGCTGTTATGGTGGAGGACAAATTTTGAGGCAGGTCGTTAATAAACATCATACCTTGCTGGTGAAGCAGCGCTTATGATGATTACTCACCAACTAGCCGAACTTTCAACATTACTGAACGTCGTTAATAAAGATTAGAAAAAGCAGGGGACCGAGGACGCTACCCTGTGGTACACCAGAAGAAACTTTCGTTACGGGGGAAGAGTAGTTATTTGCAATAGTAAACTGCTGACGATTAGACACAAAATTTCGGAGCCATCACAATGTAAAACAGTCCAATTTAAGTGCGGAGATATTTGATATTAGGCGACAATGTGCGACACGATCGAATGCCTTCGAAAAATCAAGAAACAAGCCACCAATTTGTATTTTATACTTTGTGTTAATGTGTACGTCTGTTGTAAATTCAAATAACTGTGTCTCGCACGAAAGGCCCTTCCTAAAGCCATGCTGATTATGAAAAAAGAATTTGTTAGTCTCAAGTTGTCTGTAAATCGGCGAAGCCATAATCAAGCAACTTGCAGGGAATGCATGTCAAGGAAATGGGACGCTAATTCTCACAGAAGTTCCTATTGCAATTTTTAAATACAGGTATAACTTTCACCATTTTCAAATCTGCGAGAAGGTGGCCTGTCGCAAGTGACTGTCTGAGTATGTGAAAGAGAATTTCGCTTGATATTTCTACCATTTTCTTTAAAATATTTGAATTGATACCATCTATGCCACATGAAGAAGGCACCTTAGCGTTATTTATGAGAGAAGAGATGCCCTCCAAAGTGACTTGAATAGGTACTAGGTATTGGTAGCTTAATTCTGCAACAAAAGCTATATTTTAAGTCTTCTCCTGTGTAAATACAGAGCTGAAGAATGAATTAAAACCTCTGAACATTCGATGTCTGGAATAGGAATATTACTGTTGTTTTGTAATGACAATTATACGGAATCGTTGTTAGGCATTATTATTTTCCAAAACTTGGCAGGATTGTTCCTAAGCAGCTCAAGAAGATCATTAGAAAAGTATTTATCTTTAGAAAGCTGAGCAGTAAGATTTAAGGTACGTTTTGTAATTCTGCCGTGCTGCTGAAGTGCGGTCTCGCTTAGCAATATTATTCAAGTGTTTTTTCTTGTTCCTCATGCGCTGAAACGTTTTAGTAAACTAAGGGTGCAACATATCGTTCCTTATATTAACGAGTGGAAGATAGTTGTCTACTAATTCGCACAGTGTATTTTAAACATGAGCCAGTTTTCTTCAACGGATCTATAGTAAAATGATGGGCACATTGGGTTTTCGAAGAAAGCTTAAAATTCTGAGGTTATTGTTTTAGAATTGCGCCTATTGTAATCACGAATTCGCTTTCTCGTTTTTCCTCGTAACCGGTGGCTTTGTGTTTATTGTTATTTGAAGCTAATGGTGGTCGCTGAAACCATCCATCCAAATATTGTATGTGACCTATTGTTGCAGGTGCACTACTAAGAATGAGATCTAGAACACCCGCACCAGGTGTGGGTTTCGTGACAGCTTGAAAGAGATTGAAATCTAAAGACAAGGAGATGATAAATTCGTCCAATCCATTAGCGGATAATTGAAATCCCCAAGAAGATAGATTAAATCAGCCGGGAAGCGTTTCTGAGTTAGGAAGAAGGAATTGTGTCGCGCAGAGCATTGATGAAAGAATTGTTAGAATCTGGTGCACGGTAACAATTAGCTATTAGTATCCTAGAAGATGACATCGTGCAGGCCACGCAAACAATCTTGAGCTCAGAATTAGTGTTGACTAAAAATGACGTAATAGTTTTCTTTACACCAATCAAGACACCGCCCCCTCTTTTAAGAGAGTGGTCGCACCTATATATATCATACATGTTTGAAGGTGAAAAGATGTCATCATTGTTTATTGCAGAATGCAGCGATGTCTCCGTGAAAGCGATAATGTCGGATTTACTGTCTTCCAGGAAGGAAGAGATGAGATCGCGCTTTGATAATATGCTTCGTATGTTGGCATACGATAGTGAGAGCGAGGTTGAAGTCGGGGTTAATTTTAGTACTTGTTGACACTGTGCGCATGCTCACAACCGTAGCTATCTATTCAGTGGGAGAACTGCACTTGCAGAACCAGCGTAGATAGAAATTCTTGAATCAATACGCTGCTTGTCCACTGAAAGCTTAAAAGCTTTATTCTTTGTTTTCCCAAATTCAATTTGCTTTTGTCGAGCACGTCGAGTTTCTGGTGAAAAATCTTCGCGAACGGAATATGACGTTCCCTTCAGTTTGTGTGCCGAAGAGAAAATGCGATCTTTCTCCTTAAAGACATTCAGCTTGGCTATGATGGGTCTCCGTTTGTCCTCGCCATATCTTCCCAACCGATGCATCCGCTCGAATTGTTGTTTATTTATTCTGATGCCAAGCTTATCCCACAGAAGTCGATTGTTTTCTACTCTGACTTTGTCCAGTCTTCTCTAGCATAATCTTTCAAACCGAAGAAAAGCAGATTCGAACGCCGCAGCCTATTCTCGGAGTCGTCACAGCGCGCTGTTTGATCCGCACCGATGGCACCGGCTGTTGAAATCTCAGCGCTGCCACCAGCTGTCGGAACCTCAGTGCTGACACCCGTTGTTGCAACCGGACCGTTGGCGCCCGTTGTTGCAAATGGGTCGCAAGCCCCAAGGGTAGCGTTGGCCTGGCGGCCTGGGGCACACTGGAAGCATCCGAAGGTCCCAGCAAAGCATGAGGCGACTGCTAACAGAACAACTTGTTTATTCTAGCATCGCAAAGAGCGGGCGGTCAGGTCGACCGAAGTAGAGAGACGGGAGAGCACGTTACTCAACAGAAGAAATCGGAGCCTCTCTCCTGGCGTCCGGGGTCAGCTGCTCTTATACTCTTGGCGTCGCGGGCAAGAACGAAGGTCACGGGACGACACCACGTGACAGCGGCGACGGACGGACTGAGAGACACGTTGGGACAAGGAGGTGACGCATCAGCCGGGCCGGCGCCGGTCAGACCTCCTCGCTTCACACTGGGGGAGCTCCTCTCCCCAGCTGCCGCGCTTTGACAAGCGTGGGCACACACACACACACGCACACACGAAGACACGTGGCACTGAAACATGCCGGGACGCGCTCGGCGGGGATGCGTCGCGGCCGCTCCGAACGGGCCAAAATGTCCGCCGCTTTGAACGAAGCTCCGGCGTACGTTGCATCCGCGCTGGCTTTACCGCGCGTCGTAGGCGAAACGTAACAGACCGCCCCGCCGGGAGAGGGAGATCCCGAAGGTCAGGGGACTGCATCCGCTGTCCGGAGGGATGTCGCTCGATGATGCTCATAACCGAAGTCGGTCGTCCCTCGGCGTTTCTTGAGCGCAGCGCACCGAGAAGGCCTCGTTCTCACGTTCAGGTTCACACAGGACACTGCAAAGTGACTTCAGGAGAGTTGCCATTTTTGTTCTCTTTCCCAGCAAGCGTTAGAACTGCGCCGAAACCCAGCCGCTCAGTCTGCAAGCACGGCACAACCCTCACTAAGCCATGCCAGGCTCTTTCCCCTTTTATACTACTGCCTAGTTCCTGACAGTAGTCTACAGCATTACTCAGAACGCGTCCACAAATCAGAAAATTGCACTAGAAAGCACATCATCACTTTGAAACACTACACAAAAGTAATATGTTAAAAATCCTGCCTCAGGAAGAAAAACATCAATAACAAACAATTTTGAGGCTGATTCCCACGTTAGGGGCTTCGACTTAAGCCATCGGCGTTACCGTTGAGACTCCCCTTTTTGTAACGCACCTCAAAGGAATGTTGTTGCAAAGCGAGGCTCCAGTGCAGGAGGCGGCCATTTGTGAAACAGATAGTCTGCAGCCTTTGGAGAGGGCAGTGATCCGTTTCGAAGCATGCGAAGCGGAGATCGCAGCGAGCGACCGTACTCTAGCTCACCTGGCGAAAACCCTGTAGCCGCATGCGGCGCGGTCTTCAATGCAAACATCACCCCAGGCAGAAACAGCTCCCAGTCAGTTTGTTGTTCAAACCACAGTGCTCTCAACACGCGCTTCATGACGGAGAGGAGCTTCTCAAGGGAATTCGACTGTGGGTGGTACACTGAGCTGTGTAACAGGTGTACCCCACACCTTTCGAGAAAGGCTGTCGTCAAAGCGCTAGTAAACACTGTGCCCTGATCTGATTGGATGTCCGCAGGAAAACCAACTCGCGCAAATATGGACAGTAGTGCATTGACTATCTCAACTGAGCCGAGTTCTTTAAGCGGCACTGCTTCAGGGAACTTTGTCGCTGGGAAGATCACAGTCAAAAGGTGTCTGTACCCCGTGGCTATTACCGGCAGAGGTCCCACTGTATCAATAACGAGCCGTCTAAAAGGCTCCGTAATGATAGGTACCAACTTCAACGGCGCCCTCGATTTGTCCCCTGGTTTGCCCACCCGCTGACAGGTGTCACATGTCTTCACAAAGTGGTCTGCGTCCCGAAAACACCCTGGCCAATAGTACTCTTGCAAGAGACGGTCCTTAGTTTTCTTAACTCCTAGGTGTCCGGACCACGAACCCCCATGAGACAAGCGCAACAGATCCTGACGATAGTATTGAGGCACGATCAGCTGATCGAACTCCACTCCCCTGCGGTCTAGATACTTCCGGTACAGGACCCCACCTCTTTCCACAAAGCGAGCATTTTTCTTGGCGATACCTTCCTTGACAATGCAGCGTATGTTTTCTAGGCTGCCATCCTTCTTTTGCTCGGCTATCAAAGCCGACCGGCTGACTTTTAGCAACCTATTAAGTCCGTCTGACGTAGGCGCTATGAGCAAATCAGCAGATAGCTCTTCTAGCTTTCCCGTGTCAGGCATTTCCTCTCCAGTATCTGTTGCCTTTAACGCTACAGGCTCAATTTTATTCAGTTCGGGCGTGCTCTGAATATCAGCTTGCTGCGCCTCTGACCCTTTCTCATCGTTCGACAACGTCGGCCCCGCAACTACCGCCTTTGCAGCGAGCTCCCGAACCTTCGATCTGGTTAAGGCCTGAACGCTAGCCTCACCAAACAAAAGCCCCTTCTCGCGCAGGAGGTGATCGGACCTGTTCGAAAATAGGTACGGGTACTGGGGGGGCAGCATAGATGACACTGCCGCCTCCGTCTCAAGTGCTCTGAAAGGTCCTTCAATAAGCACTTTTGCTACGGGCAGACACACGCTATGAGCTTCCACGGCTTGCTTGATCCATGCGCACTCGCCCGTGAACATATCGGGTTCTACGTAAGAGGGGTGAACTACATCCATTGTAGCTGCGGAATCGCGAAGCACTCGGCACTCTTTCCCGTTTACGAGGAGGTCTCGCATGTAAGGCTCGAGAAGCTTCATGTTCTCGTCAGTGCTGCATAATGACAAAAACACAACTTTTGTTTTTGTTTCTGGACACTGCGCCGAAAAGTGACCCGGCTTCTGACACGTATAACAAACGCGCGCTTGCCTCGTCTCGAACCGCTTTCTGCGTTCGGCTTCGGCTGCCGCCGTCTCCTTACGTTCGGTCGGACTGCTTTCACTTCCATCCGCACTACGTGTGTCCCCCTTTGCTCTCATGGGCGTGAACTTCGGCCTCTCAAACTTGGAGCCAAATTCACCCTTTTGACCGTCCTTAGCTCCGCGAGCCCGACGCGTCACAAACTCTTCGGCTAGCTCAGCAGCTCTAGCCACCGTACTAACGTCTGGCCTGTCCAAGACCCAGTACCGCACGTTCTCAGGTAACCGACTATAAAACTGTTCTAGCCCGAAACACTGCAGAACTTTCTCGTGGTCACCAAACGCTTTCTCTTCTTTGAGCCACTCCTGCATGTTTGACATTAGCCTGTAGGCAAACTCTGTATATGACTCACTTTTGCCCTTCTCATTTTCTCGAAACTTCCGACGGAACGCCTCCGCTGACAGCCTGTACTTTTTTCGCAGACTCGATTTCACTTTGTCGAAATCCTCTGCCTCCTCTCTCTCCAAGCGAGCGACTACGTCGGCCGCCTCGCCGGGTAACAAAGTGAGCAAGCGCTGTGGCCACGTTTCCCGAGAGAACCCCTGCTTCTCGCACGTTCGCTCAAAGTTAACCAGGAACAACCCAATGTCCTCTCCAAGCTTAAACGGCCGCATCAGGTCAGTCATTTTAAACAATACTCGTTCTCGTGCACCGTGTGCCTGACTTCCATTACGAGCGCGTTCCATCTCCACCTCGAGACGCTTCAATTCCAAAGCGTGTTGACGGTCACGCTCTTTATCTTTCTCTTGTTGCTCTCGTTCTATCTGTTTCTCTTGTTGCTCTCGTTATATCTGTTCTTTACGTTCACGCTCATCTTTCTCTAGTTGCTCTCGCTGTTGCTGTTCTTTAAGTTCGCGTTCCTGTCTTTTTGCCGTCTCCCTCTCCTCAATGGTCTCAAGGCATTCCGACAGCTCGTCATCCTCAGCTCCTAACTCAAGAATAGCCCTTAGCAGTTCTGGTTTTCTGAGTTTGTCTGAGACATCCAGACCCAACTCTCTTGCAAGCTCCAGCAATTTCGGTTTGCGCAACGACTTCAAATCCATGGCTGCTCTGAATGCTGCTTTCTCTACTGCCTACTATTGTCTTGCCGCAAACTAACCCGGCAGCAACGACAACCACAATTACCAGCTCTGTTTCTGACACTAACAAAAGCCTGGCAAAACTCAGAAGAAGAAAGTCCCGCACTCACCAAACCTCGCAACCAAGAATTCACCGCAGTCGTTCCGCTGCAGGCAACCAGTCATCACATAGGGCTCGTTGCACTGCTCCCGGATGGTCGTTGTGCTGCTCAGCATACAGTCAACCGCACATCTTCGCTGCTGGCCTCCGTTGTCGCGATCTCACCGCTGGCAACCAGATGTTTGATCCGCACCGATGGCACCGGCTGTTGAAATCTCAGCGCTGCCACCAGCTGTCGGAACCTCAGTGCTGACACCCGTTGTTGCAACCGGACCGTTGGCGCCCGTTGTTGCAAATGGGTCGCAAGCCCCAAGGGTAGCGTTGGCCTGGCGGCCTGGGGCACACTGGAAGCATCCGAAGGTCCCAGCAAAGCATGAGGCGACTGCTAACAGAACAACTTGTTTATTCTAGCATCGCAAAGAGCGGGCGGTCAGGTCGACCGAAGTAGAGAGACGGGAGAGCACGTTACTCAACAGAAGAAATCGGAGCCTCTCTCCTGGCGTCCGGGGGCAGCTGCTCTTATACTCTTGGCGTCGCGGGCAAGAAGGAAGGTCACGGGACGACACCACGTGACAGCGGCGACGGACGGACTGAGAGGCACGTTGGGACAAGGAGGTGACGCATCAGCCGGGCCGGCGCCGGTCAGACCTCCTCGCTTCACACTGGGGGAGCTCCTCTCCCCAGCTGCCGCGCTTTGACAAGCGTGGGCACACACACACACACGCACACACGAAGACACGTGGCACTGAAACATGCCGGGACGCGCTCGGCGGGGATGCGTCGCGGCAGCTCCGAACGGGCCAAAATGTCCGCCGCTTTGAACGAAGCTCCGGCGTACGTTGCATCCGCGCTGGCTTTACCGCGCGTCGTAGGCGAAACGTAACAGCGCCTTAATAACCGCCACCTGCTCAGACACAACGCGTACAGCGTCGGAATCTGTCCCAGCTTTAAATGTGCAATTTAACTCCATTGCTTTTTCCAGACGCAATCCTGTCAGTTAAAATACTAATTTTGTTGTCATCTTCCACTTGCTTCTCCCTTGCAGACTTCAAATCAGCTATCAAGGAATCTTGAGCCTCTTCAAGCCGGCGGATAGCATCTATAACCTGAGCAAGTGAATCTCCTTAACCTTTTGTCATAGGGCCAGGATAATATTCTACATCTCCAGAAAGCAATAGTAAAATAGCAGACAAGGTATGAAATTTGCAAGTAAACAGAGCCATCAAAAACTTTAATTTTTCAATAGACTGTGGCGGGCACGACACTGCCAACAAAGAGTAATTACTACTTTTAAACAATGTGCACCTTTCAGGTAACTAACCTGTAATATTAGCCTTCGTGAGTGCGACATCTGGTTTTCTTCGAACTCTCCTTCACAGTTCGAACATCGCGCTCGGCTGATTGTTGCAGGGTGACATTAGTTGAATTAGTTGCAGGGTGAAAGGAAGTTGTCCGGAGGTGCCTAATGCCATTTTCCAGCATAAATTCCTGAAAATCTTAGCCCGTAAAAGGTGTTTTATTGTCCGTTACAATACAGCCAAGTAGACCAAACCTTGGAAAATATCCCTCGAGTGCTCTGCAGTCAGTTCAACTGTGGCACTTGGCACGGTGACAACTTCAAGCCACTTTGACTTGGAATCTACAAGTATAAGGGGCGTTTTTCTTTCAAATGGTCCGGCTTAGTATAAGTGCATACGTTCCCAGCACTCGGCTCAGGCCATTGCACTAGTTCAGCCTTTGCTGGCAACGGTGAGTTCTGGAAACACTGTGCGCGCGGCCGAGCGCACTTTTGTTTTTCCACATCCATCACTAGCCACCAAACTAACGACCTTGCCATACTTTTCATGACGACCATTCCCTGGTGTGTTTCAGGTAGCACTTCCAAGATATGCTTCTGAGTGGAATGGGGAAAAATTCGGTTTCCTCAGCACAAGAGATTGATGTACTGTACGTGCTGAGTTCTTCGTGTCTTTGCCAGAATGGTTGGAAAGCTTTGCCGTGGAATGCTTTGCGGCAACCCGTTTTTGACCCACTGCAGCACCTGGTTTACAGTTTGGCTTACCTATTTCTTTATTAATTTATAAACAGATACTGCTGTCTCAATACATAAGACATAGCAGGAGTGGATACACCAGACACTAGATCAAAACAACACACAATGAATTTGAAACGCAATTACAAAATGTGGTTAGACAATTATTTCAAAACCTCTTCGTTAGGTTTTTCCCGCAAAGAACCAGCTAGGTTGTTCCAAATTTCAACAGTGCTTGGAAAAAACGAATACCTAAAAGAATTTAAAAGAGACTGGAAAGAAACGATATTAGGTGGGTGGGAACGGCGCATGGCATGCCCAGTGGGATGACTGAAGGAAATCGGGGCATGAATGCAAGTTTGGTCGTGTACAACCTTATATAGGAAAGTGATAAGTTCATGTGTGCGTCGATAAGCCAAAGATTCTATTGATAATGCATATGCGTGAGATGAGGGAGAAAAGTTGCGGTCATATCGGCGAAAAATGAACCGAATTGCTTCCTTTTGTATGGCTTCAAGCTTACTAATGTCAAGTGCAGTGTATGGTGTCCATACCACTCAGACGTACTCTAGTAATGGTCTGACGAGGGATTTATAAGCTGTTAATTTGCACCTTGGTAGAGCACTTGAGGGTTCGCTTTAAATATCGCAGTTTCCTAAGTGCCCTAGCGAAAATTATTTCAATATGAAGATGCCATTTTACGTTTTGAGTGAAGGTAACTCCAAGATGTTTGAAGGTATTCACAGAATTTAGGTAGTGCTCATTGCAACTATAACTGAAACTGAACGGCTGATTTTTATTAGTGAGAGTCACTTGTACAGTTTTTGGTAATTAATGCTCATTTGTCACGCATTACTCCAACCACAAAAAGACGAAAATACATTGTTAAGAACCGCTCTATCTCGTCCTTTAGTTACTTTGGTATAGAGCATGCAGTCGTCAGCGTACAGTCGCATTTTCACTGGTGTGTCCCTAATTACCTGTGTGACATCATCAATATGCATATAGAACAGCAGGGGCCCAAGTACTGAGCCGTGCGGTACTCCGGAAGAGACTGTGGCCGACGATGATGGCGCGTGATTAAAAGTAAGATATTGAGATCTTAAATGTAGCCAATCGGCTATCCAGCCGAGTATTTTGTCATCGTTAATAACTTTACTGAGCCTAAGAAGAAGTTTTCTGTGGCACACCATATCAAACGGTTTGCTATAATCTATGAATATGACATCAACCTGACCTCGATTATTTAGAGCCGAAGCAATGCCATGAGTGAATTGAATGAGTAGTTGTAGAAAAACCCGAACGGAAACCATGTTGATTCTGCGACAATATATTATTAGTAGTGAAATACTGAAGGACAAGTTTGTGAATTATGTGCTCTAAGAGTTTGCAACAAGTACATGCTAATGGGATAGGCCTTTAGTTGGATATTAGTTGCTTATCACCCGATTTGAAAACAGGAATTACATTGGCGATTTTCCAAATGGCCGGTACAGATATGTCTCTAATGATTTACAAACATTTACAAACAGGTTTGAGTGTAAATATTAGTTATTCAGGGTGTTTACAGCCAAGCTTGTCTTGCTTGCAGAAATACAACGTCACAAATCTAATGCTTTCGATCATGTAAACTTATAGCAAGGGTTATCACAATTTCCAGAGCCATATAGTATGCAACAAAGACCGGCAGGACATAGCTGCTGTGTATGCGTATGTGGTGGTCTTCTGGAGAAGACCCCATCACCCCAAGCCCCATGTTGCGCGCGTTCTGACAGATAGGAGCACCGGGCTGCTTGCCAATGGCTGTGCCAACCCTAATATTTAGTGTTGCGTGTGCCCGTCGAAAGCTTCAAGCTTGGTTTCAGAGGGTGTATGTGATAGCCGATCTTGAATAGACACAAACGAGAGTGGATCGTTTTAAATATTAGTAATTCAGGGCGTAAAGCTAAGCCTGCCTTCTGTGCACACCAAGGAAAAAAAGGGGAAAGCCTTTTAATACCTGCATATATGGGTTCGTATGTGGACTAGCCGTTTGAAACGGTAATTCTTTTGCTTGACACCCTTCCTCGTGTGTGTTGTAACAGCACCTGAACTGTAAGCTGTAGGCAACTCTCAAGGTGTCCATCTGTCAACAAAGTGATTTACACTTTTAAGCGTGTAAAAATGTTTAGTGTGAGGATGCGGGGACGAATTGTGTCACTCTGAAAGTAATCAAGTTTAATTGTCTTGCGAAGGGTAGCCCTGGCGCCCGACTACGTAAGTATGTCTGTTTTGCCCGCGAATGCTGTCCACACTTCTACCTGACGTTGCTGGCATTCTGCAACGGCCGCAAACTCGTGAATAGGCAATCGGGAGTACACAATAAATGAACACATCATAGCACAAAAAAATGGCTGTGGCTTAGCTAAGGTTAAGCCCAGGATGCGAAGCATACTAGCCTTTATTTTAACGCGACAGCGTTAAGGAGCTCGTGTCGCAGAAAAGCCGGTGTCGTCGGCGTCGGCTCAGGCGTGCGGCGCTTGCTCAGGCGCACATTTCGTTGTCGCGCCGAACGCTGCGTTGCTCGACGCTCACCGCGTCCGATGCGGGGGCGACGCCGCGAGCGACGGCGCTAGTTGGAGCCCCGTTTCTTTTCTGTCGTGACGTCACAGTGTCACGTGGTATTCAAGGCGACACCGCCGCGCCTGCGGAGCTGGGTTGAGCTCTCGTAATATGCTTCGCATAAAAGGAAAGTAAAGACTTAGGAGGAGGGAGAGAATGAAACGACAGCTCGAGCGTTGAACACTAAAATGTTGATAATGGCACTGCGATGCGAGTTCAGTGGCATTTAAAGTATTCAAATCAACTCTGTATTTTCAATTAATTATAAGCACGCTCTCCTCGCATATGGAATTTTTACAAAAAGCGTAGAAATTTAACACCGTATGTAAAACACGCGCAAACTATTAGGCTAATTTGGGTTCTGACACTGTTCCAAACAATTTCTACTTTTACAGATTTTTCCTGCTTTCCAATGTGATTCGGCTAGAATGGTGCCCAACCCCTTAGTTGCTGATTCGACAATCACTAATACAGAATTTCGCCCTCAGGACACATTGTAGCGGAATACCACGTTCTGCTGCAATGCTGCTAAAGCAGTGTATTTGTTAAAGGGCTCCCCGCAGTAACCAACTACATACTTTCTTTAGAATGACGTGAATAGTTTCTCGTGCTATGCCTAAAGCGCTGCGTAGCTACAAATCTGACATGTCTTTGCGAACGGAGGACCACCGAAACATGCAGCTTGCGTTGGACACGTACATACTTCGTCACTGCACATACACTCGATAGCCGAAGGCCGCGTGCTGTGGTTCATCTTCAGAAAATGGCCGACAAGTTACTGTGATACACCACGACAACAACAATCATGAGAAAAGAAAGCCATAAACGCAAGTGTACCCACTGATTGATGCCTAACATGACATCAGCATCAATTGACATTAAGCGCGGTAGCGACGGCGAATGCTTTCGGTTTCGCAAGCAATAGTGTTCTTGCACATTTCGTACATGGTGTCCCACAAGCCGGCAGAGTCACATTTCAAGAACTCTAGTAGGGCAGATCGGGCTACAGCGTCAAATTGCCTTTGCGCAGCAAGTGAACGGGTTACGTCGAGCTAGAGTTGCTGGTTGGCTTAGTCGCCCAGGGCGCCACTCAAAGGTCTCGGGCTAGTATTTTGCTCTGACAATTATTTCGGCACATAAGCTCATGCAGAGAATAGTGCGCTTGGAGTAGCACAGTGGGTAAAAAAGCCGTTCCTGATTTGCTATGCTTCCTGTGCCACAGTGCACGAACAACTGCCGTATTGCGCACACGCCATTACGCACCTTGGTCTTCCAGGTTGACTCACTGTCGTATACAACCACTTTCTTTTCCTTCGCCTGGGCTTCCACTTTCAGAACATCGTCCACCGGCAGGAGAGTCGGATAGTTGCTCGCTTCGCACAACTGGAAAATAATGGCGTTCGGGAACATTATCGCGCATAATTCGCAAGACTTTTTTTTGAACAAGGGTGGGAAAAAAAATTAGGTCTCTTTGGTGTCACGATACTCAGCTGCTAACAGAAACACAGTCTACACAGCCATTCGAAATTTCTTCTCGCGCTAACTTGAATGCATTTATTTATTTATTTTGAATGTGTTTGTGCGCGAGTTTTCTAATGAAAGGTTTCCTCAAGTGCATCCGCGGGGTTTTGTAGACGATGTAGTAGGGTTTCTCGCTTGATTGATTCGCTGGTTGGCAATTCCCTATTTCACACTAATCACAGGGCAATTCTCTCACTAAAAATGAATCGACGCTTTAGGCACGCAACGCCATTCCTTGCCTCAGGACACGTCGCGTTGCCTGAGCGACGATTTGTGGCGGCTTCGATGCGATAGTAGAGTGAACAGGCTTGTGCACGTTAAAGAAAATGGGACGAAATGCGATGACAGTTCATTGAAAGCGTGATTAACTACAGGAATGATCAATGATTATTGAGTATAATTGATGACTTTTACTTTATGTTTCTCTGAAGTTTACAAAACATTTCACAAGTACAGCAAATAGAATGAGCAGACAATGCCTTGTTATTCTGAGTTTTACACCCATGAACATATGCATATTTTTCACCAACAAGAAATTTTAAATATTCGCAGTCGTCTTCGCTAGTTCCTTTTTTTTTGTGCGAAGATTATAACTGGTACACAAATCTCGCTCTATGTGCCCAGTGCAGGGAAAGCTGATGTCTTAACGAACGAACACCTCGTGCAACAAGTTATGGTTATTACATGTCGTGATGTGTGAGCACTCTATGAAGCGCAGCAATAAAGTACCTAACGTTAAATAGTAGGGCTATCTAAAAGTTCTATAGTTATAAACAGCAAAATCAAAGAAAGCTGCGAAAACCACCCCATCGCTGAAGAGCAAACGGTTGGAGGTAGCTCAGTTGCACGTTCATACAAACAAGAACTATGGAATAGCTATTGGATGCATAGAAAATTGTTGCCTTTATGTACACTTTCCCAACTATCATGCAGCAAGATTAAAAAACATACAACTGCTATAGGTAGCTGGACAGAACTAAGGTGATGTTGTTTGCCGTCGCATGAAGATACCGAGACTTTCTTGTCTTCCGCCTAATTACATAATTAGTCTTAATTATTCAACTTCCCAAATATTGTGATTACACGAAAAGTCCCAATGAGAAACACTGAGTAACTCCCAAAGTGCCCTTTCCTTGCTGAATGCGCCTTTTTTCGAGTGACGAAGCCCACGAATACACGCAACACGCCTCGAGCAGCTAATCTTGTGGCAGTTTTGCCTGTATTGACCGGCTTCTTTCACGCTCGAAAAAAACACGCCTATGTAGCACGTATTGAGCAACAAAAAATTGTAACAAGTTTTCGTATTGCTCTACAAGTTTCGCATTTACGCCATTCATTTATTTATTTACTTTAGAAATTAGTGATTATGCAATTAGGCGAGATCCGAAAAATAATATCAGTATCTGCAAGTTACGGCAAACAATATTACCTTGTTTTGTCAAAATACGTGGCATCTGCATATTCTTAAATCTTGGTGCATGTTGTTGGGAGACCTGCATATGGTGTGCTGTTCTGCGTGTTTATTGAAATATAACTTCATGTCGATATTCGAGTTAGCAAAATTACGCCAGAAGGATACTCATTGCATTTACATGACAGGACGACTTGAGGGATTGGAGTGGCTGTTCTTGAAATTTAAGCTCTCAAAGTTACTGTCTGCGATCGAATGGAGCCATAGAATGTTGGCTACTGAACATGCGTTCCTCTCATATTATCGTTTTAAATATTTTTGCAGTGTTTCGCTCACCTGTTCAAATCGTATGCATGACTGGCAGAACTCTACAACCAGCTACTCAGCTTACGTTAAGGCATGTGACTTTGATGAGTGATATTAACCTGCTTGCAATTATTTGGAGCAAACAAGTACGGATGCTTTTAGAGTAGTTGATACCTTGGAAATGACGTTTCGTCTCAATTTGGAGCATATGGTTTGTCACTCCATGCGTGACAGCTACATTCTCAATCGATTCTTTATAATAGAAACCTTCATTGGTGCATATATATTGCAAATAATTTCCAATCACATTTTGACGTGTTTTCGCTTCTCGGTACCTAATAAATGGCACAGCCATATGAAATCATCATCGGTGCTTCAGGAGCCTTGCAAAGCCTGCGGTGCATAAGTTATTCATTATATGCACAATAATCTGAATCTTATAAAATAACAGCAGGTTTCATAGAAAAGGTTCTGTGAATCTGTCAAATTTGTGCTAATAAATTTATTCCTAAATAAACTTTGCATAATTGACGCTCGCACGATTGAGTAACTAGACAGTATATTTATATGGAGGGTAAACTCTAGTTCAATCAGTGATATCCTTCGTCTATCTTTTTAAAAATTACAAGCCAGAGGATGTGGCGTTTTTAAGGAATGTACACAGGACGTTTCTCAAGTAAGAATTGGTGATGACATAAATGCTGCTAGATAAATGGCAGCATGTCAGTAAAAACTTTCTTGGTATTTTAAAAGTCCTGGAAAATTCCAAATAAATCATAAAAGGTTATGCACTGACTTTGCTTTGCTACTACAAAAAGAACCTTTTTTACGTGATACTGAAATTAAGCAATGCACACTAGATATATTAATAGATTTTACAAAGGATTTTGATACCCTGAATCCCGACATCCCAATTTGTAAGTTTGTATACGTGGCCCTAGACTTATTCATTTTCACTCGTATTTAGGAGAAGGTAGCCAAGCAGTCGAGGTCGAGGGTAATTTATCGGCTTTACAATCAAACAAAATGCAGCGTTCGCCAAGACACTTTCCCAGCCATTTCTAAGGTTTACACCAATAATATAATTGGTATTTATAGCGGTCTACAATTCATTCGCGTCACATAAGGGTTGCACTGCGAGCTGCGCTCCGTGTGCTATAGGCGTAATCAGAATGAAGGAATCAATTTCCGCGTTTCACGCACCATAATCACAATTTGATTATGAGGCACGCTGTAGTGGGGGACAGCGGATTAATTTTAACTATTAGGACAACTTCAATGTGCCCCTAATGCACGGGACAATGGCGTCCTTGCAATTCGACCCCAATGAAATGCGGCCGCCGTGGCCGGGTTTTGATCCTGAGAGGTTTTGCTTAGCAGCGCAACGCCAGAACCGTTAAGCAACCGCGGTGAGGGCACGTAATGAAAGTATATTGTTGAAAGAATTTGAGGCCAATTTTTCTGGTTCTATGGCCGCTTTGAAATGCTCGAACACGGAGCTAGACTTATATGACGATCCCGTTCAATTTCAAAGATAAGCATGTGCCATATTGTTTGCAACTAAGGAGTTAATTGTCGCAGTTTATTGAGTGGATTGCTCTCGTTCTTCTTGCAAACGATGTGGGCCTAGGCACATAAAATATGTATATTGCCGAGATTGGCGTAACCTTTTTTTTTGTCTTCGTAGCAACAAAAAGCCAATGTAATAGTTTAGCGACCGTACAGACAGCTAATCAACTTTATTTATGTAGCACATGGAGAGCGACCACATTTCCAACTGCGTGAAAACACTCATGGCGAAATGTGTCGAAATATCTCTTCTCCAGAGTGTCCACACAGCAAAGGAAATCGCAGACTCATGGGTTCTCGTTTCTCTTACTCTTCCCCCCACACACATAAAGAAGGGCGTTTAAGTAACGTAATACACCTATTGGTAATAGAGATTCCTTGGAATTGCACCCTTTTCTACAATGTCTTTTGCCGAAATGCCGACTAGGTTTTATTTTTAAAGCGACATATTTTATTATGTTACTACCCTTGTTCTCGGACGTTTACCGATGTAATTCAGAAGTGTTTTTCTAGAAATTCTTAAAAATTGCAAACAGAACGAGTAAAACAAGCTTATCCTAGTGTTGAACTGCGCCTCTACAGATTTCCAGTTGAAATTCATGCCTCTGGAGCACTCTCACGGCAAAATAAAACGGAATATCGCAGCACCTTGAGACCACCTCTATCTTCTCTAATAGGAGGACCAGTACCCTTTTCAGTATTTCAGTTTATCTTTCAGTGGGCAACACTATGCATGTGAAGCTAGCAGTAAGATTTGAAAGGCAGGAAAGAGACAAGAGGACCAAGTAATTGTGTCTTCCAACTTTACGACCGGAGTGTGCCATCTCTACAATTCATAATGTGTTCTTACTGCTCCACATGCATCTGCGAATGTTCATCCCAACCGATACTCCTCGTCATGTTCCATCGCCCTCAACGCTACACTACAAAGAGCATGCACCTGAGGAAATATGATTTGCTTTCGCGCTTTGATAGGCTGACGATTGGAAGCTGGTCTATAGGACAAGGAGCTCACGCTACCTAAATGTAGTCAGAGGTAATAAAGCAAAAGGCAGGAGAGGAAATAACAAAAGAACTATGTCTTTCCACTTCACCTCTGGGGAGGTCATATGCATTACGTAGCAGGTTGACATCCGTAGCCTGCTATATGATGTGTTTAGACTAAGTGATGCGCTCTAGCAATTACATTGTACAAGCTGCTGGGAAATAATTTCTGTGAATAATAATAATACATTATTCGAAATGACATTATTAATCAACACTATGCTGCGTCCACCATAGAAGAGCCCTACTAAACTCATCCTGGCATGCTGAGGTAACTGCTTTGTGCTAGCCGTTTCATACTCGTGATAGTGTGTACATAAGCTTCATAATTTTAATACAGACACTGCTCAGTTTAATAGGCCAACATTGGGGTGCAAAACTTTCCGCAGTCCCCTTGTAAAAAGAGGGTGTGTTGGCTTTTTCTTTAGGCATTAATTATTAGGCAAAGAAATATTCTGTAGTAATTTCTTTCAAAAAACAAAGCATACTGAACTATCTGCTTGGAACAAGAATACAACATATGAGAGAATGCCATCAGATCCCCTGTCAGATCGCTCGTTGTTGTCACTTACTAGCCGAATTCGCCAACATATCTGTACACCTTTAGCTACACACCTAAATTTTCCTAAATATATCGAGTACTCCCGCTGCTAGCACGCAAACTACGTGAAGGAGATATTAAAGCTGTGGCACTTTTAACTATCATCAGTAACTAATTTTCAGCTAAATTCATCGTTAGTTCGTTTTGCTGCGTGACCTAATACCTCCATAATTTCTTAGAATAATCCATTTAGTTTGGAGCTGCAAAGGAAATTGTTTGTGAGATTTTGTTCTATTTTGTGCCATCCTTTTAATTATTCCCATGACAATTATGAAGCCCACTTTTTGTGTGTTTTGTCGTGTAAGTTTTTGGTAGTCATCGCTCTTTGTTACTCAATGTGTTTCCGTAATTACGAAAGGCTCTTCGTTTTTTCCAGATATATGTTTGCTATATAATCTATTTTGATCAAAGATTTCAATTGCCGCCTCTGTATCTATGAAAGTTTCAGCTGTAAAGGTAAAGTCACATAGAACGATTGTTCACGAGATATCTGAATAATGACTCTTCTCATGAAATAGAACCTTTCTTGAACGTCCATGCGCTCCCAATTGCCAAAGCAGTGCGGGCCAAAAAAATGCCGTCGTTATTGATGCCCCGGACACACTACAACATCGCGCATGGCCGACTGTCTATGGTGAACAGTGTATATTGTTGAAGAGTTCAACAGATTCTGCCATGCCCGTTCATTAACAATGTTACGAAGTGGAACTGCAAGGCAGCAATGTAAATACAAGCATTTACAAGTGAAAGATTACTGGTAAATGCGCAGGTTGGTACACAGGTCGCAGTTCCAGCAGACAATCTACCACTTCATCTTCCTTGCGCGCATGGTCCCATCCAGGTGCAGCGTAATACTATATGTAGTATGCAAGGATAAGAGAATAAAATATTGACATTGACGTCATGTCTCATGAAGGCTTCTAATAGGCTCCTTATCAGACTACCCTACCACACCAATGTTAAATTCCCCACAAATTATGCAAACATTGTTGATGGTGGACAACAGCACGTATAGCAAATAAAGACATGGACCCTAATGCATCAAAATAAATGGTAAAAAGGGCCGACAACACACACTAGATGAGCTTCACTCATCTTCAGAGCTTCACTGGATGTGGCGCCACATAGACTTACCACGGTCAAACTACAAATGTTGTATGTATTATTTGTATGCTCAGCTAATAGTAGGAAGCAACAAGACGCACTGTCATGTAAGCTGTGTCAAGAAATAAACAAGAAACTCGGGGGTCGACATTACAATAGGGCCCAGAAGGGTAAATTACTGTAGCGCGCTAAGCGACAGTCAACCACGAGTGATCCTAACTTCCGGTTTCGGTTTCAGGCGGGCACAGCTTAGTCGTTCGGTAGTGCATTTTACAAACAACAACGATGGTTGGCATTTAAATAAAGCACTATTTTTCTTCTACGAACAACGTTCAACTCGCGAAAATTTATGCAATACGGCTTGTGAAATAAGCACTCATTTTGCTCCGAACATTGTCTGGCTTGTTAAGCGTTCCTACAATTCCTTTGGTACTACCATACAAAGCATTATAGTTGCTATACGATGCTCCGCGGCACGGTACCAGCTGAAAAAAAGGAAATTGCTATCATGAGTAATTCTAATACTTGAACCTAACACAAACCAATATATGGAGGGATGGCACGTGCAAAAGTGGTCAACGGGCCAGATTGCGCAAGAAGGTACTTTGCATTTACAAACATCACGTAGAGAACACGGACACATATTATGGAAACCATGTACGGAGTTGAAGGATTGAAATGCGAAACTTAAACCCGTGGTTGTCGTCGTTTGAGACAGCAAGCTGATTAATTGTCGTATGCGATAAAGGCGGATATAGTCTTTGACGCATGGTGAGTGCTTGTGGTGCCCTCCAATGGCAGAAAAAGCGCCGACTGCCATGCAGTTCAAGTATAGTGTTTGAATTGCTGAGCACTGAACACACAATACGACGAGGACTCCGTTTGACGAGGAGTCATGAGGGCCCCATCACTAGCTGAAAAGAATGCCGGCGACTGTTCCGCGAGACAAACAGCAGCGCGGAAGGAAAGGAAATGGTCGGGCAGGTTCAGCAGAGTCTGTTTCAAAAGCCATATGTCACTTGCTGCTTTCTTTGTTCTTTAACTTTTTTTACCCCACTCGCCTGTGTAATACCTTGTGGTCTTGAGGGTATAATAAATGAAATGAAATGAAAGCGTGGTCATGCTTGTAGAGGACACGTTCCGCTTGATCCGACGTGCTGATCAAGGAATTGCCGAGACAAAGAAAGCTCGTCTCCTAATGCGAAGGATGAAGATGCAACTATTCGCTGGACGCATGCACAACCCTCCAGCTACCGTCGCTGAGTTCATAGTGGTGATGGAGCGAGCGCTGCATCAGCGCTCCCAACAGCACTCTCCGCCAAAGCGCTGTCACCCGCGGACGTGATTTAGCAGCATCGTGACCGCTTGTACGAAGCGTTATGCGGGAGTTCCCAAAGCTACTAGTCAGCCGACTGTTACTACACGTGGTGATATAAACTTTTTTAAACAGGGTTGAAGTACCCTTTTTCGGCGCCTCAACCCCGAGTATCGCCTTCTGGATGCCGCCGTAACGACACCTACGTTAAGCGCGTGGGGCAGTGCCCCTTGAAAGACCATGCCGCTGCCTTTCAGTCACCCCACACATTGCACCGCAGACTCCACGTCGCCACCTTAACTATTTCAAAATTACTCGACCTATTGCTTGACCGGCCGTTCTAATGCCTCAAAAACATGCGGCCAACGACTCCCCTGAATACCTCCTAACCTTTCGCATCACCAACACGCTCCCAAGCCCCCGTATTTCTTAAAGATTTCATTTTTCTCTTTCTTTTGCTTTCACCCCCCCCCTTTTGTTGTGTCTTGGTACGGCCCTGGCTTCCCCCTGCTTTTTTTCCCCTTTTTTCCCCCTTTTTTCTGCTTCTATTTCTTTTCTTTCCTCCCCGCGTGCCCACTCTCACGCTCTTGTCCCTTCGTCTTGAGAATGAGGCTCACAGACGTCGGACGACAGCGCCTGTTCCCTCTTGTAATCTCTCTCTTTAAAACCAGCCGCCAGCGACAACACCCGCACGTGACGTCACTGCACTAACCCTTTAAAACTAACACGCCGAGGATGACGAGGCCGCCTTTGACGAAGATAGGTCCACCTATCGAAACGTTGGCCAGCCTGTCTGAGGTACTTCAACCCTGTTTAAAAAAGTTTATACCACAGTGTGCCATTCCATCTGCCAGCCCCTTTCTTGTTTTTGGACTACGCGTGGTGAGATCATTCGTGACGAAATGAGGAGCCTTACCCAAGGGCACCAACGAGAGCGGAAGTCCCAGTCCTGACATATGCTGAAGTCTTACGGAGTCCTCAAATATCTACGTGGCGACGCTTGTCTGCACTGTTTCAGCTCCGCCACGTCAAATTCATGCTATAGGCGTAAATACGGAGGAGTGCCTAAGCCCGCGAGAGACCACAAGGTTATTAGAAGCGTGGCGCACCTAGAATAATATGCCACTTTGCTACCACTGCGCTGAAGCGGCCCATCTGTATTGTCAGTGCCGTTATCGGAGGATTGGTTTTGAGAGATTTCACCCTAAGAGCATTCGACTAAGCAATTGTTAGCGCCTTCGCGAGAATAAGCAGTGCCTGGTCTCTCAACCACCATGTTCTCCCGCACTGCGACGCTAATCACGTTCACCATCACCTCAGCGTGGCATTTCGCCTAGCCGTTACCCTACGTTCACTAATGTTCCCACCAGATCCCCGAGTCCACGCCCAGGAGAGAAAAACTGGGGACAGCGTCGTTCTGGAGTGGGGCCCCTGCTGATTGTCTTAAGCAAACATCTTCCGACGCAACAAATTAACGACAACACTTTTCCTGCCATGCCATCTTCGGATACCGAAACAGGACGTTCCGCCGATATTACTATAACTGTCGACAACTACCAGGCCACTGCCCTCGTCGATACCGGCGCCGACTACTCTGTTATGAGTGGTTAGTCGGTGGCTATTCTCCGATAGGTGACTACACTATGGTGACTACACTATGTCCCCAGCTACGTACTGCAGGTGATAATCTCATGATGCCGGTGAGGAGGTGCACTGTCTGGGTGCATATCTGTGGCTCTGCCTTAATCGGACCTTTCGTCGGGCTGTAGGAACGCCCCAAGCAGCTTATGTTAGGAATGGAGTTTCTTATGAAGTATGGGGCCATTATAAATCTTCGAGAGCTGCTGGTCACATTTTCATATAATGCAAGCTCACAGGACTACAAATCGCACAATGTATCGTTGCAAGTCTCTGACGATGACGTGACCCTACCGCCCCATTCCAGTGTATCGATTATCGCAGTGAGCGACCACGACCGAACTGCCCTTGGAGTTGTGGAAACCAGTGCGTCCATCCTCATCTCTTGTCAAGTATGTGTTGTCCACGCCCTTCTTGACCTGGCCAAGAAGCCTGCTGAGATCATAATCATGAGCTTTATTGGGGAATACCAGCACTTCACGGAGCAAGCTTGTCCCTTACTTCAAAGAAATCTGCGACGCCAGTACTAGCCTTTCACTCCCGAAACTTTCCTCCGTCCTGCACGACGACAGGCAGTTGAACTCGATGTTAATTCCGAACTATCCTCTTGACAGTAAGATAGTCTTCGCTTTCTATTTCTTTCCTTCAGCGACTGCTTTGCCATGACGTCAAAAATCAAGCAGACACCCGTTGCTAAGAACAAAACTATAACCGAACCCGTCAAGAGACGCAACCAACAGCATATTTACCGTATGCCTTACAAAGAACAAGACGCCATTTGTGAGCAATCAAAGGAATGCTTGCTTACGGCATCATTCAGCCATCTACAATCCCATGGGCATCATCAGTGGTGCTACTTAGAAAAAACGATGGCCCACTGCGTTTGTCCATTGATTATACGAAACTCAGCAATGTCCCAAAGAAAGACGTATATCCACTTCCTCATATCAACGATTCCTCGACTTCAACATTCGTGATATTTTTCATCCATGGATCCCCATAGTGGTTATTCGCGAATCCAGGTCGTTCACTGTGACCGGGAAAAGACGGTATGTAATAGTCCTGGTGGTCTCTTCTAGTTCAAGGTTCTTCCTTTTGGCCTGTGCTCAGCACCTGAGACTGGACACTGTTTTGTCCAGTCTTAGGTGGCAAACGTGTGTTGTTTATTTGGACGACGTCGTCGCTTTATAAGAGATTTTAGAGCAGCATCTTCAACCTCTTCGTGCAGTACATCATGCGCTCAGAGCTGCTAACCCGTCACTCAAGCTCGAAAAATACCACTTCGATTATGAGGAGCTGAAATTCCTTGGTCATGTCGCCAGCCGCAATGGCATTCGCACAGATCCTCAGAAAACGGGAGCAGTTGCCGCCTTCCCGACACCTGCGAACAAACGCGAGGTTCGCCACTTTATAGGACTTTACGTGTACTACTGTCTCTTCGTTCCAAATTTTTCCAATATAGCTGAGCTCTTGCATTATCTCACAAGGGACAGTGTTGCTTTTGTTTGGCAGCCAGAGCAACGTTGCGCTTTTCGTGACCCACAACAACGACTTCAGACTCCTCCAATCCTAGGTCATTTCGACGAAAATGCTGACACTGAAATGCACACAGACGCCAGCAATGTCGGCTTCGGAGCCGTCCGTGCATGTGCAACGGCAAGAAAGTCCCTAAAGAGTGATCGCCTACGTTAGTCGTACCTTTTCATCGGCCGAATCGACCTACTTGATAGCAGAATAAGGATGTTTCGTTGTCGTGTGAGCCTTGGCCAAGTTCCGACCCTATTTGTAAGGCCGACCTTTCAAAGTAGTCGGTGACCACCATTAGTTGTGTTGGCTTGCCGGTCTCAAAGACCCCTCAGGCCACCTCGCTCGATGGAGACTTCACCTTCAAGTGTTCGACGTTACGGTTGTCTATAAGCTGGGACGCAACCACACAGTTGCTGACTGTGTGTCCTGTGCACCTGTAGAAAGGACTCCGCCTGAACTAACGACAACAGTTTCCTCTGCGCCGTCACGGTGTCTGACTTGGCGCAGCAACAGCGTCAGGACCTGAAGCTTCGCCCACTCATCGGCAATTTTGAGGGCCAACTAACGCACCCACCGCGTCCATTCAGACGTGCAATTTCGTCGTTCTTTTTTCTCCGCAACAACGTCATGTACAAGCAAAGCTTTGATTCCAGCTCTCCAACCGGTCTTCTGGCGGTGCAATCTGCGATATGAGAAGACATACTTTATGCTTGTCACGACAAAACGCTCTTCTGGAAATTTTGGGGTTCACGCGCACTCCGGGATGTATCCGCTACAAGTAGTACAGGCTTAAACTGTCCGTGTCATCAAGCACAAGGTTAAAACATAACGCGACTGCCAGTGGTGCAAGACACCGCTGGAAGAAGAAGTCGGAATGGACTTGGTTGGATCATTTCCGAAATCTTCGGCTGGCAACCAATGAAAATCAGTTGTGACCGATTATCTCGCTCGTTACTGTGGAACAAGAGTTCAACGAGGCACTGCTACCGATGCCGCCAATTTCTTCATCCGTGCTATCGTCCTCCACCATGGTGCTCCAGCAGTGGTTATTACAGCCTAAATCCTGGACGAAGTGATGACCGTTAGCGGCACTGTTTACCGTCGGGCGACTGCGTATCATTCGCAGACGAACGGCCTAACGGGACAGCTCAAAATCGCTGACATGCTTTCACTGTATGTCGATGTGGATCACAAGGACTGGGACAGCGTTCTTGCTTTCGTAATTTTTGCCTATAATACCACCGTCAAAGAAGCCGCAGGATCTGCTCTTTTCCACTTGCTTCACGGCCGTGACGATACCACGATATTACACATAATGCTTCTCGACGTCTTCACGTCTACCTAAGTCAATGCTGCCCAGTATGCTCAGCGTGCCGAGGAGACTCGTCATCTAGCTCGACTGTACATTTGCTGAAACACCTCTACGATACTCACAGGTAGAACATCCCCAACAGAGAAGTTACTGTCCCAGAGACAAAGTATGGATCTGGAGACCCATCCGCCAACGCGGGAGGTCGGAGAAACTTCTCCCACTCAGTCGTTATTGCGGATCTTACCTGGTCCTTTAACGCTGAGCGACGTCTGCTACAAAGTTGTTCCAGAACGCAAAAGGCGATGCTCCTGCTGCAACCAGGTGGCCGATACAACCGGACATCGTGCACGTGGCTAGGATGAAGCCCTACTGCGCAGGCTAATTACCATCTCCTAGTTTCCCTACTTCCGGAGCATCGAGCATATGCGTTTGAAAGGGGGAGGGGAGGGCCGGAATAATGGCACGCACATTCAGCGCATTTCTGTTTGTTTTGCGGTTATGAGCGTGATTGAGACTTATTTGGCGCGCTGCGGAGGATTCGGTGAAGAGAGACGAGGAAGACGTTCTGTCGGAGCTGTTGTGCTGCGTGGCTGGCTGCTGCTTGTCGTGTTATATCGTGACTGTATCCACTCCAATGTTGACAAAATCATCGCTGTGCACCGTATGCTATATGTGCGAGTGAAAGCGTGCGAGGGCAAGCAGGCGATCGCGGCTCAGCGGACGGCCCGGGCGGCCGCGGTCCCCGAGTGAGATGTGTTCATATTTGCATGTTCGCGCATGACACCAGGGTTGGTAATTCAGTTAATATGCCTGTGTTTACAAGTTTATACGGCCGATACAACTCCTATCCTTACTTCGTATAGCTGTCCAGTAATTTGCTATCGCAATGGATGCTTCGCTTTTCGGGCGAAACTCCAACTTTTTTTATTGTTTATATTAAGAGAGAGGGGTATACGCACACGAACACCTAAATACATGGACAAAAGTGCGAGAGAGAATTTGACAGGCAACAGAGTCAACGGGCTAGGCAAGAGCGAGGGCTTTAAATCAAACTTGAGATGAAGCGGCTCGACATAGAGATCGAACGTGCTCGGGCAGAACGTCGTGTCGCTAAGGAACCCAGTGTAGAACATGCATTGTCCAAATTGACAGATCTGATGTGGCCGTCCAAGCTTCGAAATACATCGGTTTGTATTTAGTGAACTTTGGGAGAACCTGCAAAAAGCAGGAGTTTTGCCGTGAGCCGTGGCCATAGCGCGTACTCACACTGTTACGAGGTGAAGCAGAGGATGTAATAGACCGCATGACTAAAGAAGAGGAGGAGGATTACGACCATGTCAAGACCATGTCAAGTCCAGTCTGATAAAGAAATACAAGCTGTCAGAAGAAGCGTTGGGTCGCAAATTTCACGAAACTGGGAAGGCCAAGAACGAGTCTTATACCGAATTTACCCGCGACCTAATGTCCATCATGCAAAAGCGGCTTAAGGAAGAACAAGTGTTTGGGGATTATGACAAATTTTGTAATGTTTCTCGTTATAACAGTTTTGTGAACGGTTATCCGCAAGGTACACTGTTGGGTGAATGATAGGCCAGGCAACAGCATGATAACCAGGGCCACCGAGCTTGCAGAACAGTATGTGACGCGTTATCTCGCTGAAAAAAAGACGAGAGAAAGCCAGCCCCTCACCATAAGTTCCAGAGGCATGGCAGCCAGAGGGAAGGAGAAGACGCAGAAGGAGCATCGCCGAGAAAATAATATTGCGAGACAGAGGTGGAAGAAAAACAAGGCCTTTGGGGGGAGGAAACGGCTCTCATTCTACAATTGCCACGAAACAGGGCATATTGCAGGGAATTGTCCAAACTGAAGTCATGTTTTTTTATTGCGAACATAAGGGCAATTCAAGGGCACTTCTGCTGTCACTGATTTCGCTGTCTCCAGGACGTTCCTTATAAAGTCGAAACATGAAAACACCATTGCCGCGCGCCATATGCTGTATTTGCTAATAAACGTTGCGACGGTCAGCCGACGATCGCAGCGCAATCTCCAGTGCGCAAGGTTGGAAGGGGAAGCGTGCCCCACATTGGGGTAGCGCGCCCTCTTCTGTCGCGCGTGACACACAGGGGTAGGCCGAGAGGAGGAGGGGGAGTTCTGCACCTGCGGCTGCTGCTTACTGCGCGCTCGCGCCGGTGCCGTATATAAGCGATCTGCGGCGTGGACATAGTGCGCGCACGCGCTGGCTTCCGCGCGGCCTTCATCTTCAAAGCGAGCTGAGATGTGGACTAAGATCACGGACAGGCTGTAGCTTCGTATGCGTTGTGCTGTCGACGTTTAGTTCATGTTGCAGCGAGATAGACCACGTAGGTCAATTTCATAGCTGTTCCTGCCCCGCTTTTTCACTACGGTGTGCTTACAGCCAGTCCTCGCGGTCATCGAGCGAGATGTGTTCGTGTTTACCTGCGATAGCGTGGCACCGCGCTTGTTATTTTAGTTAGTATGCAAATGTTTGGTAGATTACACGGTAGCTAAAACTATTCTCCCTGTTTCCAATGGCTCTCTATTAATTTGCCGTCGCCATCGCTGCTTAGCCTCAAGGGCGAAACGGCGACATTCTTCCGTTTATCCTCAGTAATGATGACAACATGAAGTTACTAGAACCATAAAAGTGCGACCTTGTTTTTAAGCGACAACTTCGTCGCGTGCTGCGCGATTCTGTGGCTACTACGGAAGGAATGCAGTCCTATTATGTCAAACATAGGGTGTTCACGCGCGAATGCACGTGGATCAAACAAGCTGTGGAACCTGGTACTGCATACTTATCACTCTCAAGGGTGTACACTGAAGGTCCTTTCGGTTTCCTTGAGACGGAAGCGGAAGCGTCGCCGACGATTCTTCCGCAATACACGCACATCTTCTCTGACTGGTCAGGCCGGCTTCTATACGTGATACAGGGCTCTTAGTTGGCGACGCCAGCTTGGGTGCTAGCTACAAAGGTTGCCGTTCAGCAATTGATGGGTTCATGCGGCCAAAATAAAGCACATGTGCAGGGCGCCGAGAACTGCAGCGCCTCGGCGGTAAAGGATGGTGCTGTAAGTGTCATGTCACAGCGAGAGATGGCGCCCCGCGAACACGGGGCTGAGGGACCACGTGACTTGAAATGGAAAAGCGGGAGCCTTTGGAGAAAACACCCGACGCCAAAACAGTGGAACACTTGGCCAAGTTGTATGTCGCGCACACATCAGAAAAATTTGAGCCGCAGCTACGGGCTCACAGAAACACTGATAGTCTCGGAAAAAGAGGATCCTAGCCTGAAAAACATTCGAGGTACAGTGCGCGAAGCTATCGCAAGGAAAAATGCTTCATTTTTCTAGGGAGACGGCGTTTTGTCAAAGTACCTTGACAACAGATGAATCCTGTTTGATCAGCTGATTATTCTTCATGCATATCGACAGGATTTGTTGCGCTTGGCTCATGGAAACTCGTGGGGCCCTATAACGTAAAACTATTCCATTATGTTTTTATTCCAATCTCCTGACGTCAAATTAGCGTAACCGCCGACGTAAGCATCCGGCGGTCACCCGCAGGGTTGTCTCAACAGACTAAGAAAACACTCTCCTCGTTCATATGTCACTTCTGTTTGCTTGAAAAACGAATAACATCGCCTACACTTAGCGGCTTGTCTTCTCTAATGGGCTCTCAAGAGGTGCGGAGCGCGCACAAGTGGACAGGGATTTGATGGGGCCGGGCCACTGCAGTGACAATCGATAACCGGATGAAGAGGGTGGTGCTGGCGTCTGCGATTGGCCCGCTTTCACTTACATAGCTTGCGGCGGCTCGTCTACTATCTTGGCGGCATGCGATGGAAGCTTAAGAATGACGCTAAAAGGGATCCTCAGCAAGGAAGAGGTGCCAGAACGAGGTCGTAAACGTGCCGAAATTGCTCGAAAACGTTACACGGCCACGCAAAAAGCTTTGTTACAAGCAAATTAACCTATGGTCTCTGGCAAGTGTAAGTAGCCAGTGCCAAAGCGATCGGTGGCAGCCATCTTTTATTCCTTTCGGGACAGGGCAGCCGGTGGCTATTCAGAAGAACATTCACTTTTGTTCCGCATAATAATGCATCTTTACCGCGAACACGTCACTTTGACGCAGTGAGTTCTTGCGGTTTTGTGGCATCGCGTGACAGGCAGGTGAAGTGGGTGCAGCCCGAAAAGTCTTCAACCATAGCCGAGGGCTAATGGCGAAAAGGCGTCGAATCAGAAATAACTATTTTTTTTTGTTCGGTCAAATCATGCATAATGAGTGTGCACACCTCGTATCAGATCGAGAGCTGTCGCGGTTTTCGTGACGTCGCGTGACACACAGGCGAGGTGGGGGTGGTCCAAAAAAGATTTTAAGCTATCGCATAGGGCTTATTGCAGAATTGGAATAGAAAAGTTTGAAATAGTTTTACGTGATAGCGCCCGTAGTCACGACACTTTCGTGTTAAAGGGACTTACAACTGACCAGAGTGTCTTGCGAGACGTTGATGGAAATGAAATGGCCATGATGTATAGTGATAGAATCATGGACGTGGTTCGCGAGGTAAATAGGTATTATAATTTTAAATTGACAAAATAAGTCTCAAAAACCGGTACGTGGCGAGGCCTGGTGCTGAAATCTTGCTACCCGCCGTGGTTGCTCAGTGGCTATGTATGGTGTTAGGCTGCTGAGCACGAGGTCGCGGGATCGAATCCCGGCCACGGCGGCCGCATTTCGATGGGGGCGAAATGCGAAAACACTCGTGTGCTTAGATTTAGGTGCACGTTAAAGAACCCCAGGTGGTCTAAATTCCCGGATTCCCCCACCACGGCGTGCCTCATAATCAGAAAGTGGTTTTGGCCCGTAAAACCCAGTAATTTAATTTTTTAAATCTTGCTACTTCGGATGTAGTCTAGCAAATTACTGTACGTAAGTCGGCTTTTATTAGGTACTACATCATTATTGCTTAAAATTGCAATTGCTATATTATTAGACAATCGCGCTTTATTTTAGGCTTCGGAAATCAAAAGCGCCCTCATGTGTACGGCAACACGCTCAATTGCGTATCCCGTGCAAAAGCTCCGTTTCGTGTTCGATCCGATTGGTTTCGTTTTGACTGGTTAAATACAAACTATTTGCGCCGGATACAACGAAAACACGCAGCTATTATCGTATAAATACTTTGACATTTCCGAACGCATGAATCGCACAAACATCGAGTTGATGAACAAAGTAATACTTTCTCGCATATAGGCCCGCACTTGCCATCTGTCTCCCACTAGTGACATCATAAGAAGCCAACAAGCACTGACCCGAAGGATAATATGGGGGAAATTACTTGTGACAAATAAAGGAAATAAATCATTGGAAATGAAAGTGGATGACAGAACAACTTCCCGCAGGTGCGCAACGATCCCACTACCTTCACATTTGGCGTGCAATGCTTTACCGATTCAGCTATCGCGGCGCCGTTTCTCCATCCACTTTGTTGGGTATTTATGTTTCCAAGTATGAAACTATTAGTGTTAGCCAGCGCCACCACTCACAGATCTTAGCGGCGGATGTGGAACATCCTTTCTACCGAAGGCGTGTCAAGAACGTGATCTTTTTGGGTGAGGGCAACATGTCAATAAACCCACACGTGCCACCTGAAGGCATCGATGTTGCCTGATTCGAGACCTTCGTTATGTAATAAACGAGAAGAAAAGCGGTTAACCGAGGGGCCCGATTTTTATTAGTGATATCATAAGAAGCCAACAAACACTGACACGAAGGAGAACACAGGGGAAATTACTTGTGCCTAATAAATCAAATAAAGAAACGAAAAGTTAATGGAAATGAAAATGGATGAAAAAACAACTTGCTGCAAGTGGGGAACGATCCCACACCCTTCGCAACCTTATGATATGACTAATTAAAATCGTGTTCTTGGTTGGCTCCCTTTCGTCTCAGTTCCGACTAATGACGGCGTGTAGTCGCTATGGCGCTCACCTACCACCGCTTTCAGCATGCTTCCAGTGAACGACTATATTTTATTCAGTTCGAAAAGTTCTTGTAAAAATTTTTCTTCAGCGTTTTCCGCGTTACCACTTCATGATTGGACACTCTGACCGGTAGACTTTCCATTGCATTAAAATATAGGCACCAAGGCAATTGGTTATCACTACCTTGAAGAAGACTAAAGACTTCCTCGTACATGAGTACTTCTGGCCGGGATCTTTCCAATAAGTGGAACATTTGTTACGGACAGGTGACACATGATATCGTATACGCAAGCCAGGGGATAAATTGAGAGTGCCAATGAAGCTCGTACCCTTTATGACGGAGCCCTTTCGTCGGCTCATGGTCGACAAGTGGGCCCACTACCAGCAACAATTTCAGGATCCCGTCATATTTTGAGCGCGATTTGTGCCGACCCAAGCTTCCCAGAAGCAGTCCCTGTCGAAGAGCTCAGCTCTGTGGGAATAGTCAACACGCTTCTTTCGATCTTCGTGCCCAGTCGGATGTCCCGCTCAAATCCACTCAAATCAGGGCTCTGTTTCCACTATTGCTTTAAGTACGACATTTTTGGAAAGGTGTGTAGGATGAAGCTAATCCACAGTTATGTGTACCACCCTAAATAAAATTCCGTCGAGAAGCTCCACTCGGTGACCAAGTATGTCGTAAGGGCGCTGTGCTTCCAATAGGAGAATGGCAGGGAGCTTTGTCTACCAGCAACAATGTTTGCGCTAAGAACCGCGCCGCACGACGCAATCGTGTTTTTGCCTGCTGAGGTAGTGTACGGTCTCTCGCTGTGGCGTCGACTGCGCATGATCCGAGAATTGCGGGAAGGCCGGTGACGACGCAATCCGACGACGCAAAGGCCGATGACGCAATCATGGTAGATTACTTCGTTAGGCTACTCGACCGTATGACATGAGCACAGAAATTCTCAAGCGACGCAATGTCTAAGGCCCAGCGAAGAGGGAAATTTTATTACAATCTCACAGCCAGGACCCGTCGATTTGCGGTGGGCGATAAAATGATGATTTTACGGACATCAGGGAAAAACAAATTGGAGGCAGAATGGCAAGGTCCTGCAGTGGTTCAAGAAGTATCGGACACGAACTACGTCATAAGTATAGCTGGGAAGCGGATCAAATTTACGAACGGAATCTGCTCAATTCATATAGAAAACGGGAAGCAGTTGTGAGAATTTTACGAAACGTACGCGAGCAGACCTCATTGAAGTTTCCAGGACTAGTTTCAGGCTGACTAGAGTGTCAGCGACCAACGGAGAAGCCACTGATGAAGTGATTAAATAATTAACTATGTGGTTCTAAAGCGCACCCGGTACCTAACCAGTGAAATGAATTGCAGAATCTCCTCCATGAGTGTCGGAATATTTTTGTGAACAAGCCAGGTAGGTCTGTGCTTAGGCATGACTTAAAGTACCCTTGGGTGCTATAATGTAAAACTAAACCAAGCTTTTCTATTCTAATTCTGCAATCAGCCCTTGTGATTGGTGAAAAACGTTTTTCGACCACTCCCACTTCACCTGTATGTCGCTATCATATGTAAGAGGCATGCGACGCAAAAAGAAAGGAAGAGGACGAACAGCACGAACACTCGAGGCGCATCACCCGAGCTGTTAGCGAGAGAGAAGCTGCACTGGGCTGGCATTATGGACGTGGCTCTGGGCCAAGAATGTTCCACCATCAGCATCGCACTCGTGACGGGAACCGTGGACGTTCCGTCAAGTCCGTGACGCAGGCAATCCAGGGTTTGGCAGTAGACCTCGGCGATTTCACAGCGAGACTCTTCGAACTTGCTGCAGCCTCTCACGGCAGTGCCGCGCATACCAGGAAGGATCCCCCTTCAGAGGCAGACCAGCACGCACGCTAGTCCCCGGTGCGGCTAGTCGGCACTCGGAAGAAGTAGCGGTGGAACCCGGAGTTAAGCCTAACCAGTAAGACCGGAGTGCGACGTCACCGACGGAGTTCGGAACAACAGCATCAGAGACGGACGAGTTGACTGGCCAACACTAAGGCAGCAACGTTTACGGCGTCGGCGAGAACACTGAGTATAATGAAGATCTGACACCCATCGGACTCGGAAGAAACGCGACGACGAAAGTCTGTAAGAACGCTCGTTTCTGATAGCGGCGCTGCCATAAGCGGGGGTTTCATGACTTTCGCATAGTAAACGCCTAGGACTATCGGGGATAAGGACATGTTCGGGTTACATAAGTGTAATCAGTCCTTTAGTTTTGTTTTGAGTCAACTGAGCTTTGAGTTTGAGTTTTGATTGTAAGTAAAATCTGTTTGCCGTGCTGCCCTTCGTCTCCAAACCCTATGTCTTATGAAATCATCACGCCCCCGAGGTCGCTGACACACGACAATTGGCGAACCTGCCAGGATTCGTTCCAGGTACGTTGCAGGATTCTATTCCAGTGCTGACACTGCTTTTGGTGGTTTAGAGATGGAGTGGGAACGTTTGGGGGTGATATCTAAAGATTTAAACCTGTAGAAGGAGGAGGCGATGGCGTTCTTCGAAAAGCAACACGAACGAACGTGCGAAGAGCGCGAAAGAGAAAAATAAACATTAGTATTGACGATACAACTAGCAGAGATGGGCGAGGGCTCAAGTGATGGCACGAGTACTCCCGGGGTGGCTTCATCCGACTCACCTTCTTCCAGGTGAAGACAGATTTGCCCTAGGAAATTGATGGCACCTTTCGATGAGCGGAGAGATGACCTGGATGCGTATTTGCATCGGCTTGAAAGGATAGCAGTCGGGCAAGACTGGGAGAGGAGCGAGTGGGCTAACGCTTTAAGCGTGTGTTTATCGGGCGAGGCTCTGAGTGTCTTTGCACGTATGCGAGCGAAGGAGTCATTAGACTATGACAGCGTGAAGCAAACTCTATTGCAAAGACTCAGGTTTACCGCAGAAGGGTTCTGGGAGAAGTTTAGGTCATGTAAGCCTAAAGATTCAGAAACAGGCAAGCAGTTCACGTGTCGTCTAACAAATTATTTTGAGAGGTGAATAGTGCTGTCTGCGACGAACAAAAGGTATGAAGGCGTTCGCGACAAAGCCCTGGGTGAGCGATTTCTTGCCAGGGGTAGCAGCGATTTCGCGATATTCTATAGAGACGGAAAATTACAAACTGTAGAGCAGATGGCTAAACAAACAGGCCAGTTCGTATAGGCACAATGAATGGGAAACTTGTGAAAAAGTGACAAAGATGCGTACATGACAGCAGTAGGAGAGATAAGGAACCAGGGGTAAATTAGTAGACAGAGGGGACCGCAGAGACGTTTTCTGTGTAACCGGTTAAGCCATTTAACGGTGAACTGCCGAGTGAATGGTAATCATCAAGAAACACTGCAGGTTTGCCAGTTGTGCCACAAGAAACGTCACAAGGCAGACCAATGCAGGACTAGATCCGTGGATCAGACGGCAGGTATGATGACGCCAAGAGAGGGTGGACAGAGAGAGCAGGACATGCCTGTAGTGGAAGGCGAGGTACAAGAACGCAGAGGTACAGTCAAGAGAGACACGGGAGCCATAAACATTTTAGTAAGGAGGAGTCTACTGCCACCAGAAGTCATGACCGGATGCATTAAACCAGTAATCTGGGTAGATAAGTCCGTTAGATATCTGCCAGAGGCACGGATTCAAATATCGACACCCTTTTTTCTAAGGCTGGTAACAGCTAGTTGCGCGGAGCACTCGCTTTATGATTTCATTGCGGGAAATGTACCTGAGGTGAGGAAGGCCCACGACCCAGGCCCCAGTTGGAGGACGACAGGACCGGGCGTGGAAGAGAAAGAACACTCAGAAGCGCAAAAACAGGGTATGCAAGAGACAGACGTAGCGGCTTCAGTACAAACACGAGCAAGCAGTAGTGGTACCAAACCTCTGACAGCGTTGCAGGTTACAGCCATTAATGGATCAACTATTGCCGCAGCAGAATTTAAAGAATTACAGAACGAAGACGAGTCGAAACGAATATGTGAACTAAAGAAAGGGGAACTGATGCGAAGGAATAGGAGCAGGAGAGTAGTGGTGTTTATAAATAAGGATAACCTATTGTATCGGAAGTGCGTGTTTAGTTCAGGTAGGGAAGTACTATAGTTGATTGTATTCAGTTCTACACAGCACTGAATATAGGGCACGATAGTGTAATGGCAGGTCAACAAAGAATAAAGAACACGTTAGAAAGGATCACAGAAGTGTCCTTTTGCATCGGGGTGCAGAGTGATGTGAACTGGTATGTGAAATCAGGTGATATATGCGAAAAGACGGTGGCTAAGGGACGTGTAGGAAAGGCGCCTCTAGGAAGGATGCCCTATGTTGAGCTGCCATTCCAGAGTGGCGATTGATATTGTAATGCCCATTTTACCGTGTCCGGGAGATAAAATGGGTATGTGCTCACGCTTGTGGACGTAGCTACCAGGAACCCTGATGCTTTAGCTTTGAAAACGAAAGATGCCATTCAAGTGGCCGAAGCAGTGGAGATGTTTGCCTGGTATGGCATGCCCAGGCAAGTTTTGAGTGACAGAGGCTCGAATTTCACATTGGAGGTTATGAAAGAGGTAAATCGACTGGGATCCATAGGTCAAATGCTAACCACTCCATACCATCCCATGGCGAACGGTTTGGTAGAGAGATTTAGTGGAACGTGGAAGACAATGATAAGGAGAATGTGTCAGGAAAGACCAAAAGACTAGAATATGTATCTGCTAGCGCTCTTTCTCACTTACCGAGAGCTGCCGCAAGCTAGCTTAGGGTTTTTCCCATTTGAGATGCTCTACAGGAGAGCAGTTAGAGTACCAGTAATCATTCTGAAAGAGCTGTGGTCCAGAAAGGAATGGGACAACTAGGAAAATATCTCATGCACGTATGCATTAAAACTCCGAAAGTGACTGGAGGCAACCTGCAAATTGACACACGAGAAGTGGGCTCAAGTGAAACAGATACTGAAGAAGTATTATGATCGCAAAGCAACGCACCAAAAGTTAGAACTGGGAGTCTAGGTGTTAGTACTACTTCCCACGGATAATAATAGGATGTTTATGCAATGTAAGGTGTCTTTTACTGTTACTCAAGAAAAAATTATGAGTTCTCAGTTCAGGTCAATAAGAAGGTGCTCCACATCAACATGTTGAAAAAGTGTAAAGAGAAAAGAAGGTAGAAAAGCGGAAGAAGGAGGAGAGGACTAGAGTTTTATTGCCAAAGAGAAGGACTGTGTGGAGGTGCACAGTTGTATCGATAAGAAGACTATGGTGGTAGAGAGTTAGGTTGAACCAATACATAGCGTAAACACAAGTAAAGAAGTTGACAGGGCTGTGTCACAAGTTTGAGGATGTGTTTTCAGATCTCCCCGGGCGAACAGAAGTAGTGCGGTGTGAGCTACAGTGCTCAACAGAAGAACCAGTACATGTAAAGCAATATCCACTGCACCTTCCAGTGCAATAAGTGATTGAAAGAGAGATGGACGAGATGTTGAGGCAGGGAATATCTAGTAAGCACTAATTCTCCTTACAACGGGCCATTAGTGGTGTTTATGAAAGCCGACGGTTCTAATAGAGCATGCGTTGACTTCAGACGTCTGAACCACGTATTGAAAACAGACGCAGAACCAATCCCCAGGATAGGCGTGGTAGCAGGAAGAGTGGCAAAATCTCAAAACTGGATACTGGCAGATTTCTATGCAAGAAACGTCAAATGAAAAGACTGCTTCCCCGTGCTCAAACCGACTATTTCAATTTATGTATATGCCATTCAGTCTAAAGAAAACGGCGGCAGTGCTCAAAAGATTGATGAGAAGGGTCTTACATGGTGCGCCACACGTTGAACACTACATTGACGACATCCTGGTTGCCACTGATAAGTGGGATGAACACCTTAAGGCCCGACAAAAGCGACTGCCGACAGTAAAAGACGCGGTGTTGATGATCAAGCCAACCAAACGTGTGCTAGGGTACAACGCGGTAAAATTTTGGGGGCGCAAATTGGGGATGGGAGAAGTTGAGCCCAAGAAGCATGCCCTTCACAAGATACAAGCAGTGGGAAGGCATAAGACAAATGAACAAGTACAATAGTGTTTGGTGCTTACAGGACTTTACAGAGAATTCATCCCTCAGTACGTTGAAGTAGCTGGACTATTGATAGACTTGACGAAAAAGGGGGGCAAACAACGTAGTGGAGTGGGGTAAACATTATCAACGAGACTTTGAAATGCTAAAGAAAAGCTTATCCCATCAGCCGGTGCTGTTATCACCAGACATACGGAAGGAATTTGTGCTATGCGCTGATGCCACCGATAAGGCATTAGGAGGAGTACTCCTGCAAGAGAAAGACGACAGACACGATCCGCTATTTTTGCTAGCAGGCGACTTAACACTGCAGACCGGAATTACTCAACCGTAGACAAGGAATGTCTCGCCATTGTGTTGGCAATAAAGAAATTCAACATACATTTATTTGGAAAGCAATTTAGGTGCAAACGGACTACTAGCCCCTATAGTTTTTGAGCAAAGCTAAGCTAACGAATGGCAGAATAATGAGATGGAGCCTGACATTGCAAGAGTACTGTTTCCATATAAAGCACATCAAGGGACTACAGTATTTTGGGTCGGCTTTCATGAGTAGGGCGAGGGAGTGATGAAATCATCATCATCATCGTCATCATCATGAGCAGCAGCAGCAGCAGGCTGTTTTATGTCCACTGCAGGACGAAGGCGTCTCCCTGCAAGCTGCAATTACCCCTGTCCTGCGCTAACTGATTCCTACTAACGCCCTTGAATTTCCTAATTTCTTCGCTCCACCTTGTCTTCTGTCGTCCTCGATTGCGTTTCCCTTCTCTTGGTACCAATTCATTAACCCTAATGGTCCAACGGTTATCTAACGGGCGCATAACATGACCTGCCAAGCTCCATTTTTTTCTCTTGATGTCAATTAGAATACAGTCAATACCCGGCTGCTCTCTGATCCAAACCGCTCTCTTTCGTTCTCTTAACATTATGCTTGGGAATATTCGCTCCATCGCTCTTTGCGCGGCCCATAACTTCTTCTTAAGCTTCCTTGTCAATCTCCAAGTCTCTGCCCCATATGTCAGCACTGGTAAAATACACTGATTGTACACCTTCCTTTCAATGACAATGTTGAGCTTCCAGTCAGGAGCTGGCAATGTGTGCCATATGTGATCTAAAGCATTTTTATTCTTCTCTCAATTTACTTCTCATGATGAGGGTTCCTTGTGATTAATTAACCTAGCTAAACATAGTCCTTCACACACTCTAGAGGCCGTCTGGCGATCCTCAACTCTTGTCCTTTTGCCTGGCTATTTATCATTATCTTTGAATTATACATAATAATCTTCAACCCCACTCTTACACTTTCTCTGTTAAGGTCCTCAATCATTTGTTGTAACTCGTCTGCCTTGTTGCTGAATAGAACAATGCCATCGGCAAACCCAAGGTTGCTGAGGTATTTGCCGTCGATCTTTACTCCTAAACCTTCCCAGTTTAATAACTTGAGTACTTCTTCCAAGCACGCAGTGAAAAGCGTTGGCGAGATTGAGTCTCCTTGTCTTCCTGCTTTCTGCCTTGTCCTCCTGCTATCTTCCTGCTTTTCTTGTGTAGAATTAAGGTAGCTGTAGAACCTCTGCAGATATTTTGCAAGGTGTTTACGTAAGCGTTCTGTACTCCTTCATTACGAATGCCGCTATGACTGTTGTTATCTCTACTAAATCATCAATGATGAAATATCAGTGATGAATCAGTGATGATATACCTAGAGTATAAAGCGGACAGAGTAAGTGTACACATGCAAATTGGTGGGGACAATAAACTTGGAAACGTTCTAAACACTGCATGTGTTAAAATGTGCGTGTCAGTGTGGTGATGTGTTGCCAGCCACGACGACACAAGAAAAGCACCCAAGTCACAGCGGGAGAGTCAAATTTGCCACCACGAAGACCGACAAAAGCAAGTTTTTTGGAAAAAAACCTAATGAAAAGGAGACCCATGTCATAAGTAAGAGGCATGCGGCGCATAAAGGAAGGAAGAGCACGAATGGCACGAGCCCTCGAGGCGCGTCGCTCGAGTTGTGATCGAGAGAGAAGCGGTGCTGAGATGGCATTATCGACGTGGCTCAGGACAAGAATATTCCACCATCAGCATCGCACCGGCATGGGAGCCATGATGGTTCGGTGAAGTCCGTTACACTGGCGCTCCAGGGTGTGGCCATCGACCTCGGCTACGTTCGAGCGAGGCTGCTTGGACCTGCTGCAGCCTCTCATGGCAGTGCTGGGCACGCCAGGAAGTATCACCCTTCAGAGGCAGACCAGCACGTACGATAGCCCCCGGAGCCTCTCGTCGGCACTCGAAGTAGCAGCGGCAGAACCCGGTGTCAGGTGTAAGCAGTAAGGCTGGAGAGCCACCTCACGGATGGAGTTCGGGGCACCGGCATCACGGGTGGCCGGGTTGACAGGCCAACACCAAGGGAGCAACGTTTACGGTGTTGACGAGAACAGCGACTATGATGAAGATCCGACACGCATCGGACTCGGAAGAAACATGCGACGACAAAAGTCTAAGAACACGCCTTTCTGATAGCGGCCTAGCCATAGGCTAGAGTTGCCTGGCTTTCACATAGGCAACGCAAGGACTATCCTAGATGGGGATAAGGACATGCTTAGGTTGCAAAAGTGTTACCAGTGCTTCGTTGAATTTTATTTTGAGTCAATCGGGTTTTTCAGTTTTTGAGCTTTGAGCGTAATTAAAATCTGGTTGCTGCGCTTCCCTGCGTCTCCCAACCGCATCTCTCATAACAGCCGCACGCCCCCGAGGTTGTGGACACACCGCACGCGACGTCACGAAAACCGCAACAGCTCCCCATTTGATATGACATGCACACGCTGATTATGCAAGACTTGACTGAACAAAAGAAAGAAAAGTTACTTCTGATTTCACGCCTTTTTGCCATGAGTCCTCGAATATTGTTAAAGCGTTTTCGGGCTCCACCCACTTCACCTGCCTTTCATGCGACGTCGCAAAACAGCAAACACTCACCGCGTAAATGTAATGTGTACGCGTGAACGATGCATTAATATGACGAACGAAACTGAATTTTCTTCTGAATAACTGCAGGGTGTCCTGTTCTGAAAGGAATAATAGATGACCCCCGTTGATCGCTGAGGCACTGGATACTCGCATCTGCCGGAGAGCATGGGCTTATTCGTATATAGTAACACTTTCTTGAGTGGCGATGTAACGTTTTCGAACACTTTCGGCTCGTTCATGACCTCGTTCTTCCAACTCTTCTCGCTGAGGATATGTTTTAGGGTAATTCTTAACCTTCCGTTGCATGAAGCCGCGATTTTCGACCAGCCACCACAAGCTAAGTTAAGGAAAGTGGACCAGTTGCAGACGCCAGCACCTCCCTCTTCATCCGGTTATCAATCTTCAGTGCAGTGGCTCGGCCCCATCGAATCCCTCTCCACTTCAGCATGCTCCTCGCCTCTTGTCAGCCGATTAGACAAGACAAGCCACTGAGTGTAGGCAATGTTATTCGTCTTTTAAGGAAACAAAAGTGGCCTCCTATGAACGAGGAGAGCACTCGATTGGTTGTTCGGACTACCCGGCGGGTGACCACCCATTGCGCGCGTCGACGGTTGCGCGTCTGACGTCAGGAGATAGGAATAAGAACATATTGGAATAGTTTTATGTTATATGGCCCCGTCTCAGAACCCGTGCGGTCCCAGGTGCACCGCGTATCACTGCGTCAGCGTGGCAATATGGAGGCCACAAAGAATAAAATGTCAGAACTGGGAATGACTGAGGCTTGCGAGAGTGACAACACCTCGGTTTTGATCTTGGTTGAAGTACCCGGACAAGATCCGTGTCGTTACATCAATTTATCATGAGCCTATTTTTATGTCCACTGCTGGACGAAGGCTTCTCCCAGAGATCTCGAATTACCGCTGTTCTGCGCCAACTGATTCCAACTTGCGCCTGCGAATTTTCTAATTTCGTCACCCCAACTTGTTTTCTGCCATCCTCGACTGCGATTCTCTGCTCTTGGCTCCCATTCAGTAACTATATTGGCCCGCCGGTTATCCATCCCACCCATTTCATGGCCCGTCCGCACCATTTCTTTTGTCTTAATGTCAATTAGAATATCGGCTACCTCTGCTTGCTCTCTGATCCATACCGCTCTCTTCCTGTCTGTTCGTGTTATGGCTCACAATTTTTCGTTCTATCGCTCTTTGCGCGGTCCTTGTTCCGGAGCTTCTTTGTCACCCTCTACGTTTCGGCTCCATATGTTAGAACCGGTAAAATGCACTGATTGCACTCCTTTCTTTTCAATTATACCGTAGTTTGCGTCGATTATCGTGAGGTAAATTCGATTACGAAGGATCAAATCCATCCGATTCCCCAGGTCCAGAAACCCGAGACAACGACTACTGAGGCAAAGCCGACCATGGAGCAATGCAGTGCTGCCCCATATGGCCACCGCTGCCCCATATGGGGCAGCGGTGGCGTAGAGGTAGAACACCCGCCTCGCGTGCAAGAGGTCCGTGGTTCGAATCCCGGTGCCGGCATTTTTCCACCGGATGAAAAAAAAAAATCCGCGTGTTGATAAAATTGCATAAACAGGCCTGGAGTGTGGCCTGATCCCGGTGACCAGAACCGGTAACGCACTCCCTCACCAGAGCAGGATTGGCCACCCTGGTGCAGTACTTGGCCACAACCTCCTATATGAACAACACAATCAAACCCCGGCGCTCAGTTCCCAGCAGCTGTGAAGCAACTGACCACGGCGGCGGTCAGACCTGCCACGCAGCAGAGGGTGCTAAGAATCCACTGGCTCCGGACAGGCCGCCATTGGAATATGAACCTGGCAACGTTTAACGCTAGAACGTTATCTAGTGAGGCGAGTCTAGCAGTGCTATTGGCGGAATTAGAGGGCAGTAAATGGGATATCATAGGGCTCAGTGAAGTTAGGAGGCCGAAAGAAGCATATACAGAGCTAAAAAGCGGGCACGTCTTGTGCTACCGGGGCTTAGCGGAGAGAAGAGAACTAGGCGTCGGACTCCTGATTAATAAGAATATAGCTGGTAACACGCAGGAATTCTATAGCATTAACGAGAGGGTGGCAGGTCTTGTTGTGAAACTTAATAAGAGGTACAAAATGAAGCTTGTACAGGCCTACGCCCCTACATCCAGTCATGATGACCAGGAAGTCGAAAGCTTCTATGAAGACGTGGAATCGGCGATGGGTAGAGTGAAAATTAAATACACTATTCTAATGGGCGACTTTAATCCCAAGGTAGGCAAGAAGCAGGCTGGAGACAAGGCCGTGGGGGTATATTATAGGCACTAGGAATATCAGGGGCGAGTTATTAGTAGAGTTTGCGGAACAGAATAATATGAAAATGATGAATACCTTCTTCCGCAAGCGGGATAGCCGAAAGTGGACGTGGAGGAGCCCGAACGGCGAGACTAGAAATGAAATAGACCTCATACTCTGCGCTAACCCTGGCATCATACAAGGTGTGGACGTGCTCGGCAAGGTGCGCTGTAGTGACCACAGGATGGTTAAGAACTCGAATTAGCCTAGACCTGAGAAGGGAACGGAAGAAACTGGTACATAAGAGGCCGATCAATCAGTTAGCGGTAAGAGGGAAAATAGAGGAATTCCAGATCAAGCTACAGAACAGGTATTCGGCTTTAACCCAAGAAGAGGACCGTAGCGTTGAAGCAATGAACGACAATCTTGTGGGCATCATTAAGGAGCGTGCAATGGAAGTCGGTGGTAACTCTGTTAGGCAGGATACCAGTAAACTATCGCAGGAGACGAAATATCTGATCAAGAAACGCCAATGTATGAAAGCCTCTAACCCTACAGCTAGAATAGAACTGGCAGAACTTTCGAAGTTAATCAACAAGCGTAAGACAGCTGACATAAGGAAGTATAATATGGATAGAATTGAACATGCTCTCAGGAACGGCAGAAGCCTAAAAACAGTGAAGAATAAACTGGGAATTGGCAAGAATCAGATGTATGCGTTAAGAGACAAAGCCGGCAATATCATTACTAATATGGATGAGATAGGTCAAGTGGCTGAGGAGTTCTATAGAGATTTATACAGTACCAGTCGCACCCTCGACGATAATGGAAGAGAAAATAGTTTAGACGAATTCGAAATACCACAGGTAACGCCGGAAGAAGTAAAGAAAGCATTGGGAGATATGCATAGGGGGAAGGCAGCTGGGGAGGATCAGGTAACAGCAGATTTGTTGAAGGATGGTGGGCAGATTGTTCTACAGAAACTGGCCACCCTGTATACGCAATGCCTCATAACGTCGAGCGTACCGGAATCTTGGAAAAACGCTAACATAATCCTAATCCATAAGGGGACGCCAAAGACTTGAAAAATTATAGACCGATAAGCTTGCTGTCTGTTGCCTACAAAGTATTTACTAAGGTAATCGCAAATAGAATCAGGAACACCTTAGACTTCTGTCAACCAAAGGACCAGGCAGGATTCCGTAAAGGCTACTCAACAATAGACCATATTCACACTATCAATCAGGTTATAGAGAAATGTGCGGAATATAACCAACCCTTATATATAGCATTCATTGATTACGAGAAAGCATTTGATTCTGTCGAAACCTCAGCAGTCATGCAGGCATTACGGAATCAGGGTGTAGACGAGCCGTATGTAAAAATACTGAAACATATCTATAGCGGCTCCACAGCCACCATAGTCCTCCATAAAGAAAGCAACCAAATCCCAATAAAGAAAGGCGTCAGGCAGGGAGATACTATCTCTCCAATGCTATTCACAGCGTGTTTACAGGAGGTATTCAGAGACCTGGATTGGGAAGAAATGGGGATAAAAGTTAATGGAGAATACCTTAGTAAATTGCGATTCGCTGATGATATTGCCTTGCTTAGTAACTCAGGGGACCAACTGCAATGCATGCTCACTGACCTGGAAAGGCAAAGCAGAAAAGTGGGTCTAAAAATTAATCTGCAGAAAACTAAAGTAATGTTTAACAGTCTCGGAAGAGAACAGCAAGTTACAATAGGCAGCGAGGCACTGGAAGTCGTAAGGGAATACATCTACTTAGGGCAGGTAGTGACTGCGGATCCGGATCATGAGACGGAAATAATCAGAAGAATAAGAATGGGCTCGGGTGCGTTTGGCAGGCATTCTCAGATCATGAACAGCAGGTTGCCTTTATCCCTCAAGAGAAAAGTGTATAATAGCTGTGTCTTACCAGTACTCACCTATGGGGCAGAAACCTGGAGGCTTACGAAAAGGGTTCTACTCAAATTGAGGACGACGCAACGAGCTATGGAAAGAAGAATGATAGGTGTAACGTTAAGGGATAAGAAAAGAGCAGATTGGGTGAGGGAACAAACGCGAGTTAATGACATCTTAGTTGAAATCAAGAAAAAGAAATGGGCATGGGCAGGACATGTAATGAGGAGGGAAGATAACCGATGGTCATTAATGGTTACGGACTAGATTCCAAAGGAAGGGAAGCGTAGCAGGGGCCGGCAGAAAGTTAGGTCGGCGGATGAGATTAAGAAGTTTGCAGGGACGGCATGGCCACAATTAGTACATGACCGGGGTTGTTGGAGAAATATGGGAGAGGCCTTTGCCCTGCAGTGGGCGTGACCAGGCTGATGATGATGATGATTCTAAAATCTCTCTAATGGTCTCACGCATTATGCCACATCTAATTTAAGTTTTGGTGCATGGTAAAATGTTTCATTTAACATTTAGAAAGATAGCCATAACGTTCTATATTAACTCATGAAAACCAAAGAGTAATTACAGAGAATTATTGAGTAGTTATCCAAGTAATTTCACAATACAGGTAACTAATGGGACTTCAATCATTAGCGATCACTAGTTACTAACACACTATGCTAAGTTCTGTCGCTATTAGACACACTATCATATTGATTCAAATGTCACAAAAGCAGTGATACAACAACGAGGCCTGCTGGGAACTGGTATGATGAAGACAAAAAGTGATAACGAACCATTTATTTTGCTCATGCAATGACAAATTCATTTCTGCACGTCGTTATTGGTTTCATTTGCGCTGTAATAGCATTTTATTGCGATAACAAATATATGGACACTCCAGGCACATTTCCGCCGTCATCGTCACCGTCACCGTGATGTTGCGCATAGAGTTCGAATGTGATCATGCCGTTGCCGGGCAGCGTATGCTGTACGCGCGAGCGAAAGCGTGCGAAGGTAGGCCAAGCATGGTGGCTTGATCACGCGCGCGTAATGACAAAAAGGTGGGAATGAAGCACATCGTCTTAAATAACGGGCAAGGCAGCTTGGGAGGTGGGGGGGGGGGGTGCGTTCAACTGCAGCAGCGGCTGCGTGTGATGCAGTAGGGCCTCGCGAGCGCTATCATGTGAGTGATCTGCGATGAGTACAGAGTCTAGGCGCGTTGAGGGCTGCTTTGTATTTTCGCCGCTTAGTTTGAAGCGAGAGACTGCACGGAGGTCAATTCGCTAGCTGTTGCCGCTCTTCACGTCAACGTTTCGACAGCCAGTGTCCAAGCACATCGAGTGAGGCGTTTCTGATTGCTTGTGCGCCCATGACACCATGCTTCTTAAATAATTAAGCGAATGTTTGCAAATTTATATGGCTGTTAAAACGACTCAATCGTTAGTAAGCGGACCCTGAAACGATTTTGTACGAACGTGCTGAGACGTCAGAGTAGGTCCGTCTGATCATTGATTGACGCATCTAAGTGCTCCGCGTTAAGCGTGTAATTTATTATAAGGTTTTAAAAATGTACATCGCTGCCGATCGCAGCACACCGCTTGGTGGAATTTTCAGCTGCCCCCACCCACATGACCTAAATAACCCCATTGACGTAAGTAGGGCGAGCTATCCGATTGGCTGGCCCAGGGCGCGTTGTCGATAATTTTTTCACCCTTGTGGTGAACAAATGACGTTCGTTATAGTTGGAATGTTAGCTAAGTCCTTTCTATAAAAAGAAATTAGCAGAAAGATAATACACAAAAACAATTTCTCAGTACACTTAAGCACTTCCGGCACATAGCAAGGGTCGTCTGCTTGTGTTACAACGAGCTCCATTTTCACGAGAGCTCCGCGGTCAGAGTCGGTCTCTGTCTTGGCGCGAGCACTATGATTCCACTTTGTTACCTTGTGGACTGTAAACGTAGCGCCTCGCAATCTGTCAAGCTGCGACATCGTGTCCTTCTGCAAGGCAGCAGATAAGCAGACGAGCTGCAACGCATCGGACTGCAGCTATCTGATCGGTGCCAGGATTTCCGCGTTTGCGGTCATCACTTTGCACTGGAGGATTAGTACCGCGATTGCGTTTCGCGCGTCTGGTATTAGGGTAAAGGCAAGCGCAAGGGACAGGGTCTGACCGTTTGACCGTGCCGTTTCACGGAATGAGCAGCACCGCAAATGTGATTAGTCTGCACGGTGCGGCCACCTGGTGGCATAGAGCTCAACCACACGCAGTAGCAGTAACGAAATGCGTTCTTCTTTGCTGCTGTTGTAAATTTCTCGCAGGAGTGTAATCGTTAACACGTTGTTTTTGTAAATGTTCAAAATGCTTTAACCTTGGATAGAGCAGTATTAGCTCTTTGTTTGGCTGGGTAAACTCTGAGCCAACGGGTTGTTGGACCATGGAGACCCATCAGGAAGCTCACGTACGTCTACGCCAAAGTTCATTCATCAGCATGACTTTACGCCTCCACCGTTCCGTCGAAATTCCCAGCTCGCCTGTGGTTACCAGAATGCCAGACACGTTTGGCGCTGCGACAAAATGCTCGCAACGTACGCTGCTTCCATAGATCTCGCTAGGGATGAACTGCCAAACACCTGGCGGAGAGTTTGGAGAGGCTTCGTGCACTTACTCCTTGCGAACCGGAAGTTTCCTTACTTTTTGGTACCAGTTCATTAATCAGCCCTATGGGAACCTCGTCTATACCTGTGGCTGTGTGCTCAGGAAATTTTTCTTCGGCTTTCTTCCAGTTGAAATTTGTCAGCACCAGCTCCTTTTTCATCTGGTTCTTTTGCGTGCCCTTTTTTCTTCGAATGCAACCTCAGCATTGCCTTGGAAAGATTCGGCTATTATTTTTCGGATGTAATTTAAAGCCGCTTCCCATTCCAGTTTGTTTCCATCTTCGCCTAGGATTTGTTGTTATATAATTGTTGACATCCTGCCTAATATTATGTGGTTCCAAAATATTCTAGGTGGGGCCTTCTTTTTCACACGTATTTCTGACAACCAACGTTCACTTTCACGTTTTATCTTGGCATGCACTAATATTTGAACCAGAGACTTTTTCTACAGGTATATTAGCCATTCACTGGCAACTACATCCTGCGGTAACTGCGCCTTCTTTGCTTGCCTGTGCTCTGGGGATGCTCTTTGTCATTCGGCGATCGCTTCTCCTATCTCCCTGTTTTACCAGCTTTCTAATTTCCTTTTTCCTTTCCAACGAACATATTGTTTCTCTTTCCCTATTTCTGTCGTTATTACACTCAAAAGCTCACTCTATTTCCACTCTTTATTTGGCCATTTGCCAAGTTCATCGTCGATTCTATTGACTATATTTGTTATTTATTCAGCGTTCAAATTTAGGCTGGCCATTTTGCACTACTTGCTCTCTTGCCAACTGCGTATCCCATTCTCAAAATGATGCATTTACGGCCACTCCTTATGCTGCTATCCTTTACTCATCAATGACCATTTCTCTCAACTTATCATGAATTCCTTCTGTCATCAGACAGTAATCGATGGTTACATGCCGGTTTCCCACTTCCCACGTGATCTGCACTTCACGCTTAGGACCTCTGTTCACGATAACCGGGTTATGCTGCTCGCAAAGGTCAAGCATTGCCTGCCCGTTGTTGTCGGTATAGCCATCTAAATCCTGCATGTGGGCATTCATGTCACCTAATAGGATAGTTTCAGCATGATTCCCGAAATATTTAATATCAGGACTTATGCATTCCACTAAATCTTTATTCTCCTCAGTGCAATTATTTCCGGTCCACAAATACGTAATGCCCAGCCAAGTTATCTTCCCACTCATTGTGCCTGATAACCAGCCAAAGATGCCCTTGAAATTTTGAATTTTCTCTTTTCCATTTGGCTCACTGATGGATGAGCAGTCCGACTCCCCCTCCATTTCTTTCTGGCTCAGTTCTGTTGCACTCTTCCCAAACATAATTCTCAATCACTGGCGGCTCTTCCGAGTCCCTAATGTGCGTTTCTGTAGCCACATACACCCCCATTTGTTCTCTATTTAACTGCTCCTCAATCGCTGTCCACTTTTCCTTTCTTCAGCAGCCCGGCATGTTAATGTAGCCTATTGCATGGCGAGCTCTCTTTCTTGCTTTCCTCCTTTTTCTTTTATTGACAGCAATGCCATACGAGGTTCACCTAGGGGACCTTCTTCATTACTACCTAAATTGGCCTCCTGAGCGTCCATGGGCCCCTAAAAAGCAACAGAGTGACCCCCTAGTCGCCACCCCACGTCGTGTTCCAGCCTGCAATTGTAGTGGATGCCGTCTCGTTTAAAACCACCACACCTTCACACTTCCCTATTTACTTCGACAAGCTCGAAGCGTTTCTCTCGGCTCATTTTCCATATCGCCTGATTAGCATCCACTACAGCTCCTTGTACGTGAATGTCACGTACAGGCACCTCCCGCGCCGTGCACACCACGATCTGCACCTGAGGGGATAGCTCGCGCAAGACGTTCACCCCCTGCGCCAAGCGCTGGGCTATTCCTGTCCCTTTCCTGTTCAGGACGTCATATAGCCGACCTGCTAATATGACAAGGTTGCGCACGTGGGCATTTTCCGCCAGCTTTTCTTTGGCACGCTCCATGACAGAACCCAGTGTCCGGCCTGAAAATGTCCCTTCCGCCACTCTTTTATCGCCTTTCACCTCTCCACAATTGCTTCTGAGCACCTACCCAGGTTTGAGTCACCGGCGGTAATCACCATTTCGCTCTCTCCCACCTCTCCCTGGTTGCGTTTGTTCTTTTCCGCCTGATTCGGACTCCACAAGGGGCACCGTCCCTTGTGCTGCTGCTTTTTTCGCGTGGCACACTGAAGGTAGGTGCCGCTCTTTCCAGCTAACACTTCACCAAGCTGCTCACATTTCACATACTTTGCTGGCACTCCCTCTCCTGTCACGTCGGGCGACTGCATTCCATTGTCACGGCCATTCTCGTTCACAATGGTGGCCCTTTTCAGCTTTTCCTCAGCTGCTTCAAGTCGCTTTTGAACTACCTTTTGTGCATCATGCTCCCTCTTTAGCTCATTGTTGAGCTCTTCCACCTGTGTGACCAGCTCTTCCTGGAAAGCCTTCATTTTCTGTAGCCTAGTATCGCCATCACAGTGTTTGCCGGTTGACTATATTCCCTCTCCACTCTCATCCGTCCACTCATCTGCCTTTAGGCACGCCCCGCACGCTGCCCGCTTTCCCGGCTTTCTTGCCATGTATTGCACGGCTTCTTCTGATGCAAATACTGTAATACTATGATTCTCTTACGCGCGAACGAGACAATTTATAGACTAATGGAGAGCACGTGCCTTTTAGGAAAAACCGATACGCACAGGAACCAAATCTTCAAAATGTTCGCAAAGCAACTCTCACCAGTGTTTCAAAAGCAATCAATTCGGCGGAGACCCAAGGTATCACACGCTCTTGCACGTGCTCAACCACGCGGCCATGCTCTGACTTTCCTACCAAAACACACACAGTAAAACCACTAATAGCTATTAGTCTTGCCACCTCCAAGCAACCATTTAAATGCTGCAAACACTCCACGTCCCATCCGGCTGCACGTGTTGAAGCACGGGGCTCGAGAGGGTGCTCTAACCATCCTCCAAAACCAAATGTACGCAAAACACAGCTTTGCACACGAAACAATGTAGAGAGAGAAAAAAAAACCACTGAAATACTCTTTAAAGGCTAAAAACTCAGCAAATCCAAAACAGAAGCAAGCTCAAAGCATGCACAAAAACTTAGGATTTCGATGCCGCCACGGAGTCCCGAAAAGCACGTCCATTCGCCAAAGTCTCGAGCCTGTCCTTATTTGCAAAATAGTGAACGCCATCAGGCGTACAACAGGCAAAGCTGCAGCGCTCTGCCATGGCCGGGCTCTCTTACGGCCTGCGCGCCCTACGAGGGAACAACAGGATGGATTTTTGGCGGCTGGTTGCCGCGCTCGCCGAGTGGGACCGCGTCGACCCATCCCTACCCCTGCTCAGTAGACGCCTCGCCTCCAGCCGCTAAGAATGGACGGACAAGGTTCACCGCACGTGTTTTGGAGGTACCGCGAACATTCACCGGACATCAATGCATACATTCGCTGCTGCCACATCCTACCAAATAAGTATAGTGGTTTTGGGACCTAATTTGTATAGTTTCTTCAATTGATTGCTTATTATGTTGTTAAACTTTTTTTCAGGGTGGTTCGTGTTAAATTGGTGCACATGGACTGATCGGCATACAAATGATGTACTGCTGCGTGTCCTTTTGCTGCTCGCGCTCTGGGAAATGCCCATTTGTGTCATTTCATCAGTTTCCACGTGACGCAGAGTTGTGCGCCAAATGGCAAAAAAAAACATCTCAAGGAAGGATTTAACTATCAACGATAAGTCGCCGTATACGGTCGTGTGTAGCCGGCACTTTCTTTTGACCGACTACGCTACAGAGTGTCGCGTCAAGAACATTGTGCCTGGCAATGTCCCCATGGTTCTTGAAGGCCATTCGATCTACCTAGTGCCTCCCACAAAAAGCTTCGCAAAAACCCTGCAGCTTGGGCTGTTCCTGCTCCAAAACAAGCCAAGCTGAATGCTGAGCCACGTGAATCGCTGGCTGTGGAATGCAACTTGTTGGACTGCCTCTATCAACACACTAAAAACGTCAGTACGCAAACTACAAACAACGATGGCCAGAGAGCAAGCCGATACCTCTCTGTGATCTCAAAGCTTCGCTCTCAAGTTTCATATCACCGTTCCAAGAGACAGACGCTACTGGAAAAGCTCGCGACGGAAGCAAACATCATGCTTCAGTCGGGAGAATCGTGGTGGACTCGCAGAATGGAGAGAGAAATGCAATATTCCTGCTCCACCTAATTCAACGATACGGAAAGCAACATCTGACGTAGCCTGAAGAGATTATACGAGAGTGCATCATATGGTGATTTCTTTCACCGAAGGGTCATGATCACGCTCGAACGTCAAAGCTGCTGAAATTACCAGCAAAACACACCTTCCAGAAATGCATGAGCCCAAGTACGAGCTCGTCCGGAAAGAGTGCTGTGATGCGAGCAAGACTGGTTCCCAAGGCTTCACTCCTCAGTAGCAGACAACATATGTCATCATTATTTTTTCATGAAACCAGCATAAAGCGGGAATGCATCTATGACCGGAAAAGAGATGCCGTGTTCTCTTTTAAGAAAAGACCCGACACGGCACGGCACGCCGAACACGCAGGGAATTTTAGCGAGCAGGGTTTTGTGCGTTGTTATGTGCGCCACTAACTGCCCATATAAAATACACTGCTTTTATTATTTCCCTAAGCAGCTAAGTGGAAAAGTCCTTTTCCAATGGACGAAGGAAGTGATTGCCGCAGTCGAGTCATGTGGATTCGTCATCGTTCGAATTGTGACCGACAACTACTCGGCGAACATGACGATGTTCTAGCACATGGGCAATGGTTGCTTGCGTACGGTTGTGGCGCATCCGCATGACCCCGAGCGGGTGGGTCATCTTCCTTAGCTTTGACCCGTGCCATGTGATAAAAAATATCCGAAGTCATTTCCTTAAAAGGGAGCTCATGGATGGCTGTGGCATTATAACTGGTGCATACGTGTAGAAGCTGTATGAGTATCAGAAGCTGATAACTGTGAAACTCACTCGAAACGTAAGAAGGAAACATGTCCATCCATCCAGTTTTGGAAACCCAAAACGTGCTGCGGCTGTTCAACTATCCTCACCACAGGTTTGTGTGACGCTACAACATCTGCAGGAAAATTACCGTGGAGATACGGCCCTATAAGATTTTATTGAAGCGAGTGCCACCATTCGTTCTCGCGAAACGTTAGAGGAATGTTTAACATATATGATACATCCAATGCAGGAAGTGGGTACAATATGCCGATCTGTAATAAGAACAATCCCCGTTTAGTGTGGCTAGAAAACGAGTTCATTATATACATAGGAATGTGCGCTCATGTTCAATGGCCTCAGGCAACCTCGCACTCACAAAAGAGACATTTCATGTCTTGCTCTACACGACGCAGTACACTGTGGAAACAACAGGCCTCTTGCTCCAGAAAGGCATCGGTTAATTGCTGACGAAATTATCAAATAGCGATGCAATTGAGGCACTTTTTGGAAGAATTGGACAAATATGCGGCGGCAACGCTCAACTGGGTGCCAGGGCCGTTACACCTGCCCTTGATCGGACTGTGAAGGCGAAGTCGTTAAGCCCGAAGGAAACAGAGACGCCCGGTATTGATGCTGAAAAGTTTGACGGCCGCCACACTGCCTGAAAAGTTCCACGATGACCTGGACGATCTAAGGGAATGTTAAGCCGCTACACCAAGGCTACACTCGGGCTTCCTGCGAAAGCCTTTAACAACCACGTGCAACAAAGATGATCCTCTGTACGCACTGTCGCAAGGCCAAGACAGGAGCGGATTATGTTACAAAAGGCCAGAGTTTTTTGCTCTATTGAAAAATGTGGTTTCTTTTAGAGCGTGGCGAAGGGCTTGTCAAGAACGAATACGCTTGAAATACTTCAACTACTCGTCGAGCGTCAGATCGAACGGGCGCCAGCACCAAGCTGCCCAGAGGGTGTCGACGACAGACACGCAAAATAATCAGCGGCTTTAATTGCCGAAAAATCCATGCGAATACTTCTCATCAGCCACGAAAACAAAATCACCGACGCACAAGATAAGCCCTCCATAAATGTGCACAAGTCGTTCAGGAAGTTCATCAGACCATGACCTTGACACGTATGAACTCATGATCTTTGAGGAGGAAAAAAACATTCCACTACAAACTGGTTGTTTATTGTCTTCAATGCCTTTTCCGAGTGATTGAGTTTAATTGAAGTTTGTACCAAACTTTGCTGAAATCAATGTTACAAAATAAGCAGGTATTATTCGGTAAAAAGTTCACTGAAGAGTAATTCGCATCATTTGCATGTTATCATTTCTGTTGAAGTGTTTCTTCCAAATCTTCATGATGGGAAGCCTCTCAAAGACAATTTACTGCGGTTCAGCTCTATAAGCCAAGAATTCCCGAAGGGGAAGGGAGAATCACCCATTTTGAGGACGCCCTTGTGAAAGGGAATATATATTAGAATAAACAGATATCAACTGTTGCTCCACAAACGAGGGAGCCCCGAAGCGCATACCATAAGAAAGAGCGCGAGCATCGCCCCTCGGCTGTGGCTCTGCGTGCGAGAGTATGCGGTTAGAAAGCGAGTTTCGTTTCTCTGCTTTTGCCTGGCCTCTGCCGCGGCAACCGCGTGTTCACTGCGGCAAAAATAATTGAAGACGCCGTCACTCCATTCCAATTTTCGTACATTGCATGGACCCACGACTTCTCGAAGCGTACCATTCAAACTGGTCGCGTTTGTCACTATCTGCTTTCTATAACTGCTACTATTCGCCACGCTCATCCAGGCTCGACACTGAAGGAAGACTACGTTAAAGATATCGCATATTCGGAGGCTGCTGATGCCAGCACGGGATTGATGCCAGTGACATGCACTCCCTCGGCAAAGAGCGGAGCGCACGTCGTCAAAACATGCTGCCGATGTGTCGCCGAGTGTCCACACTTGGTTTTGCAGACTGGCCGCGCGCAGCGGCCACCGTGCAAGGCGGCTCGCCTCATTTGCTCTTTGCTGCCAACAGAATATAGAGCGAACGAACTCTGTGTTCATTTAACCGCGACATGCTTGTCCAGGCGCTAAAATGCTCACGAAAATAAACTCTTTATGACTCGCGGCGTTTTTATTGCATGCGACGTCGGCTGCTGCTTCACAAACCGTGAGCTAGGCCTACAGGCTTGAGCAATCGGTGGCTGGCGACAACGTCAGCACGCCGAGCTTGATGCTCCACTTAGGATAGTTTACCGTGCTAATGTCGCACATCCGCAATAAAGCAAAGTTTCCCGAAGCTACTTGTCTTATTACGCGGTCCTTCTTCGCGTACGGCAAATACGGGAAAGTACCAGTCGGCAGGCCGTTCTCTCGACTGTGTGCACGAATTGCCACCGATGAAGATAATACGCCATGCTTGCTGGCCGTGGGTGTCGCGGTTACGAAGAAGCTTCTGCTAGCAAATGAACGTTTAGTTGTTTTTTTTTTGCGAACTCTTTAATGCATGCATGAATATTAAGACGCTAAATTAAAAATTCATTTGGATATCTGTACACCGTCGGCAGAAAAGAGCAAACCAGACGAACTCCGTCACAGAATGGTCGCTCTGCACTGCACGTGGGCGACACCAACTGCCCTCGGGTAGTGTTTTTCGATCACTTCATTGGCGTAGTACTGGGCGCTGATTGTCACATGAGGCGCACTATCGACATCACTTTATATTATTTATTATAATTACGTGTCAGTGACAACTAAGTGACACGACTGTGCTTTCGCAGGTGCTATCCATGCTCGCCTATCTTGAGCTTTCCACGTTCCGGCAGAATGCGACTGGGTTTAACGGCGTCTCGAAGCTTGCAGGCCCAAATAACCCATCGGTGCAGTGGCATATGATAATTCAGTAGTGCCCAAGTAGAGCGATGAGAACTGGCTCTGTGCGGAACAGCGCAAGTTGTGTGCTGTGATGGCACCTCCGGCCGTCGCTTACCCATGCTGCTTTCGTCGCCGGATAACTTCTCTCGGCCGAAAACCAAAATAAACTTGTGCTCCGCTTGTGCTCCGTCCATTTGTGCACAATACAAAACACAACCAGCCGGCCTTTTCAGGAAAAATAGTGCGATCAAAACCACCACAAGCTGGTGTCTCAAGGCGCCCTAGGTCTGCGTTGGCTGTTCAGTTCAGTTCAGTTTACTGTCCTTAAAGACCCCCGGAGGGAGTATTACATAAGGGGTGGGTTTAACATAAGTTCCGCATTTGGTACACTTCATTAGTGATATTCAAAGTGATCAATCACACGCTGTAGGAATAAAGACAGGCAAGTGATGCTAACAATGTCAGCAGGAAGGCCGTTCCAGTCTTTAGCTGCTCGAGGAATGAACGAGGTGGAAAAATGAGTGGTTCGGGCACGCGGGCGTGCGACTTGCTGCGGATGACTGGTGCGGTGAGAGATGCGTGCCGCAGGAACGATGTAGGGCGCATGACGAAGGGTACTGGAAAAGAACTTGTGATATAGCTCAAGACTAGCAATGCGTCGGCGATTAGATAGTAGTGTTAGTCCGGATTGTGTTTTAAGTGCGGAAATACTGACATCATATGAATATTGTGAGTGAATGAACCTAGTAGCGCTGTTCTGAACAGATTCAAGTGAAGTGATCAGATATGTTTGGTGCGGGCTCCAGATGGCAGATGCATATTCAAGTTATGCCCGAACAAGGGACTTGTAGGCAAGCCGTTTCACGTGTTCAGGTGCCTTGCGGAGATAACGTTTTATGAAAACCTATTGTTTTATTAGCAGATAATATGTTGTTAGAAATATGTTTATGCCAAGACAGATCATTGCATACAGTGACACCTAGGTATTTATAGGACTCTGCTAGTTCAAGAGGCATGCTTCCAATTTCGTAGGGAAATACCAAGGGATTACTGCTATGAGTGAAAGACATAACTTTACATTTTTGTGCATTAAGTTTCATTAACCAATCGTCACACCATGTTAGTATGTTGGCGAGGTCTTTCTGCGGGGCTGTTTGATTGCAGGTGTTACGTACAGTGCGATAAATGACACAATCATCGGCGAACATTCGGATATTACAGGAGAGATGTGAAGGTAAATCATTAATATATATTAAAAATAATAGAGGGCCAAGAACCGATCCTTGAGGGACGGCTCATGTTACTGGCACAGGGTTAGACAGGTGATTATTTATGACAGATTGGGAGTGGTTGCTAAGAAATTCAATTATCCAATTCAAAACATCAGGATGCAAATTATGTCTTGCAAGTTTCAATATCAGACATTGATGAGGAACTTTATCGAAGGCCTTAGAGAAATCCAGGAAAATTGCGTCAATCTGTACGTACTGTCAAGGTTAGTGTGAACATCGTGCAGGAAAATGGCCAGCTGTGTTTCACAGGACAAACCTTTGCGGAATCCGTGCTAGGCGGGACGGAAAAAGTGATTAAAGTGAAGAAACTTCATTGCAAGAGAGTAGATGACATGTTCCATGATTTTGCAGGGGACGCTTGTTACGGAGATGGGGCGGTAGTTAAGAAGCGAGTTTCTGTTACCTGATTTGTGGACTGGAACGACCTTCCCAATTTTCCAGTCATCTGGAATGAAACCTGAAAAAAGATACTGGGCAAATATGAAACACAAATATACTGCAGAAATAAGCTTAGCGTTTTTTAAAATTTTTGGGTCAATCTCGTCTATGCCGGAAGATGATGAACACTTGACTTTGTCAATGATCGCACAAATACCGTCTACATTGAAAGCAACGGCTGGCATTGACGAGTTTATACTAAGCGATGACGAAACGGGAGGCGCATTAGATTCGTTTGTGAACACAGACGCAAAGGCCGAATTGAACACGTCGGCGCAATGGGAATCATTAATAATTTCGTTGGATTCGTTACCTATCTTAATAGTGCGCGTTTCGCTATTGTTTATAACTCTCCAAAATTGCCTCGGATTATTGATTAATAGGTTTGGTAGATTATTGTGATAAAAGGAGTGTTTAGCGTGACGCAGTGCGTCGTTGTAGCTCTGTTCGGCTTCATAATATTTATCCCATGTGCATGGGCGTCCTCTCTGTTTGGCGGCGCGATACAGACGCTTTTTTTTCTAGGCGTTTTAAGGCCTTTGTGAACCATGGTTTTTGCTGGCAAGAACGAAAGGTGACTTTAGGAATAAATTTATTTGCAAGATCACTTAGTTTGTTTTTTAAGCACGTCCAATTGCTGTTAACGGAATGGTCTTGAAAAGTTGATTCGAATACAGGAAAGAATGTATAGCTTCAGTTATGCTTCGTAATTTCGTTTGTCGTATAGACATATTTTTTTCTTAAAGGTATTCCGTGTCAACAAATTGAACGAAAAAATGGCATGGATGACTTCGTGATCACGGATCTCAGGCAAGTACTAAATGGATGAAAGGCTGTCAGGGTGGACGGTTAGTATGAGATCTAGGTCGTTAGCAGTTTGCTGCGCAATCCGCGTTGGTTCAGTTACTAGCTGGAAATAGTTAAAGTTAAGGCTGAAATCGGCAAAATTTTTGGCGTCTGTGTGTCCGGATACCGAGAATGATTGTATGGTACGCCAGTCTATTTGTGGAAAGGTAAAATCACCGAAGAGCAGGATTTGCGCGTTTAGGTGGGTGGTTACCAGTTCGATTATGACGTTGTTAAGTTGAAGGCAGAAATCAGAAGTCGCACTGGGTGGTCTATAACAGATACCAAGTAGCACGTTTTTTGGATAGGTAAGCATTTTCACCCATAAGATCTCAAGATCTGATGTAACGTTAATTAGCGAGCATAGCAACTGCTCGCGAGCAGCGACAGGCACACCGCCACCACGGGTTCCTACGTGATCGTTCCGATAGAGGCAGAAACCGGGCAGGTCGTCTAGAACTTCGCTATGAATAACGGCGCTGCTCAGCCATGCCTCACTTAGTAATAGTATGTTGCTACCGGTAGATAAAACTATGTTCGACACCGATTCACCCTTTGGGAGGAAACTGCGCACGTTCGTTTATATTATAGAAAGCGAAGCACTATCTCTGGAGCAAGTCGGTGTTATGTTATTTTTCTCTTTGGGGTGATGTACTGCTATGCCAACTCTTTGACACTACTGGAGGCGGCATCAAAGGTTTATCTTCTTGAACCGATGAACAAAGTCTTAAAGCGGAGAGAAAACGGAACGCCTTTACCTTTTGCGAAAGCAACGAGATGTTTTCGGGAATTTTGTACTGATCGCGAAAAGTCCTCGCTAATATTGTAGTCAGTGCCCTTAAGCTTTCGGCCACTCGAAAGGATGTTAATTTTGGTTTTATGGAAAGTAAATTTTGCTATGTGGGGGCGAGAGTGATTGGGGGATGGATGCCCGATGCGATGTGCACGTTCTATTTCTTTTGGGTCGACGGTTAGTTGCAACCTACCGCGGCAACGTTCTACAATCAATCTTTCGGAGTCGGCAGTGGTTTCCGAGCTGGAAGGGTCAGGAATGCCGTAAAAAATTAGGTTGTCCCACCGTGAGCGATTTTCGGCACCGTCGATACGTGCTTCGCGCTCGGAAATACGAAAATTAGCCTGTTCAGTCGTGGTGCACATTGCATCCATTTCGTTTCGATTGTACAAAAGCGACTGGTAGCGACCCTCAAGATCGTTCATTCGTTCGCTTGGATCAGTAATTGCTTTATCGGTAGAAGTAAGTTGTGACTTAAGACCATGAATTTCAGTGATCAGCTGGTTCTGACCGGCGGTTAGTTTTCACAATTCGGTTAGTAGGTTTTCAGGAGTGTCAGGACCCGGGTTTGTTTCCATATCACCGGCCAAAATCAGCAAGGCATGAATAATATGAGCACATTCGACAGCAATGGCTCTTCGTCTGCTTCTCGTGCCTAACCATGTAGAGGGCGCTCGTGACAGCCGTCTTCGCGCAGGTGCAACAGTGTTTTTGCAAACCGTCCATCAAAGCACACCGCAGGGTCCAGGAGGCACTGCGGAAGAGGTCGACAGTCAAATCAACACTTCGGTGCCAGCTGCGTTAGCTTTGTGGCTATGACATTGATAGAGGTAGTGGATTTCATCCCAATCACGGCAGCCGCATTTAGACTAGGGCGAAATAGAAAATGCAAGTTGTTGTGATTTCGGGGTAGAGGACGATCGAGAGACGGACTCTTTCCGCAGACGAAGAAAGGAAAAAAGCTTTACACTGTCACGTACGGCCATGGCGAGCTGCCTGGCACGCAGGCAGACAGAAAGGGACACTGCGTCGGCAGTAAACTTGTGGTATCTTTGACTGGTCGCCTCCACCCCCGAAACTGAGCCGGGCAGATCCGGCGTTCCCCGAACTCATAGGTAGAGCCCAAGTGTGCAAGCTGAACGTGTGGCTTGCTTTCGGAGAAGGAAATGGCGAATGTCAAACCACATGACTACTGCCAACGTCCGATGATTCGCCTATCCAAAACTTCTGTCGCTGATGAGAAAACCGCCGGATGCGCCGTGGGACGCGCGTTCAGGGGCCTAGGTCACCGTCGCCAACGGCAGTGACGTTGCGCTGTGATGACGTTGCGGGAAACGCTCCAATCGCGTCGACTGCTCCGACAAGAAGCAAGAAGATGGAGGAGAGCAATTGAGAAGAACAAGCCGAACGCAGGCTGCGCACCATCTTTCAACCAGCCGAAGACACTGCCACTCGCGAGAGCGCTCTAGAGCGCTCCGATGCGACCAGCCGAAGATGCCATTAGAGATAGTTTATTGGGCGAACTTGTGCCCTAAAAAAGCGAACAACTCAGTGAGGCCGTCACCTGGCGCCGCCATCAAGCCAAGAACCACATGTCTCCCAGATGGAGATATCTCACGCAAACTGGAAATTCGCAGGACCAATTATGCAGATTCTGCGATAAAACAGGAAGTCTAAGACATATCCTGTGGGAGTGCAGCTACTCCCCGGGATATAATTTATTCAAAGACGAAGAAGCGTGTGACACCGCGCTTCATAGCGAAGACCCGGCGGCACACGCTAACATTATCCGTTTGGCAGCCGAAGCGGCCAACCGCTTTGTCTACTAACCTCCGCCCCTTAAGGTAACATCGGGCTCCCTGGACGCGTACGAGCGCTGCAGGAGCTCCAGTGTCACTCCTTACGGACGATAGAAGTTTTTACACACACACACATAAACACACACACTCACAAACACACACACACACACACTTATACATTTCGCGTCCATGATCGAAATGCGTCAAGCAACGCAGCTCGCGTCACAGCGACCTCGCTTTTTTAGGTCGCTTTCTTGGAAGAGTTCGCTCAAATAAGAGACGTCTTAGCGCTCTCCGAGTCCTCCCATGAGGTGTCGTCGACGGTGACTGATGAGGTGAACTTTGACCTTAACCCCTCCATGCCTCAACAAATGCAAGGAAAGCTACGCCGCCTTCTTCTGCGATATGCCGAATGTTTTTCAATGTCGTCGAGGATCCGGCAAATGCAAGATACACTATAAACGGAAATAACTCCGAGGTGGGAGTATAACGCTTGTCCTCTAGCGACCCCCCGGTTCGGAGTTTATTATGCTCCACATGATCGGAGTAGAATTTTTACTCCGTGCGAGCGGAATTCTTGCGTGGAATTATGGGATTTTTTTTCTGTCTTTTCTTGTTTTTTTGCTTAGCAATGGACGGAGTTTTTTCGAGGTGCAAGGGAAGTATAAAAAGAGGCATCGCGTGAGTTTGCGCGAACATCTTTACATACAGAGGCTGCTGGTCAAATTTTGAAATATGCACACGAGACCGCGTCAAATTGACAAAACAAGTCAATGAAAGCACATATATCATGATATACATAAACATTTCAGAAACGCCCAATGCAGAAATTCGTAAGACACTCCACGTAGACGCGATACTCAAGACGCAACGGTGCCAGTATATATACCCACGATACTGTGTGCCTCGAAACCGCCTAGGGAGCAGCTGTGCTGTTTTCAGAATTACGACTCACATGCTTGTTCATACGAGATGTGCCTCTCTGATATTCACAGAATACCTTAATCAACACAAAACTGTTAATTCAGAATAGTGAGAGAAAAAAGTTAATGGCGTAAATTTTCACAATTAGCATGCCATTCTATGAGTGCTGGAGCGACTGCGCACACTGCCGGCGTTCGCGGCCAAAAAGTAGTGCGTTAGTTACAGTAAGCACGAAAAATGTAAGTGTTTCTGCTTCATAGCAGAATTAAATTTTTGCGATATAGTGGTAGCGTAGCAACAAATTATTACGTGTGAGCATGACCCGCAGCAGCCGAAGTAACACCGAAAAATGCGCAGTCGTACATATCATACACCGCACTACTTGCTCCGCGTCCAAGCAATATCTCTCGGTTGTGAAAAGGAGCTACATCCCTGATCTGTCGAGTGAATCCTTAAACTCGGAGCCAGCAGGCATGCGTCTAAATCAGTGTCTCGGATAGAGCGTAATGTTAATGCAATATCGGAAGCAATGACGTGACCAAAACCTGAGAGATGTCTCATTTTCCCTTTATTCATTACTTCTCTCCACCTTGCGGGTTTCCGCAGAACTACTACGTCAGACCAAAACCTATATGCGCGATAACAATTCGATGCACATCGCTCAGTAAGAAGCTTTATTTACAGTATGCATACTTATGTCCTACCGTTTTTCTTCGGGTGAGAATGTCCGTTCGCAGATACATAAAAACAGTTGCTTGCACTCCGATCTTTCTCACTGGCAACACAGCACCGCAACGAACTTGAGGTACGCCATACATGTGCGACTAGCACGGACGTCGTCGCTCGAACAGTGGCTGCTGTAGCCATTGCTACGCAGTCCTTTCAAACATTACACCGGTCGTTGTCAGCATGTACCCAAAGGACATAAAAGTCGTATTCCCCGTAGTGAAGAACACAAGCCAGGGTCACGCAGCACGAAAACACAGTCAGAACCTGAGCCGACATCATGAGCCAGTGGGATGTTATGCTAAGCTAAGCTAAGCCCTTTTCCGCACTTGAAAACGCTGCTCTTGCATTCATCGTTGTCAGCAAAGTGATCAGAGCTAACGTACTTGAAGCTGAGAAACAGCGAGCTTCAGGCATGCCTATAACACTTTCTGGAAGGAAATACGGGAAACAAATTGACGAAGCGCTGTCACGGAACGACAATTCACAAATGTAAAGAAACCGTCAGCCATGAGCACTGCCGACTACGCCGAATGCGCCCGGTCGCTGACGAGGCGCACAGCCTCATGGGAAGCGCCACGTGACCAACCTCTTTCGGCGGAGGGGAGTTTTTTAAAACTCCCTGTCGGAGTTTCACGGGAGAACAAGATTTTTAAGCGGAGTAAAATCGCGTCACGTCGCCCTAATACTCCCGCAGCTAGCCAGCGGAGTGAAACGAGGGAATGGCGCTGTTTTGCTCCCATACATCGGAGTAAATATTTGAGGAGGGGAGGTTTTAGGGCACATCACCTGTTAAAAACTCCCAGGTGGGTTTATTTTCGTTTACAGTGCTATAGTGAAGCATCGCATTATAACAAATGAATCGGCTCGTCCCGTCCGGCGAAGTCCCTAAAGCGTTTCAGTGTGACAACGTGAAACAATCAAGATACAAGTTGAAGAAGTGCTTCGCGACAACATTCAGCCGTCCTAGAGCCCATGGTCTTCACCCGCGGTGCTCGTAAAGAAGAAAGACGGTACCCTACGATTTTGCGTCGATTATAGGCCTCTCAACAGCGTCACGAACAAAGACGTCTACCCGCTTCCAAGAATCGACGGCACGTTAGATCGACTTTGCGGTGCCAAGTATTTTTCGTCGATGGACCTACGGAGCGGCCACTGGCAGATTGAGATCGACGAGAGGGACCGTGAGAAGACTGCATTCATCACGCCTGATGGGCTTTACGAGTTTAAATTTATGCCGTTCGTGCTATGCTGAGCGCTAGCGACATTTCAGCGTTTCATGGACACCGTCTTGTCTGGGTTGAAATGGCAGATATGCCTCGTATATCTCGACGACGTAGTCGTCTTCGCATCGACCTTCGGTGAGCACCTTAACAGGCCGCAGACCGTGATAGCGGCAGTTAAGGCGCCGGGACTCAGTCTGAAACCAGATAAATGTCGTTTCGCCTACGAAGAGCTTTTGTTCCTCGGTCACGTAGGTAATCGCGAAGGCGTTCGTCCGGACACGAAAAAGACGGCAGCCATTGAAAGTTTCCCGATACCCAGTGAAAAGAAAGCTGTCCGTAGATTCTTGGGACCCTGCGCGTATTACAGGCATTTTGTCCGAGATTTCTCACGAATCGCCGGGCACCTCACTCGCCTTACGAAAGCCGACGTGCAGTTTACATGGAAGAAGCCCCAAAGAGACGTTTTTCGCAAACTTCACATACGCTTGCACTCACCGCCAGTACTCGGCCATTTCGACGAGAACGCTGACACCGAGATCCACACAGATCCAAGCGGCATAGGACTCGATGCGGTGTTGATTTAAAAGAAGAACGGCCTCGAGCGAGCCATCGCCTACGAGAGCAGATCCCTGTCGAAAGCCGAATTGAACTGTTCGACGACGGAAAAGGAATGCCTCGCTGTCATTTGGGCAGTCACAAAATTTTCTGCCGTATCTTTAGGGGAAGCGCTTCAAGGTCGTCAGTGACCACCACGCTCTGTGCTGGCTCACTAACCTGAATGACCCGTCAAGTTACCTCGCTCGCTGGAGCCTGACTACAGGAGTTCGACGTCACCGTAGTATATAAGTCAGGCCGAAAGCACACAGACGCCGACTGCCTTTCGAGAGCCCCTGTTGAATCCTCTCCACCCTATAATTATAGGGCGGGGCAGATCTCGGACTTTGGATCATTAATGACCTCGCTTGTGCTAAGCACCTTGAATATGTAGTAGCTAATGCTAAGCACAAGCTTTTCTTTTAAGGAGCGCTTTGAATCTTACCTACATCCACTCTACGCCTATTCACATATAAAGCTGTAATTATGCTGATGCTAAACTATGCATGTGCAATTTAGGACCCTTTTACTGAAACTGGCACAAACAAGATAGAAATGGTGCAAAGAAAAGCAGCTCTTTTCATTTGTAACAGCTTCAGACGCGCTTCAGTGACAGGCCTCATAACAAAAGCAAAACTGCCACCATTATTGCATGGAAACCGTGTATCACGACTAAATTTCCCTTTTCAACTTATTAACGGTCATTTTAAGACAGATGTCAAGGGAATAATTACTTTTTCAGGTGGTTATGCTACTAGGCAACGACAGAGCTGAACAATAACCCCATTAAGTACGCGTAATAATTGTTTTAAGTATTGCTTTTTTCCATGAAAAGTCATTCAATGGAATCATCTAACTAATGACCAAGTTTTAAAATGATCACTTTCGGCGTTTCTTTCAAGTATTGAGTACGAATTTGTTATTTTGCTGTGCCACTGCTATGTTCAAGCTCTGTTTACCTGATTTGTATTGTGTTCCTTGTGTATGCTATAGCGTTATTTACATATGTATTTGTAAGCCCCGCTACGGGCGGCTGCAAAACAAACCCAGACGGACGGCGCGGGCCATCTGGGCAGGGGACATGCGTCTCGACGAAATTGTTTCCACACTTGGGTAATGGCTGTCAACGGATGACTCAGAGCGGGGCCTTGCAGGCAAGCAGAGTAACCACGCCGTCGGCACCCAGGGCTGCCGCACAGCTCGGGGAGCGCAGAAGGCCATCAGCGCCACGTTTGCGGTCGCGCCTCACAGTAAAAAAAGGGTGCTTCGGACCCCCGTCGCATTGTGCTTCCTGGGGATCCCCACAGGCGTTTCCCTTGCGCGCGTCCGGCTGGCGGGGGTAAACTCCTTCCCAGCTGGGATCTCCCCGACTGGGCGTCAAACGCCGTAATGGGTGGGCCCGTCTGACTTCCGCGGTGCTCTCATCGGCGCCCTTGAAGAGTGCTTGGTTCGGGCCTAGCCGCGGGCAATGGAGATAGCGCGGCCTCAAGCAGGCGCGCCAGCCTCATTGACTTTGACGGCTTTGCACCGCGCGCTGACCGGCGTAGGGATTCTTTGAGCCGCAAAAGACCCTGCGGTTTTGTCTCGGTTCCGAGGCGCCGTCGGAACGTCTGCTTCGGCTTACGGCCCGGACACGAGGCCGACCTCGGCGGGTGGGCAATTATCCCGGGCTCCTCGGTGACAGTTTGGCTTGCAAACAATTGCTTGTTTAAGGCGCCGCATGGCCTGCGGGTTCTTGGAACCCGATCGCGTCGCGCACATGTTCGAGCACTGGAAAACATGGTCCCGACGTTCCCAGGCTTTAGGGATTTGTGAATGTATTTTGTTAGTCAGTGCTTGTTGCGCCGGCTGTGCTCGAGAGCCGTTGCTCGGAACTTGCGATGTGTATAGCTGGCATGACCCTCACCCCTTTGTTGTTGTATATTGTGTATTTCTGGTGAGGGTTCTACACCGTGAACTGTACTAAAAAAGAGATGTTCTTTGACTTTTCGTTGTTCGACTGGCCAATCCCGCACGCAAGTTCTGCTGAACGCAGTGATTGGTGAATGGATTGTCCAGTTGAGACGCAACCCGGCGGCAATTCGCCAGTAAAGATTGTGGGCGGAGCGTTGCGTCTACAAAATGCGGCCGCAGAGCTCCGAAGGGGAGTTCTGGACCTGGCTTCGGTGCTAAGCACCATCGGCTCTGCCGAAATAGGGTCGCCCTATGTGGTCCAAACCAGTGTAGCTATTTGTAACCGATGTACTGTTGATATGCAATCTTGTAACCCAACTTTGTAATTTTATCTGTAAATACAAGTTGTTGTTCGTTCGTTACTGCAGCGGCTTTGTCCTTTCGAACCTAAGACACCCATTGAGCCACCTGTGCAGACCGTCTCTGACGGTGCGTCTCGGACGCCGACGGTGGGGGTGAATTTTAACGAACCAATCGATCCATCGTTTTGGCATCGAATTCTTACTGGCGCAGTCGACAGGATAGGTTCGGAAGGCAAGCTAAACGTCAAGAAGACAGCGGTACATCTGCCAGAGTGGCATCCCAAGAGCTAGCAGCACCTCCGGTGTCTGCAATTGGCTCAAGCCTTGGAGGAGGAAGCCCAACAACAAGACATCGCTAGGCGACGTACCTCAGCGAGTAAGACGTCGAGGTGCCGACTGAACCCCAGCAGGGAAGCAGCCCGAGCGAGAGCCACGCAGAAAAACCTCGACCTGCGTCCACCTGTGATCCTCGTCTGAAACGTGAGTTTCCTTTCCTCTTACTGTTCAGTCACTGCTGGGCTTCGAAGCTTATCATGATGCAGAATCGCAGGGACGATGAGGATGGTCAGAGGGAGAGGGGTAGCAGCGATGGTGAAAGCGAGCCCTTTCTGTCTGAGCGGGAAATGGAGTTTAGACTAAAGATGGCTCAGGAACGTCGCCAGAGCCTAGCCCTTGAACTGGAGCTCGCCAGGGCACGGACAGCGTCGCCATCGAGTGGTCACGACGGCAGTGGCAGAGCACTTGAGAATGATAGAAACACGGAATGGCGTAAATATTCAAAATTATTAGTTGGTGCTTTCCCCAAATTTCCCACAGACGCCGAGGTCCCCATTTGGTTCGAATCTGTAGAGCACACCTTAGAGGCCTACGAGGTGCCGCGAAGCTGTTGGGGTCAGATAGTTTTTCCGCTCCTAGCGGAGCGCATTGAGTACCTGTCAACACGTCTGACTCCCACACAGCACCGTGATTATGAAGCCTTAAAGGAAGTCGTCCTTGATGAGCTGCAGCTGTCCCCCCTTGAATATCAAAAAAGGTTTTTCGGGGTACGGAAGCGGAAGACCGAGACGTGGAAGAGTTTCACGACTCGTCTTGCCAGCTACCTAAATTTTTATGTGGCATCAAGAGACGTGTCAAATTTTGCGGAGCTGCTAGAACTCTTGGTGGCTGACCAGCTGAAAACAGTGTTGTCGGAAGAGGCGCTCAGGTACGTCAGGCTACGAGAGGGTGCAGGGTGGTACAAGGCCTCGGAAATTGCTAGACTTTTGCAAACTTTTGAGGACGCTCACGGCCGTGTAGACATACCTAAGGGGCAACCTCGGGACACCAGCACTAAGGGCCCGGAAACTACAACTGGGAACCGCAGCAGCAGCGGTTTGGTTTCGCACCAAGGGCAGAGGACAAAACCGAAATCACCGTATCCACCCGCGGGACAGCAGAGGCCAACAGTTTGCTTTGAGTGCGGGTCAGCCGGGCACATTAGGCCAAATTGTCCCCGCATCCGCGAAAGGCTGGCGCACACGGCCGCCCAGCAGGAACAACCTGAGAGGCTCACCGCGCGGGTCGCGCTAGAGAACCCAGCTGTGGGTGACCGCTTGTTGTGTGTAGCTCTCAATTGTAGGGGCCGAACAATGAAGGCAATAGTGGATACGGGTGCCGAGATAACTGTAGTTCGCGAAAGTGCCGTGCCGCCGGAATTAGCACAGTCGCATGGCAGTGTAAATCTCCGCGCAGCTTTTGGCGAACGAGTTGAAGCGAAACTCGTGGCGCTACCCCTGACACTAAAACAGGGCCAACCCGTGTTTTCCAAAGTGGAGGAGGCGACGCCAGTATTGTGCGCACTCACGGATAGGCTGAGCGTGAGCGCGGATTGCCTGCTCTCAGCAGAGGACTGGAGCGCGCTCCAGCAGGGTCGGGACGAAACTTGCGAGCTGCCCACCAAAAAACTCCAGCCGAGCAGCAGCGAGGAGTTGGTTACAGCCGTAGGACTGGATGGGGGACAGGTTGATCCCGAAAACCCGGTTACCGGTGTGAGCAAGGCCGATGCGCTGCATCCGAACGAGGAAGGAGCACCAGAAGAATCCAATTGTAGCTCCGATACAGTGAAGGGTGATGCCGGAACGTTACGTGAGGAACAAAAGAGTGACGCCACTCTGAGCAGGGCCTGGAAAAATGCTGAAGAAGGAAGGGGTGGCATGATCGTGATTGATGGTCTGCTTTACCACCGCGACCACGTATTGGGACAGCCGGTAAAACAGCTAGTTTTACCTACGGCGCGGCGCGCTGAGGTACTTAGTCTCGCCCATGAGTCATGCTGGGGCGGCCACCTTGGCTGTCGCAAGACAAGAGCGAGGATTAAGCTTAGTTTCTTTTGGCCAGGCGTCGAAAAAGACGTTCAGGCATTCTGCAACAGTTGCCACGGGTGTCAAATCAGAGCAGACAAAAGACAATCAGATCGAGTGCCCATCACGCCTCTAGTAAGGCCGCCGTACCCTTTTCAGAAGGTAAACCTAGACGTTATAGGGCCGATCGATCCCCCTAGCAGTCGCGGCCATCGCTACGCCTTGTGCATTATAGATCTTTGCTCCCGCTGGCCTGAGGTCGTGTGCCTCACATCATTAACAGCTAAGGCAACCTGCGACGCGATGTTAGGAGTTTTCAGCAGAACCGGGATACCAGAGGTAGTTTGTTCCGATTGCGGAACGAATTTTACCGCCTCACTCACCAATGAGTTTCTCTCGCGCCTCGGCTGTTCACCTCGCTTTTCCACGCCTGACCACCCGGAAAGCAACGGAGCGGTGGAGCGGTGGAACCGAGTGTTCAAAAACATGCTGTTTCAAGTGATCAGCAAACAGGGGAGAGAGTGGGATAAATTTGTCCCTTTCCTGTTGTGGGCCTACAGAGAAGTCCCGCACGATACTACGGGCGTGTCGCCATTCCGTATGATGTATGGGAGAGAACCAGTCGGCCCACTCGCCATATTAAAACGAACGTGGTCAGGGGAGCAGGAGGTGCCCGCTTTGGTCGCAGATAGACCCTCGCAGTACATGCAGAAATTAAAAAAGCAGCTGCAGATAGCAGCTGAGGCGGCCGACTTGACTACGACCAACCAGCAGAGGGCATATGCCACGCAGTACAATCTCCGCACGAAAGAAAAGGCATTTCAGGTAGGGGACCAGGTGCTTGCGTTCGATAGTAACCGCCTTGGTAAGATGTACCCAAAGTGGCTGGGACCTTGCACGGTCATGGAGAAGTACAGGCAGCACTCTTATTACATCGAAACCCCGGAAGGAAGGCGCATGCTCGTTCACGCGAACCACTTGAGACCGTACACGTCTCGTGTAGCTAGCATAGGCGTTATATTCCACGACGACCGCGAGTTTGGAGAGGTGGAGTACACGCCGCGTCCAGGTAGGGTTCTCGGCACTACGGCCCTCTTACCCGCAGACAGTATATCACATTTGGAACCGCCGGAGCGAGCGTTGGTGAATGAGGTGTTTCAGACACATGCCGCCTTGTTTACCGCCGAAATTGGGATAGCGCGGGTGAACGAGCACCGCATAAAACTGATGGAAGGAGCCGTGCCAAAGCGTTGCCGCCCCTATCGCATTCCGGTAGCCCTGAAAAGCGAAGTCTCCAAGCAAATATCGGAACTACTAGAATTAGGGCTGATCTATAGGTGTGAAAGCCCCTTTGCACATCCGTTGGTGTGCGTCCCCAAGAAAGACGGCACAGTGAGACTTTGTGTTGATTATAGGAGCTTAAACGCGATGACCGAGCCAGACGCGTTTCCTATGGGATTCCCACAGGATTTAATAATGAACGTCGGGCAGGCTAGCCATATTACCCTTATTGATCTCCGTCGTGGTTATTGGCAGGTGCCCTTAGCGGACGACTCGCAGCGGGCTGCGGCGTTCGTGTCACACTTGGGTCAATTCGCTTGGAGGGTGATGCCATTCGGTCTCAGGAACGCTGCAGCTAGCTTTCAGAGAAGCATGAATCAGCTGTTAGCACAGCACGAGGACTATGCCTGCGCATATTTGGACGACATCGCTGTTTTCAGCAGGTCGATACAGGAACATATCCGCCACCTTCACGCTGTTTTCTCAGCTCTGACATCAGTGGGATTGGTAGCGAACCTCGAAAAATGTCAGGTGGCCCGTGGATCTATCCGCTATCTTGGGCATGTGGTAGGCTCCGGCAAGCATGGCCCGGACCCTACTAAGCTCGCAGCCATCAAGGGACTGCAGGTGCCGCGTACTAAAAAGGAATTGAGAAGCGTCCTTGGCCTCTGTGGGTATTACAGGGGATACATTTCAAATTTCGCGGCCATAGCGAAGCCGCTCACGCAGATGACTGCTAAACACGTTCCCAATCGCATCCCGTGGTCTCCTGAGGCCAACGAGGCGTTCGAAGGTCTCAAAGGTGCTCTGTGTAGTGCTGTAGAGCTGGCGACTCCAGACTCAAGCAAGCCATTTTGGCTGTTCACCGATGCCTCTGCAATTGCCGTGGGCGCATGCCTAGCTCAGATGACCGACAATGGCACAGAGTGCCCCATTGCTTTTGCCAGTCACCGCTTCACGCCCACTCAGATGCGGTGGTCTACGATTGAACGCGAGGCATTTGGCGTCATTTGGGGTCTCAAAAAGTTTGACACGTGGGTGTTTGGCAGGAAAATATTTGTAGTATCCGACCATAACCCTCTTGCGTACCTCACTCAGTCCACGCCTCAGGGAGCAAAACTTACGCGTTGGGCTCTAGCGCTACAGCGCTACGATGTAGTGGTGCGACACAGAAAGGGAATCGCACATACTAACGCCGACGCACTTTCGCGTCTGACGAACCATTGCTGGGAAAAGGATGTAGAAGACAGGGAACCCGCAGTGACGAACAGTGGAGACAAGGAAACAAGTGTGGTGTGATGTGATATGACTGCGGTAACCACACAGACGACCTTGGACGATGAACTCATGCTGCCGCATTTCTGTGTGTACCTTGTTGTTTTAGTGTTTTTTGTTTTGGCGAGTGTCGTCATCTAAGCTCAATGATGTATGTTTTTATGTTTTCCTCCCAAGCTAGAGGCTGACAGTGTCCTTCCGGCTCATATTTGTACGATACTGCATATTGTAGTTTCAGGACGCGAGCCCTGTTGCATCAGGGAAGCCTTACTATTTGTTTCGTTTGTGTATTTGCTTTGTGTGTGTTTATGTCGTACCTATTTTACGGTGAAACTTATTCATGTGTTCACACTTTCTACGGAATGTGCCACGTAGAGTGCTCATCATACGGCGCTGGCATTTATTTGTGTTGTTTCAGTAAGTGAGCCAGCTTACTTGGGCGAACCAGCGGGCCAGCTTACTGTCATGAGCAAGGCGCGGCTCACGCATTTCCTACGTGTGCGAACTCAGGCCATCGTTAAAACGCGCTGCCTAAGATTGGTCGGTAACTTTTAATTGTCATGTCCAGATGCGGCGTATGTAGAAGTTTACTCGCAGCATGCTTTTGTTTTGGTTTGTTTTGGGTTCTGCTTCGACAACACTGTAAGCGAGTTGTTGTCTCGTCTTGGGTGGGGGGTGTAAGCCCCGCTACGGGCGGCTGCAAAACAAACCCAGACGGACGGCGCGGGCCATCTGGGCAGGGGACATGCGTCTCGACGAAATTGTTTCCACACTTGGGTAATGGCTGTCAACGGATGACTCAGAGCGGGGCCTTGCAGGCAAGCAGAGTAACCACGCCGTCGGCACCCAGGGCTGCCGCACAGCTCGGGGAGCGCAGAAGGCCATCAGCGCCACGTTTGCGGTCGCGCCTCACAGTAAAAAAAGGGTGCTTCGGACCCCCGTCGCATTGTGCTTCCTGGGGATCCCCACAGGCGTTTCCCTTGCGCGCGGCCGGCTGGCGGGGGTAAACTCCTTCCCAGCTGGGATCTCCCCGACTGGGCGTCAAACGCCGTAATGGGTGGGCCCGTCTGACTTCCGCGGTGCTCTCATCGGCGCCCTTGAAGAGTGCTTGGTTCGGGCCTAGCCGCGGGCAATGGAGATAGCGCGGCCTCAAGCAGGCGCGCCAGCCTCATTGACTTTGACGGCTTTGCACCGCGCGCTGACCGGCGTAGGGATTCTTTGAGCCGCAAAAGACCCTGCGGTTTTGTCTCGGTTCCGAGGCGCCGTCGGAACGTCTGCTTCGGCTTACGGCCCGGACACGAGGCCGACCTCGGCGGGTGGGCAATTATCCCGGGCTCCTCGGTGACAGTTTGGCTTGCAAACAATTGCTTGTTTAAGGCGCCGCATGGCCTGCGGGTTCTTGGAACCCGATCGCGTCGCGCACATGTTCGAGCACTGGAAAACATGGTCCCGACGTTCCCAGGCTTTAGGGATTTGTGAATGTATTTTGTTAGTCAGTGCTTGTTGCGCCGGCTGTGCTCGAGAGCCGTTGCTCGGAACTTGCGATGTGTATAGCTGGCATGACCCTCACCCCTTTGTTGTTGTATATTGTGTATTTCTGGTGAGGGTTCTACACCGTGAACTGTACTAAAAAAGAGATGTTCTTTGACTTTTCGTTGTTCGACTGGCCAATCCCGCACGCAAGTTCTGCTGAACGCAGTGATTGGTGAATGGATTGTCCAGTTGAGACGCAACCCGGCGGCAATTCGCCAGTAAAGATTGTGGGCGGAGCGTTGCGTCTACAAAATGCGGCCGCAGAGCTCCGAAGGGGAGTTCTGGACCTGGCTTCGGTGCTAAGCACCATCGGCTCTGCCGAAATAGGGTCGCCCTATGTGGTCCAAACCAGTGTAGCTATTTGTAACCGATGTACTGTTGATATGCAATCTTGTAACCCAACTTTGTAATTTTATCTGTAAATACAAGTTGTTGTTCGTTCGTTACTGCAGCGGCTTTGTCCTTTCGAACCTAAGACACCCATTGAGCCACCTGTGCAGACCGTCTCTGACGGTGCGTCTCGGACGCCGACGGTGGGGGTGAATTTTAACGAACCAATCGATCCATCGTTTTGGCATCGAATTCTTACTGTATTGTTTCCCACCCTGCTAAAATCCGCAGTAGCGGATCGCAGTATTGATAAATAAAGATAAAAGAAGCTGACATGGCAGCTCTCTTGGATCACCGCCACATATTCGCAAAATTGCGGATGCATTGCACTGGCTTCTGTACGCTACCGTTCCCTTTCTTATTGTCGCGCTAACGTCGCTATATAGCTGCCAAGGACAAAAAAAATGTATTAGTGAATAAAATTTTCAGCTCCACGTGACGTTTCGTCATCTTCATCAAAACGCCAAAGTGCATTTTGCAAGAGCCTTTTCCCGGGGCAAATTTCAAGGCACGTAAACTCTCGACAGCCAATCAGAGAATAGAGAGTTTTAGCCCAGCGGGTTTACGGCCAGCGGAGCGGAGCGGGCGAGCGGAGACGCGACTGCGCATGCGCACCACGCTGAGGCGCCCAGCGGTTTTACGGAGCAGCGTTTACGCCCGCTGGAAAGCACTCCCCAGCGGAGGGTATACGCAGCGCGCGAGCGTGCGTAAGGGCGCGCGGGCGTGTATGGGAAATGCAAGACGGCAGCCGCGAACATGAACGCCGGCAGTTCTGCATCGAAGACGGCGACTGCCGCGCTGACCCGCACATTAGTACTCAGTACATTATTAACAAATAATGCACTGAGAACATGTAATATATTTTTATTCAACATTTCTTGCATAATAAAAGCAAGCGTAATTCAATTTCATTTCTCAGTAACTCCTATTCGAACCACTAGGTGGGGCAGCAGAGCGCCCCGCTCTTTACCCCGCTCGAGCGTGTGATCCGCTGAGCTAAAATTCTTTTTTCGCGAGCCGCTCCGCTGGCGCAACGGTGGAGACCGCTCCGCTCCGCTGGCCGTAAACCCGCTGGGCTAAAACTCTCTAATGAGCATGGCGGTTAATTGCGGCCGTGCAGCCGCCATGCGTGTCGAGAATTGAGCCTTATGTTTCCACTGTCTGTGCTATTATTCCAGCCCCGGTGCGTGGCACCACGTCATGCTCAGAGATGCCGCAAATAAGTTATTGCGCGGAGGTGAGAGTGGGAGTATATATTACTGCAGTGCTAACGATGAAGTAGGATGCTCCGGTCGGCATGCGCTACTGCGGTCACAGTGGGACCACGCCTTTACCGATACCCTCATCACAAGAGCTCATGCAAGCGTCGTTGCTACCACCACGTTAACTTCTCTCTATCGAGTAGAACGATTCATATCGTTTTAAACGAAATGTACCTTAAGTGGATTTCTTGAAGACATGTTCTTTCTTTCTTTCTTTCTTTCTTTCTTTCTTTCTTTCTTTCTTTCTTTCTTTCTTTCTTTCTTTCTTTCTTTCTTTTTAAGAAAATAATATTTTGTATCGCGACACTCCGGTTGATTTCGGTATATCTATATCCCTTCAGTCACGAATTACCTTGGACTGTGGATGAATGTGCAAAATTTACATCATCTTATGCCAAGGTGCTGGAGACTCCATAGAAAGCAAGTCAAGGTGGGATGAGAATAACTCTGCATGGTATAGACAGCCAGCATAATTACGTATTGATTAATTATCCATTTATTTTACAGTCAGTCATGCTAAGTTACCTCATTAAAAATAATTAAGCACCCGCTTTAATTACAAGCAAAGGTTAAGTATTGCGTGGAAGCATTGCAACGAGGGAAAAAATCTTTTGCAATTACTACCGAAACGCCCCACTTCAACTGTCCCGTCCAACGCGCTAGTGCCTTCATCAAAATGGTCGCCTGAAGCAATAAAATTCACTCAGAAGTGAATTGGGTGTACTTCAGAGAAGCGCAATGTTCAATTTACTCAAAACTTAATGTTCGTTTTCTATTCCTTGCTATCACTGCAAAGTAATGGCAAAAGTTAGTCGCGTCCACAAACGTGTACGCCGTCACTCAAGGGGATATTATTTGCATGCTGCGTACGGCCTGCGTGCAGAACTGTTGTAGGAGCAGAAGCCTTTCTCAGGCCACACGGCTTTTAGCGTCTGCTTCCTTTGTGCTGTACTCAGGATAAATTAATCCATCACCCACATCAGTTGTCAACGGCGTGATGACGCTCGGCAAACGATGGTGCTGTTGGCCTGAGGAAAAGAAGGATACTACAGTAGCATAGACACAGGAGGAGGAGGAAAAGTAGGAAGAAAAGGTGTGGAGGTGAGCCAGACGCACGCCCGGTTTGCTACCTTTCATGGGCGACGGGTAGGGAGGGAACAAGGTACTCTCAGTGTGAACACCAGCAGATCTCCATCACTTCACGCCTAAAATCGGTCTCTGAGGCCAGTCGATTTCATGAATTCTAGCACTGCCCGCGTCGCTTGATGAGCTGCCGACGCGTGGGGCGAGGGCGAGAATCTTAGTCTGCGAAAATGGTGTACTGTCATATTGGCTTAACACCCTCCGAAGAAAGTCACGTTCGATGTCATAGAGAAGCACATACAGAGACACTACGTCTACGTAAGCCCAAGCCCAGATGTCGCTTTATTGCGTCGCGGTGAGTTGACTTTGGAGATTTGGTTAAGGGTAAACGAAAAAAAAGAAAAAAATAAGCACAATAGGTACGCCACAGAATGCCACTTTCACCGTGAATCTATGAAACCGAGAGCCAAGCCACATATTGAACTTATGAAAACTCTTCTATGAACATATATGAACATTCGAGTCACTCACACAGTGATTTGCATCTCGCGTAAACTTTCCCATGCTGTTGTTCTTCACTATTATAATACTATTAGTAGTAGAAGATCATACAACACTGACACCACACACTAACACCAAGGACAACATAGTGAAAATTACTTGTGTTTAATAAATGAAAGAAAGAAATGCTAAATTAATGGGAAAAAAGTGGATGAAAGAACAACTTGCCGCAGGTGAGAACTTAACCCACAACCTAATTCGCTTAGTAGTAGAAGTAGTATTAGCACAAATAGTGACTATTATCGGTGTTACCTTCATTCTTACACGGCCATGGAAACGGCTAGTGATTGTTGGTCTGCGAACATTATATTTAGAAGCATGGATGAAGTACAAGTAACGAAACGAACGTAACTTTAGAGATGAAGACACTGAGCCCCTAAATCAATAAATAGCGAAGATGACTTTGTTCTTTATAGGGTTAGGAGCTCCTGTGGCGTCGCGGCTTTTGTTACAGATGATTGGGAGTGGGAGGAAAGCAATGCCTTTCCGGAAATAAAAAGCTTTTCCGTTGCCAATGTTTTCCTTACTGAATTTTCACCAGATGGAACACGAAATCACAGGGCGGCAATGCAGATTGTAGGAATCAAATATGCATGACGCTCAACGAGCATGCAAACAACCGCTTGCCGCTTACGTTAAGAGATTCAAATGCGTTTTATTAAATCAAAAAGTAAATTCCCTGTCACCGGTGGCTAATAGATCACTGAAATTATTCGTATGCATCAGGTTTCCGGAAACGCAAGGAGCTCATGTCTCGGTCGTTGGACTCGCGCAGGTATCTTAACAACATTGTGCGATAAGCTACATATATTTAAAGATACTGCAAATAGGCGGGAAATGCTTACGCATGGGTGGCGCTGTTTAGTGTTTTTAGAATTGCATATAGGCAGCTCGCAGCAAAGGAAAGCATGCGTTGGATAACTTTACAAGAGCAAAGCGCAATGGCGGTGAGAAAGACGTTTTGCTTGTCTAGCTGAGTGGCGTTGAGCTGTCTTCCACTGTTTCTGAAGTTAACAGTGGCGTCTCTTCAACTCCTGGAAACAGGGCTAAATTCAGAAGGATGACAGGCGTGTCTTAGCTGGTTGAACAGCTACATACCTGGATTTCACGCAGCCTAGCCTCTCGCGCCATAAGCCCAAGTGAAATCAGCCACACTAGTTGAAACAGTTACTTGTGTAATTGAAAACACATGCAGCTTGTACTTTAATAGTTCAATATGCATTTTGTTACTAAAATGACTACGCTAAAGCTTTCCATTCAATGCTGGTTGAACATGTTACCCCAGGTGCGCCATGGTAAGCGACATCAGCCACGCCCTAATTTTTATCTGGATATCGCAGGCTTTGAGACGGCTAAAAAACACAGACAAAATGAAAAGAAATATTACTTGACTTCTACATTGCCCACAGTAAAATATCGGTATTTCTATTGGCTAATTATAATGATCGCAATCTGCACAGGGGCAATGAGGGATGCCGCAGTCGAGGGCACGGAACAATTTTTCATTGCAGACTAAACATAGATGTGCATGTAGACCCTTTCCTTTTTTTTTAAAGAAAACGACCCTAATAGCCGGGACTGAATCCACGACCTCATAGAGACCAGCAGACCATATAGCCTCTACGGCCAACGCGGCGGATATCACGAAATTTAAGATGGCCCTGTACGTCAGTCTACATTTGGTTTCAGTACAGTTTCACCAATGTGTAGCTAAGAGGCATGGGTGTAGTTTAACGTTCCGTGTATGTAAGTATTTATTTATTTATTTATTTATTTATTTATTTATTGAAGATACCTTACAGGCCCCTTGAGAGAGCACTGAGTAAGGGGGGTAATAAATGCGCAAAGTGACTCGACAGAGCACAAACATGCGGCTCAAATTTGCAATTTACTACAAAGAAATGCAGGAATCGATGATCAAGTGGTATGACGGCAATGCATCATCATAATCATCATCATCATCATCATCATCATCGGCGGTTTATTTATTTATTTATTTAAAATACCTTACAGGCCCCTTGAGAGAGCACTGAGTAAGGGGGGTAATAAATGCGCAAAGTGACCCGAGAGAGCACAAACATGCGGCTCAAATTTGCAATTTACTACAAAGAAATGGAGGAATCGATGATCAAGTGGTATGACGGCAATGCATCATCATCATCATCATCATCATTGGCGGCGGCGGCGGCGGCAGCAGTAGCAGCATCAGCAGCAGCAGCAGCCTTATTATGCCCACTGCAGGGCAAAGGCCCCTCCCATACTTCTCCAACTACCCCGGTCATGTACTAATTGTGGCCATGTCGTCCCTGCGAAATTGCAGTGACGACTCCGCCTGCGAGTGTACATTATCCTCTCTGGACGTTGACACTATCGCTGCTGCACAGCATAATGGTCCCTGGACTGCATCTCTGCTAGACCTTCTCTCGGATACGTTGAAAGTTCCGGCGTCACGTACGCTTCGGCGCCCAGTTCCTCATTTTGCGATTCGCGACCAGCTACTATATCGACGCAACTATGCCCCAGAGCGACGCACCTGGTTACTCGTCATTCCGAGAGTCTTGCGATCAGAGCTCTGCTCCTCGTTCCACGCCGACCCTCAGTGTGGCCACGCGGGAGTCTTCAAGACCTACGAAAGACTTCGACACCGCTATTACTTGCGGGGGATGTACAATTTTGTTCGAATGCTCGTCCGCTCTTGTCATGAGTGTCAACGCCGCAATGCGCCACTGCAAAACTCCGCCGGTGAACTCTAGCCTTTACCATGCCCATCCAGACCATTTGGTCGCGTGGACAGATCTCTACGGGCCACTTCCGTTGACTCCTACGGGCAACAGGTGGATAATCGTTGCGATTGACCACTTACCCCGTTATGCGGAGACTGATGCTCTACCAAATGCCACAGCGCAGGAGGTCACCAATTTCATACTTCGCCGTTTTCTCCTTCGTCATGGAGGTCCACGTGAACTTTTAAGCGACAGAGGCCGCGCCTTCTTATCTGAAGTCATCGAACGACTGCTTGATGAATGCGCTATTGTTCATCGTAAATACACTGCTTATCACCAACAAATTAATGGTACCACGGAGCGCTTTAATCGAACTCTTCGTGACATGCTCGCCATGTGTGTCTCACCTGATCACTCTAATTGGGACCTAGTTCTTCCGTTAGTCACCTACGCCTACAACACCGCGACTCAGGCCACTACCGGATTCTCACCCTTTCACCTTCTTTACGGCCGTCATCCTTCGCACACAATTGGCACCATTCTACCCTACCGGCCTGACCCATCTGAATGCCTGCTGATCTCGGAAGCCGCCAGACACGCCGAGGAATGTCGCCAGCTGGCCCGCCGATTCACCTCGGATGACCAGAACCGTCAAAAAGACGTTCACGATGCCCAGGACTCGACTCCCACTTTTCTCCCGGCCGCTCTCGTTTGGTTGTTAGTGCCACACCGCAGGCCTGGGCTCGCTTCAAAACTCCTTCCGAAGTATGACGGGCCATACCGCGTTCTCGAGAGAACATCACCCGTCAATTACCTGGTTGAGCCGCTAACGTCGCCGTCCGACATGCGGCGTCGTAACCGCGAAGTCGTTTACGTTCAGCGTCTCAAGCCGTATCACCATTCTACCGTCCTTCCAGAAAACTAAGTCGCCAGGATGGCTCCTTTATTTCCGCGGGGCCATTGTACGGAAGATGACGAACGTCAGCAAGATCGGCAGCATCAAGCGCGCAGCAGAGGCTCGAGCTCGGGAACTGCTCGGCGCATCCCAGGACCGGCGGTCGCTACGAACCCCAATAAATCTCTTTTATAATATAGATAAGTCGACAAAAAATATTGGCTGGCATTATACATAAGACAAAACTGCACACAAGAGCTGTAAAATATGCCAATCACAACGACGACAGTAAAAAGAAAAGCAACTACAACCAAAGATAGACAGCCAAGTATGCGGATTCTAGGCGCAGAAACAGTGGGCAGTGTTTCAAAGACGCACAACCGTAGGGCATGATAAAAAATGAAGGGACTAACCGTCTGCACACTAAAACCATATTTCAATATAAAAAATGCAGTCGGGCGCAATGTGGGATGCCAAAAAAAACCCCAGAAAAACACGTGCTGTGGTACAAAAAAAATGATGGATGTCTTTGGTCTTCAAGCGGTAAAAATAACAAATAAATACATGGGTGGGATACAGGACATGGCCCAAGAAGCAAAACAAAATTGTAAAAACTAGTGGTAAGTTTTTATTGCAAAAAGAAAGAGTGCAGAAGTTGACGGAAACTATCGTGGTCTGGTTCGGATGCGATGCTGTCCGGAAGACCATTCCACAAAGGTATTGCGCTAGGAAGAGCACCTGAGTTTAAGGCGTTAGTTGACCCATATAATCGCGTGAAACTTATGTGATTATGCAACTGACGTGATGTAATGAAAGGAGCATCAAGGTGAAGCGGGAATGGTCTGTTGCTGTATGCATATCTGTGAAAACGGCATAAAAGGGCAATGTCGTGACGAGCACTAAAGGGTTCAAGTGGAAGATTGAGCTTAATTTGCGTTATGCTGTTATGGTTGTCATAACTGCGCGAATTGAAATGGGTGACCCTATTTTGAACCACTTCAAGGATGTTAATTAAATAATTGTGGTAAGGGGACCAGATGCGGCGAATTCAAGCTGTGGGCGAACGAAGGTCTGATAAGCTAGTTGAGGAACGTGAGTGGGACAGTTATGTAAATTTCGACGCAAATATCCTAAAGATTTTGAATCTTTTGCGCATATTGTGGTAATATGGTAGACCAGGAGAGGCTGGGTGTGAAATGAACACCAAGGTACTTATAAGGTTATGAACGGACAGTTGGTCATTATTTATGGTGTAGCAGTAGTTGGAAATGTTTTGATTGCGTGTGAAGGAGATTATTTTACATTTTTCGGGACTCAGTGATATATGCCATATTTTACACCAGTTATTAATGCGGTAAAAGTCGTTGTGCAACGTTAAGTGGTCGCCGGCACAGGTTATTGGACGATATATGATCATCAGCGACGATCCACATACATGTTTTCTGGCATGTTGTTTGCATAAAAAAGCAATGGGGGGCCGAGAACACACCTCTGTGGTACGCCTGAAGTTACGTGACAAAGGGAGGATTGGAAATTCCTAATAACCGTCAACTGCTGGCGGAATGACAGGAAGTTACGGAGACAAGAAAGGTTAGCGAGTCTAATCTAAGGACAGATAATTCAGAAATCAGAGGGCAATGCGCGACACCGTCAAAGGCTTTTGAAAAATTAGGAAAATGCAGTCAATGTTGAGGTTATTTTTTATCTTGCAATGTAGTCGTGCACTTAATTCTAATGGCAGGGTTTTGCAAGAGAAATCTTTCCTGAATCCGTGTTCGTTGCTAAAGAAGAAATTGTTAGATTCTGAGTGTCAGTAAACATGAGAAGCGATTATGTGCTCAACAAGTTTGCCGCAGTGCAAGTTAAAGAAATTGGACGGTAGGTTTCGGGAGTATGTTTATAATCGACTTTAAACACAGGCAATATTTTACCAATTTTCCAATCGGAGGGAAGTTGACCTGTCGCTAAAGATTGCCTGAAGAGGTACATGTTAGCAGAAACGGAGACAGTGTTATTAAGAATTTCAGATTTAATATTGCCAGTGCCGACTGAAGTGTACAATTTAACGTTAATAATTAGAAGTATTATGCCCTCGGCAGTTATTTCGAGCGGTTCAATATATGGGACGTCAAGATCGGGTACGAAGGAACGTCCAAATGGGCGTCCCGGGTGAAAACGGATTAAAGCAATGTGTTAAATGCCGAAGCGCAATGTCTGTCTGAAAGTGGAACGTGATCGTCGTCTAGCAAAGATATCTGTTGCGGATCGTGTTCGGGGGATACAAGTTTGCAAAACTTCTTAGAATTACATTTCAGATGGGAAGGTAAATCACTAAAAAATATTTCTGTTAATCAGATACAACTGTGGAAAAATAGGTTATCATAAAATATTTTTTATGGCTCCCGTGCGGAAGGCGTGCTATATGTCGCTTTTCTGTGCGGCATAAACGGTTTTTTTTTTCTAAGCTGCCGGAGGGATCTTGTAAACCAAGTGCATGATTTATCATTTTTGAATCTTTTAGCGGGACGTACTGATTTGGTAGCGCACACAATTTGTCTAGATAAAGCACCCAGTTATCATGGATGAGATGACTGTAGAAGGATGGTAGGAATGTGTCAGTCTAGAAGGTTTCGAGTTCCGCGTTAATTTTGCTGTAGTTGCCTTTACTGTTATCGCGAATTTTTTTAGTGTGAGTGCCGGAGAATGGTGGCAGAATGTTAGGAGAAACTTCAAGGAGTTTGTTATCACTAAAGCCATCCATGTGTAGTGCGGTGCCTATGGTTTCAGGAGACTTGGTAATGAATAGGTTGAGGATGTTTGAACCGCTTGTGGGTTAATTCGCTAGTTGAAATAAGTTACATTTTAAGGTTAGGTAGATAAATTATGTGGACATGCGGCAGGAGGAAGGCAACTGGTTCTAGTCTATGGCAGAAAAATTAAAATCGCCGAAAATGTAAATGTCATCGGTGCGACGTAACTTGACAGCCTAAGTACATAAAAGAGTGGGGGTCATCATTGAATTTGAGCATGCAAAAATAGCGGGATTATTCCAGGTTTTCAAACTATTGCGCCTTACTTGAAGCCATAATTACTTTGTTTAGCGCAAAACAACCGACACAAGAAAGGCGATAGGTCCTGTCGTCTTTCTTCTGTCCGTTGTTTTGCGCTAAACAAAGTAATTCTGGATTCTTACCAACTAGACCGCCAACGCATTGTGCTGAACTACCTTACTTGAAGCCCTACAGTAAAGCAGATCTTTGAACGTTGACCGGTGGAAGATGCATTTCGGCCTTTACTCCCGTCACTTAACAAACCACCAGAAAAGCTACACGGCTTCTACAAGTTACCTATGAAGAAAAAAGAGAAAAATCGATCTTTGTAGCCGTGAACCATGTTGCGACCAGGTGCCTGCGCGCAGAAGCGACAACCGTGAGGCTAACCCACCCAGATCAAGGACGCCAAAACCACCACTTAGCAAGCTTGCCCCATTCTTTGAAAATCATGTTTTCAGATTACGAGCAGCGCAGCCACAGCAGGATGTTTCTGCTTTTTTTATTCGACACCCGGTGAAGCCGCGCGTTTATCCAGTCGGACAAAAATGTTAGGTTAGGACAAAAAAAAAAAGGCAGGTCACCTTCTTAAGCTTCTGCACCCGCCTTCTAGCAGCGCGACCGAACATCTAGTACACCTATCAATTGCAGTGAAACTGCTGATTCATAGTCGACCTGCCGTAGCGGTGGTGGTGAAAATCTTTTATTGATGACAAGGCAAGAAGTAAAAACAAATTGAAAATCAGTGTTGTGGGCGGCCTTCAGGCTGCCGGTTGTGGCATCCAGGCCATACCTAGTCACGACGTCCTCCACCCAGTTCACCAGCCGAAGTTGGAGACCCGGCTCGGTGCTGGACAAAGCAGCCTTCTACTTCTGCGGACTTGTTCGGCGCCAAGAGGCAGGGTGCAAGTGTGCCGGGCAAGAGAATAAGCGTGACCGTAATTGGCGCGGGAGCCGTCACATAAGCGGCAAGCCGGCGAGTGCGTCCCGGGTTTCAGGAAGGCAAGATGTGCGGGAGTAAGATAGGTATGGGCCTGGAGGTGGTGCCACAAGTGTTGGTGGTGCTGGGAAAGGGAATGGTGTGGATGGGGAGAGGTGAGACGAGAGAGGCGATAGTGCAACGTGATATCGCGGCACGTGAGGAGCGGGTCGTGCGTATCCATTCCCGGCGGGGGCGGGCTTGCTCGGCCAGTCGAATCTCGAGCGAAGGAATTGGAAGCCTCGTTACCAGGATGGGCCACGTGTGCGGGCACCCAGATGATTTGGATGGAGCGAGAGGGAACGGTATCGGAGCGCAAAATTGCGATGACCGGGTGTGCACCCGTCCAGCCACGTAGTTATAGAACGCGGGTTTGGAGTCGGTGATGATGTGCTTTACGGAGGCTTACTTCATGACAAGGACAATAGCTGCCTCCTCGGCCTCGAAAGAGGTAGAAGTGTAGACTGAGGTAGTAAGGGTGGGTCGGAGCTTTACGGAGGCTTGCTTCATGACAAGGACAATAGCTGCCTCCTCGGCCTCGAAAGAGGTAGAAGTGTAGACTGAGGCAGTAAGGGTGGGTCGGAGCTTTACGGAGGCTTGCTTCATGACAAGGACAATAGCTGCCTCCTCGGCCTCGAAAGAGGTAGAAGTGTAGACTGAGGCAGTAAGGGTGGGTCGGAGAGAATTATCAGTGACTGCAAGGGCATGTGTTGGGTAGCGGCGGTACGGGGCAGCATCTACATAAGCCACGGCGGCCTGCCGTTCGTACTGACGGCAGCGCGTAGAGGCTCGCGCAGCTCTACGGGAAGGGTGGTGTTCTGGATGCATGTCTTTAGGCAGGGGATTAACGGTTAGGAGGGTGGAGACATGGGAAGGGATGGGCGGTGATGTTTGAAGAGGAATAAGAGGGGAGAGGTTAAGGGTGGAGAGAAGTACGCGACCTGGGCGGGTGCGGGAAAGACGGAGGAGCTGGACCCTGTGAGGGGCCTCCGTTAGCTCTGTAAGGGAGTTGTGGACGCCCATCGACAGTAACCGAGCCGTCGACCTGGATGTGGGAAGGGACAGGTCTGACTTATACGCCTGGCAAATGAGGCTGTTGACTTTGTCGTCTCGGTACGAGAAAGTTAGAGATGCGGAAGAGAATAAATGAAGCGGCTGAGAACAAAGGCCTGGACCAGGTGGTGAAGATCGTGTTCGCGAATGCCTTGGTGACGGTTTGCAATGCGGCGTATGAGCCGGACAGTGTGCTGTACAGTGTTTGTGAGTCGAGTGATGAGGGTGGTGTGCTTGCCATCGGACTGAAGAAACAGCCCGAGGATGCGGAGGGTAGAGAGGAGATGGAGGGGTGTGCCGTCAAGAGTGACGGTGAGTGGAGAAGGCGACAGGGGCGCCATCCGCCCATACCGAAGGAGCAAAAGCTCCGATTTGGTTGGGGAGCAGCTCAACCCGATAGCCCGGGCGTGAGTCGCGATAGCGTCCACACCTGCCCGTAGAGTGCTCGCCATATCTCCAAGATTGCCGGTGGTCACCCAGAGGGTGATGTCATCGGCGTAGAAAGCATGAGACAGCGCTGGGATAGTCCGTAGAGCACGTGCCAGCGGGAAGAGGGTGATGCTGAACAGGAGAGGGGACAAGACAGAGCCTTGGGAGGTACCCTTGTTGCCAAGGGAGAAGGATGGAGAAGAAAGAGGGCCGTATGAGATTTAATCAGGAACACCTTAGACTTCTGTCGAGCAAAGGACCAGACAGTATTCCGTAAAGGCTACTCAACAATAGATCATATTCACACTATCAATCAGGTGATAGAGAAATGTGCGGAATATAACCAACCCTTATATATAGCTTTCATTGATTACGAGAAAGCATTTGATTCTGTCGAAACCTCAGCAGTCATGGAGGCATTACGGAAACAGGGTGTAGACGAGCCGTATGTAAAAATACTGAAAGATATCTATAACGGCAACACAGCCACCGTAGTCTTCCATAAAGAAAGCAACAAAATCCCAATAAAGAAACGCGTCAGGCATGGAGATACGATCTCCTCAATGCAATTCACAGCGTGGTTACAGGAGGTATTCAGAGACCTGGATTGGGAAGAAATGGGGATAAAAGTTAATGAAGAATACCTTAGTAACTTGCGATTCGCTGATGATATTGCGTTGCTTAGTAACTCTGGGGACCAACTTCAATGCATGCTCACTGACCTGGAGAGGCAAAGCAGAACAGTGGGTCTAAAAATTAATCTACAGAAAACTAAAGTAATGTTTACCAGTCTCGGAAGAGAACTGCAATTTACAATCGGCAGCGAGGCAGTGGAAGTCGTCAGGGAATACATCTACTTAGGGCAGGTAGTCACTGCGGATCCGGATCATGAGACGGAAATATTCTTAAGAATAAGAATGGGCTGGGGTGCGTTTGGCCGGAATTCTCAGATTATGAACAGCAGGTTGCCATTATCCCTCAAGAGAAAATGTATAATAGCTCTGTCTTACCAGTACTCACCTACGGGGCAGAAACCTGGAGGCTTACGAAAAGGGTTCTTTTCGCAACGCAACGCAACGCAACGAGCTATGGAAAGAAGAATGATAGGTGTAACGTTAAGGGATAAGAAAAGAGCAGATTAGGTGAGGGAACAAACGTGAGTTAATGACATCTTAGGTGAAATCAAGAAAAAGAAATGGGCATGGACAGGACATGTAATGAGCAGGGAAGATAACCGATGGTCATTAAGGGTTACGGACTGGATTCCAAGGGAAGGGAAGCGTAGCAGGGAGCGGCACAAAGTTAGGTGGGCGGATGAGATTAAGAAGTTTGCAGGGACGGCATGTCCACAATTAGTACATGACCGGTGTTGTTGGAGAAATATGGGAGAGGCCTTTGCCCTTCAGTGGGCGTAACCAGGCTGATGATGATGATGATGATGATGACGATGATGATGATGAGATTTCGGCTGTGCGGTGCGCGAGCAATGCGGTGACGTAAGCATGGACACGGGGTCCGATATGGTGGGAGGAGAGAGCGTCCATGATGGCGGTGTGGTGTACATTGTGGAACGCTTTGGTAAGGTCTAGCGCCAGGATAGCTGGAGTGCTTTGTGTTGGGAGGGGTGTAGGACTTATTTGGATAGTTGGATCATGATATCCTGTGGGGACAACTGGGGACGAAAACCGAACATGGAGTCCGGTCATATGCCATGATCATCCAGATTGGCCTGGAGGTGGGCTAGGATGATGTGCTCAACAGCCTGCCGAGACAGGAGGTGAGAGTGATGGCGCGGAGGTGTCCGAGCGCAATAGGTTTGCCGGGTTTGTGGATAAATGACACACGTGCATGGGTCCAGGGGGATGGAAGAGTGCCGGCTTGCCAAAGTGTATTGAGGAGGTCAGTAAGCACTTTGAGGGAGGGGGTATTTAGGTTGCGGAGTGCCTTGTTAGTCATGCTGTCCACCACCAGGGCCGAGGTGGTGCGGAGTGTGAGTAGCACCGCACGAACCTCACCCACGGAGACGTCCGCCTTAGTATCAGGGTTTTGGGAGCCTTAGTAGGCGGGAAGCGGAGTAGGGAGGTCGGTGCAGAGGTAGTGGCGCCGGAGGATCGCCAGGAATTCAGTATCAGTGAGTGGGAAGGAATGAAGGTGGTGGTCGTAAGTTTTATTGAAAGGGGGAAGGATAAAGGGGGACGTGGCTGAGGGATCGCGCTCAAGTAAGGCCCTGGGCCTGCTTGGCCTTCTCCGCTCAGTCCATCAGTTCAAGTTGTCGGTCGGCGTCCCCGGAACTGTGCCAGGCTGTCCAGTCAGACTCGATGCTGACGGGAGGATGAAAAAAGAGGAGCGAGGTGCATTCCCACAATATGTGTGAGTGTTCCTGTTTGTAAACAACGCCTACATTGGCCGCTTTCCTTGGCCCCTGTGATTTTGGTAATGTACTTTTGGGTGCGGGTATGTGTTTGTCTGGAGTCGCCTAAGCACGACCGCTTGCGTTTTATCGTGTTGCTTGGCCGGTGGTGGAAGCGCGCGACGCCTCAAGCGATACCAAGGGACAATAGCATGATAAGTCTCACTGGGTTCCTCGTGTCTCTTCATTCACGCTGTCCGCATCCGCGGACAAGGCTCGGCGCGCGAGATCTCAAGCCAAACTGTGAGCCGACGCTTTGCCAGGCACAGCCGCGTGAGCGGGGGTCCACACGAGGGGTTTCAAGCCGCTTAGGGGGCGTCGTGTGAGGACATTTTACGCCTGTTGGAAATTCTACTGCGGACGAAATTGCCGATGGCCTGCTTGCTATCTCTCATGACGGTATTCGCTTCCGCATGCATGGCCATAGCAATCGCGGTTTCCTCCGTTTGCACCACTCCACCAGCCGTGATTGTTGTGTGTTATATTGACACGTGTACTTATCTTTATCGCGCAACCACGTTTCGCCGCTTAGCAACTGTAATCGCAGAGCGAGGGACGCGCCTGCATGTATCCGACGTTTCTGGAAAGTTATCGACGCTTCTATCCGCGTGTCTGTTGTCGCCGAACCTTGTGTTATCAGATTTCATCGCGTGACACGAATGGTGTAGAACATTGTGGAAGACACGCGGGTCCCATCAGTTAATCTGGAACATTCGACGACTGATCTATAAAAGCAGACGCGCTTGACCCGCTGATCAGATTTTCGACGATCGCCGAGCGTGTTCGCCGCTTTCGTTGTGCTATGTGTGTAGCCTGTTTTGTGGGCACAGGTTCGCCCAATAAAAGCTAGTTTTGTATCCCACCGTACTGCTTCTTTCTTCACCGTCACTACCACGTGACATCTGGTGGAGGTGCTTGTGCGTTCATGTACCGAACGCCCCCGCAAAGCCGCGATCCAAGCCCAAAGCCCGAGGACAAAACTAACATCGCCGAAGACCAGCGTGCTAGCCGCAGACTGCAAGGACTGCCCCCAAAGCACGGACTTCTACCTGAATCGACAAAGAAGATCGTGGTCAAAACAACCCCAATGGCTGCCCCAGCGTCCCCCGTTATCCTACAACAACCTCGGGACCCACCGACCTTCCATGGAGCAGCGACTGAAGACCCAGAATCCTGGTTGGAGACCTACGAACGAATCGCGACTTTTAACAACTGGGACTCCGACGACAAGCTGCGGCATGTATACTTTGCCTTAGAAGATGCCGCCAGAACGTGGTTTGAGAACCGGGAGTCGACCTTGACGACATGGGACCTCTTCCGTACCGGCTTCCTGCGCACCTTTACGAGCGTCGTGCGCAAGGAAAGGGCCGAAGCCATGCTGGACGCCCGAGGGCAGCTACCTAACGAGAACGTCGCCATCTTCACGGAAGAAATGAAACGTCTGTTCCGCCATGCCGACCCGGATATGCCTGAGGAGAAGAAAGTCCGCCTTCTCATGCGTGATGTGAAGGAAGAACTTTTCGGCGCAATGATACGAAGCCCACCGAAGACCGTAGAAGAGTTCCTTCGCGAGGCAACCAGCATTGAGAAGACACTCGAAATGCGGAACCGGCAATTCAACCGCCGTACGAGCTCTACCCATTACGCCGGAGTTCAGTCACTCGCCGCCGACGACCTACGCGAGACTATCCGAGCTGTCGTGCGGGAGGAGCTACAAAAGCTGTTCCCATCATCACAGCCTCAAGTGGCTTCGATTGCCGACGCCGTGCGTGAGGAGCTCCAACAACAACTTGGAGTAGCCCCTGAATCGCCGCAGCGTGAGCCGCAAGCGATGACCTACGCCGCCGTCGCACGCCGTCAAGGACCCCCTCCGCGACCGCGCCAGGGCCCTGTCACGCCACAGTTTCGTCGTCCGCCGCCGCCGCCGCCAGCACGACCACCCGTCGCCCAGCGCACATACGCGAGGAAGACGGACATCTGGCGTGCTCCTGACCACCGCCCGCTCTGCTACCACTGCGGAGAAGCGGGTCACGTCTACCGACGATGTCCGTACCGGGAGATGGGACTGCGAGGTTTCGCCGTCAACGCGCCGCGTCCACAGCTTGGCGATCGCCCACGTGACATCGCCGATTACCTCGCCGCTACTCAGTGGAGCCCTCGACGGCCGTCCCGTTCGCCATCACCAGGCCGCTACCTGTCGCCGCAGCGCCGACCATACACTGGCCCAGCCCGGGGCCGGTCAGCGAGCCCATACCCGGAAAACTAAAAGCAGCAACCGATGGAGCTGCGGTTGCTGTTCGTCGAACTGACGAAGATCCTCCGCCGCCGACGAAGACGACGACGAAACCATCTCGACGACCTAATGACGACACGCCGCCGTCCCGACGAAGTCTGGAAGCCAAAACTACACCGACGAAAGACGACTTGACGACGCCACGTTCCAACTTCATTTCAACACGACGCAGCCGTGATCCAACGCCAAGACCTAACTGCAATGCCAGACAAAGAACAACCGACCTCGACGTGCTTCTCGACGGCCACGCAGTCACTGCCTTAGTCGACACAGGGGCCGATTACTCCGTAATGAGTGGACACATCGCCGCCCAGTTGAAGAAAGTGAAGACCGCATGGGAAGGCCCTCAGATTCGCACCGCTGGAGGACACCTCATCACGCCGACTGGGATCTGCACGGCAAGAATAACCATTCATGACCGGACTTACCCTGCCACCTTCGTTATCCTCCAACAATGTTCACGAGACGTCATTCTCGGTATGGACTTCCTGGACCAACACGGCGCAATCATCAACCTCAAGTCGAAGTCAGTAACGCTGTCGGAAGGTAAAGCAATGCCGCCGGAGAGCCCTCGTAGTCACCACGCCTTGAGTGTGCTTGAAGATCAAGTGAGCATCCCGCCTCGCTGCAGCATTGTTATTTCGGTCAGCACCAAAACACCCGCTGACGTAGAAGGCGTCATCGAAGGCGACCAACGTCTACTGCTAGACCGTGAAATTTGCGTCGCAAGAGGGATCGCTCGACTGCATGGAGGGAAAACGGAAGTGTTGCTGACAAACTTCAGCCAGGAGTTCAAGCACATCAACAAGGGCACGACGATCGCGTACATCGAGGAAATTCTGGAAACAAGTAATTCGTTTGTCCTATCGGATTCCGCCGCATCTACCCCGACGACCATGGTTCCCGAACCAGACTACGACATTAATCCAAATCTCCCTATGATTAAGCAACAGCAGCTGAGAAGTCTGCTCCGACGATACAAAGGCTGCTTTTCGACGTCATCGAGGATTCGACAAACACCAGTCGCCAAGCATCGCATAATCACCGAGGAATGCGCTCGACCACTCCGTCAGAGCCCTTACCGAGTTTCGGCGCGAGAACGTGAAGCTATAAGAGAACAAGTCGACGAAATGCTGCGCGACGACATCATCCAGCCATCGAAAAGCCCGTGGGCATCCCCTGTTGTCCTGGTAAAGAAAAACGACGGAACCCTACGTTTCTGCGTCGATTATCGGCGTCTGAACAAGATCACGAAGAAGGACGTATACCCCCTCCCACGGATAGACGACGCATTGGATCCGCTCTGCAACGCTAAATACTTCTCGTCCATGGATCTCAAGTCTGGCTATTGGCAAATAGAAGTCGACGAAAGAGATCGCGAAAAGACCGCCTTCATCACCCCAGACGGCCTCTACGAGTTCAAGGTTATGCCATTCGGACTGTGCTCGGCGCCTGCAACGTTCCAGCGCGTGATGGACACGGTTTTAGCAGGATTGAAGTGGCAGACCTGTCTCGTATACTTGGATGACGTCGTCGTCTTAGCCGAAAATTTCGACGTTCACCTTAGGCGGCTGGCAACAGTACTAGCGGCCATTAGGACTTCAGGACTTACTCTGAAGCCGGAAAAGTGCCGCTTCGCTCACGAGGAGCTTCTATTTTTAGGCCACGTCATCAGCAAATCTGGAGTCCGCCCCGACCCGCAGAAGACAGCTGCCATAGCAAAGTTCCCACAGCCCATTGACAAGAAGGCAGTGCGTAGATTTCTTGGCATGTGCGCCTACTACAGGCGATTTGTCAAGAACTTTTCACGCATCGCTGAGCCGCTGACGCAGCTAACTAAATGTGACGTCGAGTTCAAGTGGGAAACGCCGCAGGCCGAGGCATTTCAAGAACTCAAACGACGCATGCAGTCGCCGCCCGTACTTGCGCACTTCGACGAGAACGCCGATACCGAAATCCACACTGACGCCAGTAGCCTAGGCCTCGGCGCCGTCCTGGTCCAGAGAAAAGATGGACATGAACACGTGATAGCTTACGCTAGCCGGTCGTTGTCAAAAGCGGAAGGCAATTATTCTACAACCGAAAAGGAATGCCTCGCCATCGTTTGGGCTACAGCGAAATTTCGCCCTTACCTATATGGCAGGCCATTCAAAGTCGTCAGCGACCATCAGGCCTTGTGCTGGCTAGCGAATTTAAAGGATCCCTCAGGACGGCTAGCACGGCGGAGCCTCAGACTACAAGAATACGACATCACTGTAACATACAAGTCCGGACGAAAACACTCAGACGCCGATTGCCTATCACGCGCCCCCATTGACCCGCCGCCGCAAGATGACGAGGATGACGACGCCTTCCTTGGTATAATAAGCGCGGAAGACTTCGCCGAACAACAACGAGCGGACCCGGAACTCAAAGGCCTCGTCGATTATTTGGAAGGGCACACCGACGTTGTCCCCAGGGCATTTAAGCGCGGATTATCTTCCTTCACGCTTCAAGACAGTCTACTCGTGAAGAAGAAATTCTCACCAGTCCGCGCCAATTACCTTCTTGTTGTCCCGTCAGGACTTCGTCCAGAAGTATTGCACGCCCTACATGACGATCCGACCGCTGGACACCTCGGTTTTTCCCGGACACTGTCGAGGATTCAAGAAAAGTATTATTGGCCGCGCCTGACCGCCGACGTCGCCCGTTATGTCAGAACATGCCGAGACTGTCAGCGACGCAAGACACCGCCGACAAGGCCAACCGGATTACTACAGCCAATCGAGCCTCCTTGCCGACCATTCCAGCAGATCGGGATGGACTTGCTGGGACCCTTTCCGACGTCAACAACCGGAAATAAGTGGATCGTCGTGGCAACAGACTACCTCACCCGCTTCGCTGAAACTAAAGCACTGCCGAAAGGTAGCGCAGCCGAAGTGGCGAAATTCTTTGTCGAAAACATCCTGCTTCGACATGGCGCCCAGAAGTCCTCATCACCTGACAGAGCAACGGCCTTTACAGCGGAGCTTACCCAAGCCATTCTGAAATACAGTCATACAAGGCACAGGAGGACCACGGCCTACCACCCGCAGACGAATGGCCTTACGGAGCGGCTGAATAAGACCCTCGCCGACATGCTAGCGATGTACGTCGACGTCGAACACAAGACCTGGGATGCCGTCCTGGCGTACGTAACATTCGCTTACAACACGGCGGTGCAAGAAACAACACAGATCACGCCGTTTAAGCTTGTTTACGGCAGGAACCCGACGACGACGCTCGACGCCATGCTGCCCCACATCGCTGACGAAGAGAATGTTGACGTCGCTAGCTATCTCCAGCGCGCCGAAGAAGCCCGACAGCTCGCCCGCCTGCGGTTCAAGACCCAGCAGCGTACCGACAGCCGACATTACAACCTCCGAAGACGCTTCGTCGAGTACCAGCCCGGCGACCGTGTTTGGGTATGGACCCCGATACGCCGGCGAGGACTCAGTGAGAAGCTGCTGCGACGCTATTTCGGACCCTACAAGGTCATCCGACGTATTGGCGCACTATACTATGAGGTCGTGCCAGACGGCATTTCGCACTCACAGCGGCGCCGCGCACGATCTGAAGTGGTCCACGTGGTGCGCCTTAAACCATTTTACGGACGCTGACGAACTTCCTTATTTTGTTGTTTTCTTTGCTACGAGTGCTTTTCTTTGTTACTTTCGTTTGTTTGCAGCATCGGGTCGATGCTTTTTAAGAGGGGGGTAATGACACGTGTACTTATCTTTATCGCGCAACCACGTTTCGCCGCTTAACAACTGTAATCGCAGAGCGAGGGACGCGCCTGCATGTATCCGACGTTTCTGGAAAGTTGTCGACGCTTCTATCCGCGTGTCTGTTGTCGCCGAACCTTGTGTTATCAGATTTCATCGCGTGACACGAATGGTGTAGAACTTTGTGGAAGACACGCGGGTCCCATCAGTTAATCTGGAACATTCGACGACTGATCTATAAAAGCAGACGCGCTTGACCCGCTGATCAGATTTTCGACGATCGCCGAGCGTGTTCGTCGCTTTCGTTGTGCTATAAGTGTAGCCTGTTTTGTGGGCACAGGTTCGCCCAATAAAAGCTAGTTTTGTATCCCACCGTACTGCTTCTTTCTTCACCGTCACTACCACGTGACAATATCAATGCTCCATTGTGTTCCGCTACTGCCGCGGTCATGAAGTCGCCACGAGGGTGCCTCGCTGCGTCCGTGTAGACCACTCCATCTTGCGAGGCGGAGCGTCGCCAGCTGGCTTCACTACGGCCCTCCCGACGGCCCTGATGTTGCGGGGCAGGGGTGGGGCATAAATATGCCCCCTTACATTTCGCGGAATCGTCATTTAATCTGTAACCTCGGGGATGTCCTTGAAACTGAGCTTCCGGAGAACTGTGCGGCCAGCCGGGGCTAGCGAGAGACGACGGACTTTGGCTGTGGGGTGAGCGTCTAAGCCCCTCGATCGTGTTGTGCATACCTAAGGCCTCTAGCCTTGCGGCGACTGTGTGGTCCGGAAGGCCCAGGGCTGCCTTCCAGATGGGAGATATTCTTGCGCTGGGAAGCATTGGTGTGTATACGGTCAAGCAGCACCCTGAGAAGTGACCACGCGGCGCGGAGGCCCAGATTGCCTGCCATGTGGTCGCAAGTCTGGCCCCACTGTTGTCTAAGGGGAGAGGCACAGTGCTCCTCCATGCCCAACGCGAGTCGGGCCAAATGGAGGCGCAGGCGTCGATTGTATCTTTGAGCCTGCCGCCGGAGGTGGACAGCGTGATAGGCCTCCCAAAAGTGCAGCAGACGGCTGTGTGCCGTAGTGGAGGGTGATGTAGGGAGTGTGGATGTGGCAGTGCGGACATGTGTGAAGAGGGCCTCGGTCCAGGCACAGAGATCAGTGACAGGAGCAGAGGAGGAACTAGGCAGACGAGTGGAGCGGAACTGGTCCCAGTCAGCTATCTGGGTCAGGCGAGCAGGGGCGCGAGCAACTGAACGGATTGGGAAAGTTGTGCAGAGGACGTGGTGATCGCTACTGAGGAAGACCCCTGTATTAGTCCAGGTCGGATTGGCGCCATCTTTGGCGAGGGTAAAGTCCGGATAGGTGTCTTGTTCAGCACTGGGTCTAATCCTGGTGGGGCAAGCGAAGTCATTAAGGACCGAAAGGCACTCGTTGTGGATGAATGTTCAGAGTGAAAGGCCTTTGCGAGTGTTCTAGGGGTAGCCCCAGCTGGTATGTGCGGCATTGAAGTCGCCCAGAATGACCAGGGCGTTGTGGCCAGCGCAGGAAAACGCTCTGCAGAGGACGAGGAGGAGAGGAGCTGAAGGGACTTTGGCAGGACTGTACCCATTGAGAAAAGGAGGCTTGCCTCGGTGCGACGGCGAGGAAGGATTTCAGAGAGATGCACAGAGTCCGAAACGTCCAACTGGTGCAGCACGGGAGCAAGGTCGTTCTGCACCAGTGTAGCAACGTTAGGGTGGACCTCAGAAGGAGCATGGAAGGAGGTGTAGTCACGCAGTTTCACTGGAGTTAGTTGTTCCTGTAATGCTAGGACGGAGGGGAATGCCGGGAGGGATGTTCTGGAGATGGAGCTGCAGGGTGATCCGCTTGCTATGGAACCCCCGACAGCTCTACTTCCAGAGATCAAGGCGCGTGGGGTGTCTGGCCATGATGGATGGCGGAGTCTCCCGACAGCGTTGGGGTAGGTGCTGGGGTGAGTGGAGCAGGGAGTGACAGGTGTGGCGACGGTGGCGTCAGTCGCACTTTGACGGGTCTCTCAGGCCGCGACCCTGGTGTCTAGGGCGAGTAAGGTGGAATTCGATGGCGGCCACACGGGTGTCGATACGGGCGCGCGCTCCTCAAGTCGCGCAAAGCGGGCCATGACGCACTGCTCAAACGCCTCCAAGAAGGAGGTGGTTCGCGGAATGACGTCACGCTCGGGCGCGACAGGGTAGGAGAAAGGTGATGGGCATTCGGGCGGGGGGCTGAGGTTAGGAGAGGAGGCGCGCGATTATGCATCTGAGGTTGCCGGAGTCATCGGCATCCTCGGATGCATCGGATCCTCGGGTGCATGGAGGTGGCCGGGGGCGATGACGGGCTTCCGGTCGAACCGGATCCCGCATGGGCGCGAGCCCGTGACGTGGGCTCCCTTGCGCAGGATGCAGCAGGGGACGCAGGTCAGGGGCTCGACTGGCTTGTGGGCCTGGCCGCAACGGTGACCGAGGGCTGACTTGGGCTTGGTGCAGACATCCACGCGGTGGCCAGGGGCCCAGCAGTTCGTGCAGGCCTCGGCTCTCCGATGGAACGGGTGACAGCGGTAGACCCCGCAGTTGAAGACGATGGTGGAGGGGGAGGATAGAAGCGTCGACGAAGGTGATGAGGATGGGTATGGAGCGCCCCATCTGGCGTGCGTCAGCGATGGCGTAAGCGGTGCTCACATTCATTGATTGGAGATCTTGGATGATCTCGTCCTGGGTTTGGGACTCCACTGCGCTGTATATGATGCCGCGGAGGGCGTTGTCGGGTGCGGAAATGTAGGCACGCAGGGGGTAAGAGAATGCACCCAGGCGGTGGACCGAGACCCGGGGGTAGAGGCGAGCGCGCGGCTCTGATGAGGCACTAAGAGTAACGGACTTGTACGGATTTATCGGTACACGGTCGGCGGTGCGGGCGCTGGCGTAGTCGATGGTCGCATGAGTGCAAAGGATTTGGAGCAGGGCTCCATTAGTGGTAGTGCGGAGGTCAAGCCCTCCTCCCGGTCTGAAGACAATCTTCCAGTCCTCCGCTGGGAGGCGAGGAAGGGGAGCGTGACGATGGAGAGTTGTAGTGCAGGAGGTCTTGGATGGTGACGAGGCAGGCGGTGCGAGACGATGGGCTGGTTGGCCGCGGCTGCACGGTGTGTTTTCACTGCACGGATCCAGCGTGAGTCAGCTGCAAGCTCGGCAGGGCTGATGGAGACGTCTGCGACTTGATAATTCATGTCGGCGGCTTCGGGGGTGTGACTGAATATCGGCGCAGGCGGCGAAACCGGGCGGCGTCGACACCAGGCGTTGCTCGGAGTGCAGCTCCCGCGTAGGCAGAGTCCGATTCAAATAGGCGGTCGGTGGGAAACGGCGAAAAGGCCGCTTCCCATATCCAGCCGTGCGCTCGTCTTTTACGCGTGGCTGTTATCACATCAACAGATCCGAATTGGTGCTCGGAATCGGAAGTCATTGATGTGGTCTTGCTTTCTGTTTAGTTTTTTATGTGAATTCTGTTTTCGTTCAGTGCACTGTACTCTAAAGAATTTACACCCTTTGGGGCTTATCTTGTCCCCAGACAATAATCGTAATCTGCCTTACTTGCCTTTCCTCTCTTGAAAACTCGGCACTCGCTACTTTCCTGTGGAGAATGCTGTGTCAAGCTGAGAACGGACAAGCCGTTCGCGACTAGGAAGTACCGGGTTCGCAGCATTAAAGAAATGAAATATGGGCAAGACAGATGACGATTATTGTTTGAGGAAAAAATACAATCCAAAGGTTGTAAAAGTTTGTTATTGTGTGTGTGCTGCATCAGGTGAATTTCGAATTGTGAAGGTCCGTACGCCACATGTTCTAAAAGCAGTGAACTAAAGGTGATGTCCGGAATCGCTGTGGGCGAACATTGAAGAGCACAATGAGAGAGTTAGCAGCGTTCCATTCATTTCTACGCTAGATCAAGTCACAGTTAACTGGCAAGTTCCCCGCATAGATGTAGGTTAGCAGATACATTGCATTCATTTTTCCATTGGGTACTTTTTGCACCGAAGTATTGAGCTTCGGCGTTAAAAACGCGCCGCATAATTTTTCGAGCTTTGTGGACAGAGTGTTGTTGAAGAGTTCCGTCTACTTTATCTTGACGACGTCCTCCACTGAGAACATGCAGCATCTGAGGGCAGTACAGATGCGCCTACTCGAAGAAGGCTCCGGTCAAGGCTCCGAAATATCAGCTCGCGCAGCCAGAAAGAGTCTACCTGGGACATGTTATCGGACGGGGCTACGACTAAAGGTTGGCCGCAATACAGGATTTTTGCAGCTGCACCCAATGAGTGACATTCGGTCGTTCCTAGGTGTCACAGACTACATTGCAAGGTACTGGGAATTGGGAAGTCTTCTAGCCAATGCGCTCAGAAAAACAAAGCCTCATGGGGTTATTCCAGGCAAGAAAGAAAGAAAGAAAGAAAGGGAATTCAGCGCTCGAAACAGGACATTAACAAGCCAACCAGCGCTGAGGTCGCCGGACTACACTAAGGTGTTCGTAATTCAGTACGATGCTAGTAAGCGAGACATGGTCATTGTATTATGCCAAAAGGCGGATAGAGAGGAGGAACACCCTCTTCTCTATGCGAGTCGTAAGTTGACCAGTCGCGAAGAGGCGCACATCGCTACCAAAGAGTGCGCATGTGTTGCACGGGCTGTTCAGAAACGGTCTTGTAGGCTCGAAGTTTGCGATTGAGCTGGATCACTGCCCTCTTAAATGGTAACAAACATCGTCCTCCAAAGCAAGCCTTGCTTTGCAGCAATATTCTTTCGAGGTACGTTACGAAAGATAAGTCCTAAAGCAACACCGATGGCTGAAGTCGAAGCCTATAACGCAGGAACGAGACACGACGATATCAACTCTGCGCGTTTATCTTCCTCCCTTTCCTTCAACGATATTTTAGTGTACTTTTCATAGATTAGCTGGCGTTTAAATGGAGAAATAAGCCTGGTAAAGCTTTGTGGGAATATGGATCGTGCTTGCTGGCTGAGTGGTTGCGCTATCGGTGTGCTTCCGACAGACCTCTTCCGTGAACCCTACACTGGTTCTCGACCTCGCAAGGCATTCAGGAGTGTTCTCAACATGGAACGCAGCACCTTTCGAAAGGTACTGGATAACCGCATACCACACGCAAGTTGTGGGACAACCTCCTGCGGCTGCGCTCACAAGTGCGATTGCCCTGGGCAGCGGATGCCGTCCCCTACCCATCAGGATCGCCCTCCCCAGGCGGGGCAGTCTGTTACGACTGGCCTGTGCGGTAAACGATTTTTGTTGGGCCGCCAACGCAACGGTGAGAACCCGGACGTTTTAATTACGCCAGACCGGCCGCGTCCATTAAAACGCCGTCCATATGAATGCATCCATTATACGGCCTGCTGATCTGCTTCCTTGGTAGTACCTCTGCACGCCGTGACGGCAAAAAGAAGTTAGCCTTAGTGCGCGTATCATCGAGAAAGAAATTTCAACAAGAGCGGACACTCCCATAGAGCCCAGCGGCCGAATTGACTGTAGCACACCAAGCGGATGTTGTTGACTCCTTCCGGTTTCGGTTTTGGGCGCGCGCGTTTTGAACACCAGTTGGTACACGCCGCGCCGGCTCCACTGCTCGGTGCGGCATTCTTTTGTTTTTCGCTTCTGCTGAACCTCGCGTGGCCTTGGCGTGGAATAGTTTCATCATTAAGTAGAAATGATTGCGATTGACCTTTACAAGACTGCACTGAATCTGTCAGGTGCAATTTCATAAAGAAAACGAAAGACGTCTTCTGAAATGATGAAATGTTTATTTTGCTCCATATAAATGCTCGTTCCGGGCTTCTTCTGCATTCATACAAATTTGTGGCACCAGGTAAGCAGCAGTCGTTGCCGTACGCAGCTCCACCGGATGCCATCAGCTGAAAGAAAGTAAATTACAAGCATGTATAATTTTGGTATATTGGCCTAACAGGAGTATTTCGTGTAGAGGCGAAGCGTGCGTAAGTGGTGAATGAACGGCATTACAGATAAATTCACTTTTACGTACATTTCGCAGCAAAGACTCCTCCAAAACAATGCCATAAAATCTGAACATCCAATTTTCAAGCACCCCTCCTTTCTCGGGCATTATTTCCTGCACTTTAGGTGCACAAATACACGGGTGACTGCGCGTTTCCTAAACAACTTGGCCTCAATTGACACTATTGTACGTCAAGTACACAGACAGGCTCAGCCAGACCATGTTACACGCTCACAGAATGCCTTCTAATCGCACTTAAGTCAGACTCGTGGGTGCCAAGCCTGTTTTCAGCCGCTGAGACTACGTATATGTCATGTTCTTGAGCTCCTCCGTGTAATCTTTTACGCGTCCTGCCGGCGCATGCAACACTCCCGTGTTATCACTCTCGGCAATCGCTCGTCGCGTTTTCCAGAAGCGTGAGTACAGAAATAAGATATATGTTGTTGCAGGGCTATAAAATGCGTCACAAACTTGTCCCACTAAAATTCAGTACACGCAAAACTAACTCACTATGGCCGGCTTGCTTTTTTGCTAACACCTTCACAACCCCAGGCGCGGCGAGCAAGCCTCAAGATATCCCAAAAAGTTACCAAATAAATTACAATACTCTTTCGGGTCAGAGAATGCGTCACGAACTTCTACCAGTAAGATTCAGTACACGCGAAACTAAATGTGGCACACGGCCGAGCCGGTTTTTGCTTACTGCGTCAATAAGCCGGGCGCGGCAAGCGTGCCCAAAAACTACCGAAATAAGTTACAGTAATGTTGGGGCTCATACAAAGCGTCGCAAACATCTCCCAGGACGAGGCATTAACTCAAATTAACTGCGCCAGGATGGTGGAGCTGTTTTTCGCCAACTGCGCCACTCGAACTAAGCATAAATGTCATTAAAATGCGCCGCACACTTTCAAACACAATTTCTCACCTTGCCGTAGTCCAGTAGTGCATTGGTGCCGTGTCGAAATGCAGATGATACGCAAGAAAAGCATAGAGAAGGCCGGGAGCCCCAAAACATGGGCTATATCCAAAACAGACGGGTCGCCGAGCACGCGAGCTTCGCACGTACGACCGGCCTCGCTCACTCCTGCGGCTTGTCTGGCGCATGACGTATGCACGCGCGTCTGGCGTGCCGCTAGCTTGTTGCTAGGCAACGCAACAAAAAGTTGCAAGGTATAAGTTCATTTACACGCAAAACATTTTCACTTTTAGTGGGAAGGAATGAAAAAAAAATAAAACGTTGTTAGGAAGTTTATTTCACATTCTTTTTTTTCTGATGCTCGCGTCAACTAACCGATGTTGTTGAAACTAGGCGTGACGTGTTTCCTGTTGCCAGTTTTTGAAGAGTGTCCCCTCTTGTTGAATTTCTTTCTCTATGCGCGTGTTCTCGTCTCCTTACCAACGGCTCGCACGACGCCCTCATTTCCGCCTAGGCTCCAGAGTTTGCGAGCGTTCAGTGTGCGAGACGGCTAAGCTTCGCGTGTGCATTCCTTCCCTCTCCTCCTCCGCAAGGAAGACGCCAGCGATGCCTGTGTGTGCGTTCGTGCACCTCAGTGCGTTTTCTGGTTAGCTTCCGAAGCGTTTTCTTCATCGTACAACGTCGGCCGACTTTCATGCTTTGCTAGCCACTTCGGGCGTCGGCTCAGTGATTTGGCAGTCGCAGACTAGCTGTGCTAGGCACCATGTTTTGGCATCGAACTAGCTTCGCACTTTCGATGACTCCGGCAAATGCTGAAAATGCGTCGGAAGCTAGTTTCTTGTGGTTTCGGCATAAGATATTGATATAATGCTCAGGAATCCTACGCGAACTAAAATACTGTACATCCAGAATGGATATCAGCCTGGAGTGTACAAAACCACGCGTCGTGCATTGTGTTATGTCTTATCAGTTAAAACTTTTTTCCATTTTTTTCTCCTTGCCGATGGCACACTATAGACTTCCTTTCGAATTCGCATGATGCGCTGGCGCCAGGTAACGCGAATATTATACAGCGTGTTTTAATATTGTTTTTGCCAGTGACTGAAGTATAGGACAATCATTTTTGAAGCATTTAGAACTCATATATATGGTAATCAGGCGTCTCAGATTTGTATGGGCGCGACTATCTTAGCCAGAGCCGGTGAAGGAGAAGACGGCTGACGTGTAGCGCGACAAAAAATACACTAGCGCTCTCGACCTGAGCGGCCGCGTTATCTTCGGCTGCCGAGATATCGTGGCACCATGGCTGGCCGGTCTAAATAAAACGCGGCAACAGCGCACCGTCTCCCACAAATTTGTGACACCGGGCGATCGAGGCTGGCCGTGCGAGTCTCCACGCAGCGAATCTGCGAATTCGAGAGTGACGTGGTCTCAAGCAGTACGGCAGACGTCCCACGGTTGTAGGGTGCACAGATATTTAGTTCATCCAGCTGGATATCCACTTCCTTATCAGAAGCTGCCAGGCTCCGGCGGCGTTCCAGGCTCCAGCTCCCAACCTGGCCCCGACTTCTGCAAGGGTTTGCGGGCCGATGTCCTTGCTTACGACGCCACCACAAATGCTCAGTCACAACTGCTCTCGCCAATTGAACCAAGCATTGCGTCATTCCGCGTCTTTTGGCCCCACGTCGCCTGCATCCACCGGTGTCGATCGTGAGCACGCGCCGGCCCCAGCGCCAAATTTCTGTGGGGTTCGTGAACCTCCTCTTCAGCTCAAAGGCAGCTGCGCGATAACTCTTTCCAATGAATCCACTGGAAGGAACGTAAGAATTTTCGGCTATTCTACGGCCTGCCACTCTGCTTTATTGGGCGTTCTCGCAAGCTGTCCGTATTGCGTTTGGGGGCTCTCGCAGCCACACCGACTCCAAAAGCAAAAACTTCGCAATGCCTTCAGCAAACACTACAACCCTGATGGTACTGGCATTCGAGATTTCGCAGCAAGCAGAAGCAGGCAAGCCTTCCGATATTCTCTGCTTACACCTTCCGCGGATGCATGGCCTACCAATGTTTTACAGGAGCAGCTATGCCATCTAGTTTCTTCAGCTGGAGAATGACTTGTACGTGAACAACGTGAGTAAACAACACTTGCGCAATCTCCCCGTTAGGGGTGAGCAACCAGAAGGTCTTCTTTCGGAGCTCCGCCTTCTGCTATGCGCGGACATCTAAGGGAACTTACCAAGGTTGAAGACTGGAAGTGTTGGAATAGCATATTAGAGGCTAGATTGCGCAACATTTGGACAACGCACACATAAGAGAAACACACACCACAGAACGCTCTGTGGTACGTGTTTCTCTTCTGTGTGTGTCGTCCAAATGTTGCGCAATCGAGCCTCTAATCATCTAAGGGAACATGTCGCAGGTTGTAGCCCCTGTGGCGAAAGCCCTGCAAAATTACACATGGAGGTAGCAGTGGCCGGACCGACCACGCCATCCACACCAAGGTCTTGTAGTCACAATACACCACCCTGCACAACCGTACACGCACCTGAACTGGTGACGCTGCATGATTTAGCAGGGGCAACTAGGGACAGCGACACTCAGTTTTTCGCTACTGCCACCGCTGCCCACCGCTCGACGGCACCGTCGTCAGCGTTGTTCCCGTCAACGTCCTGAACTGCCCACACACGCCAAGAACCGACAAATACGCCTCAGTTCTGCGCGTTTTGCGCGTCCAGTTCCTGTGTCCTGTCCACTACTGTTTCTAATTGAGGCATCCCGACTCCTCATGGTACTGGACAGGTCAGTATAGAATTCTTCCGCTGCTTTTACTATATCTTTTATATTGATGTTGATTTTGACGTAGATAATTAAAAAAAATTTTTTTGTTGTCATGTCACGCCTGGACAATGAACAAAGGAAAGATAGGAGCAGCCCACATAAAAAATTATTGAACTATAGAGACTATAAATACGGAAAGATTACCCGGCCCTCATACGTTGAGTTAATCTTTTTACGAAGGTTCTGAGAAAAAATATCCGCGTTCTTGCCGCCGTTGTTAATGAAGCGTATGAAAGTAATGAGCTGCCGCAGTCATATCACGTAACTCATACCGTACTCACCGGAAAATAGAAGAAACGCAAGAACTAAGACATGCCCAGGTCATACGGACCCATCTCATTGACAAACACTCACTATAGGATCTTCATGAAAATCTTAGCAACCACGCTGCAGACTGTTGTGCCAGATATTGTTGGTGACAATCAAACTAATGCTATGGAGCGCCTTTAAATACTAAATAATATCCCTAACGCTAGATGCGTTCTGGATTAGTGTGTCGCTATGCAGGTTTGTATCGTGGTTCGCCGCAGAGACAAAACACGACAGAACGTTCAACTGCGTTCTGCATATTACTTCTTTTAGCTATATAGGGATAGATCTATGTCACAACTACTCTCTCAGAAGGTGTAGCCATGATGTAACAGAATTGCTCCCCACAGTTAATTATGCTAAAGATGGTAGAAATGACAATCCGTGTGTAACGTTCGACGCATCATGATTGCCCTGTCAGCTCTCTCCTGTGTGCAACTGAAACGTTCCGTTTCTCCATGTTGAAGCAATGGTGACATTCAAGGTTTGAGCCTGCATACATCAGAACTCTTGGCGTATGGGGATCAGGTCACTCTTTTGTGTGGCAACAAAGAAAGCATCATTGAGGGAGTTAGAGTGTTTAAACAATTTAGTGATTTTTCTGCAACTCCTGGAGGTTGGGAAAAGTGGCTGCGGTTCTTGCATGAAGAAATAAGACCTGCATTATGAACCAGATCGTTAAATTTGGGTATGCAACGCAGCTGTTATGCCATTCTCCGATAAACTATAAGAAATTTCACCGCATATTTGTCGTTCTTGTGTGGGCTTCGAACGGAGTGAGGTGTAGTTGTTCAGAGGCGTCAAAGATGAGGAAGTAGGTCTGGGACACCTCTTGGTACGTCAGCTTTTAAACCAATTTATTAATGAAATAGCGTTACGGGCCCATGTCGCAGAAAATCCGGTGACGGCGTCCGGCCCACTGCGTCGGACGTTGCAACGGCAAAAAGGATTTCCAATGGAATTTATTCGTTACAACCGAAATTTTATGGGCACTCGGGGCACATTTACGCCTTCGGGGTTGGCGTGGGCGTCACCGTCCCCGTGATGGACCGTATCAAGTCGAAGGGCGATAAAATGTCGCCGCGCACCGTATCCTATACGTGCCAATGCAGGCGTGCGAGGGTGAGCCGGCTATCGCGGCTAAGTCTCGCGCACGCTACGGCGGAAAGCGGGCAGAGAGCGCGCCGCCTACCGTGGCGCGCAAGGCTTCGGGGAGAGTGTAGGGGGAGGGGGGTTCTACTTTTGGTGGCCCGGGCGATCACGCGTGCCCTTCCAGGCCGCTCGTTGAAAGTCATCTGCGATGGGTACAGCGTCCGCGCTGCGCTGTATTCTTGCGGCGTACTCGCTTCGAGCGGCTGCACGAAGGTCAATTCGCTCGCTGCTGCTGCCGCGCTCTTTCACTGCAGCGTTTTGATAATGAGTTTCGGCGGTTAGCACGTGAGATGTGTTAATGTCGTCTTGTGCGCGCATGACATCAGATTCTTTTTTTTTCGTTAGTATGCGCAAGTTTACAAGTTTACACGGCTGATAAAACTACTATCCTGACTTCGTATAGCTATCGACTAATTTGTTATCGCAATCAATGTGTTGCTTTTCAGGCGGAACTGCGACTGTTTTCAGGGTATCGGGGGCCCTTTCATGGCACTGTGTGCCAAATCAGAATGAGTAGAAGGCTATCTGATTTTACTGTTGCCGCAAAGAGCATCCCAGCTACCTTTACGGGCTTTTTTAATGAGGTGGTCTCCACTGTGCGCTCCATCAGCGTACGTTTTGTTGCAATAGCAATTATATGAACACTCCAAGTGCACTTGTGCCCTCACCGTTGTCATCACTGGGGCCGTCATCATGATATTGCTTATAAAATCAAAACACTATAACATTGTCATGGCGCGCCGTACGTGCGAGTGAAAGCTTGCGAAGGTCGGGCCAGGGGGGGGGTGGACACTCCGCATGGCTCCCATTGGCAGTTTTCGAGCAGACGCTCTTTCAACGCTAGCGCCAAGGTCCCCTTTAGTTACGGCCCTAACCAATGGGCGGCGCAGAAGCAAAATGGCGGCGCACATGATTGTTTACGTTGTCGTGGCAACAGCAACAGCAGCCGCGCGGCACCTCCTTTCCCAAACGTTTTTCTTTCCTTTTTGTTTTTATTATGCCGACCCGCTCCACTCTCATTCCCTTTTTCCACATGTCGCGCGCGCCACTCACTTTTTTTAATGTTTTTACCTGTAAGCGGCGCGTTTTTTTTTTTTGATAGCGCGCTTGTTCGGTGCGTCACGCGCCAGCTCGCACGCAATGCGCGCTCTACGCCGCGCATTGGCATTGCTTGCGAGCGGGCGCGTGGTGCGCCGTGGGCTATGCGTTGGCACGCACGCAGTCTTGCCCATACTTATATTATACCAGTATGTGCCGGGACATGAAAAAAGTTCCACTTCCAACACAACAGATGTTTAGTCTCTCTTTATGGACTTCGTTTCCGAAAACAGATTTTTCTTACAACGTGGTGTGATACACGCTCAAAAAATGAACAAAAGTGAAAGGTGCATGACATATACAAGAGTACTAAAGACAAAAGTTGACAGATGGTGAAATAACAAAAGAAAGCGCTAGAGAACGCGAAGGCCGTTTCATGTACACACATAAAAAACAAGATTATTATATAACGTCCTCAAGGCCTATATGTAGACGAGCTCCTGATACGTAGACTAAGATATTGGAAATTGGACGACGTGTATGACAGTCATGACAACTACAAAAAGGGAAAACTCACTCGTAATTGCAAAAACAATGACACGCAAAATACCAGAAAGATAGAATAAAGTGCTAACATTGTTTGATTGAGAGCCATACCAAAAGAAAGCTTACTTATAAATCTGCACGAAAGTATATGAAATGCGTGACATGTTCATTACTGCTTAAAAATTGAAAAACACATGCAGAAAAAACTAACATTGTACTAAAAACTGAAACACGCATTATTACATTATTTTGCACTTGGCCACAACTTGAGTAACGGTGGCAAGGGGAACAGAAGGTAGTCGGCTTTTGCAGCAACGCATAGAAAACATTCGCAGAAAGTCTTATTCCTCAATCAAAGACCAGGTAAAACAAGCCAACACGACTTTTCTTTCTACCCGAATGCAATGCTTAGCAATAAAATTACGTCACTTAAGGCACTAAGTCGTACCTACTGGGCTGTCCTTTGTATAATAAACACGAACTGCAAAAATCTGCATGTAGGACACTTGCAATGCTCATGCTTTCCAGAAGAAAAAAAAGCTTATCATGCCTACACATGAAGGTTGTTTGCGCGGTTTTCCCATCAGGGGTTACTGAGATAGTACACCAACACTAACAGTAATTTTTCAGCTGTTAGTAGGTTTGCAGAACGTGATACACAGAAAAAGCACTGAGCTAGGGCGGTATGGAAAGCTGAGAAAGTTACTGAAGTTGCAGAATGAGACTTGGCACAGAAAAACACAAGTCGCAGACCAGGTGACAATAAGGAGGAACATCTATTTTCAGCTTTCTCTACCGGGAAGAGGCAAGTGTAGCACAATCAAGGCGCAACGACGTCCGGAGCCTCATGGAGCACACAAATGGACAGGGCTATGTTCGTGTACACGCGCCTTCCGATGTCCTTGGGTTTCAGCGCTCAGCTGTTGTCTTTAGGCACCCGGAACAACCTTACAGGACTTGTTTTTGAGGTATTTGTGCACCACTGCACGATGCACGAGCGGTACGAGTCGTGAAACGGGTGAAACATCGCGGAACACAACCGCACAGCTACCAAGGGCCACAGAACTGACGAAACTAGCCACGTCGGTCAACGCACAGCAGCGCACGCATCTCGATGGCGGTAGATAGCAAAAATATAGCGTCACGTAGCGCACTAAGAAGCAGCCGGGCCGGCGGGGACGGCACGTAGGCGCGGGCGCGTAGACAGTCGAAGGTGAGGGAGTTGCGAGGGCCTTACGAGAGATGGCGTGGGGAGAGGAGTTTAGCGGGGGGAAGGGTTTGGCCACCTGGATCGGCGCGCGTGCGCGCGGTGATCTACGAGGCAATGCAAGGGAAACGGATTTTGCGTTCGCCCATTGTAGAGACTGTGCCTATTTCCTGTGCCACCGTCACCGGGGAGTGTCCACCCCTCCCCCCCCCCCCCTGGTCGGACGACGATCGAAGTTCAATCCCGAGCGTGAGAAGGCGCAAGGCGGGCGAAAGCGCAGCGTATTCTTTTGCGCGAAGCACGCGGGGGGGGGGGGGGGGGGGGGGTTAGCGAGGCACTCCAGCAGCTGCGGATTACGGCGCGGCCGCGCGGGTGGCGTATCTTGAAAGTGATCTACGATGCCGACACAGACCATGCACCGAGGGCCGGTAGCTTCGTATGCGCTGTGCTTTCATTGTTTAGTTCGCTTGAGGCGAACGACAACAAGGTCAGTGCGCTCGCTGCTGCTTCCGCGCTTCCTAACTCTAGTGTTTTGACAGCGAGCTTTTTCCGGTCATAGAGCGTGATGTGTTCATGTATACCTTTGCAAGCGTGATTTCGTGCTTGGTAATGTAGTTAATAAGCGACTGTTTACAACTCATACGGCCGATAATAGCACTGTCGTTCGTATAGCTGTCGCCCAATTTTGTACCGCAATCGATGCTTCGCCTTTTAGGCGAAAGTGCGACTTTTTTTCAGTAGAATATATTAGAGAGTTTTAGCCCAGCGGGTTTACGGCCAGCGGAGCGGAGCGGGCGAGCGGAGACGCGACTGCGCATGCGCACCACGCTGAGGCGGCCAGCGGTTTTACGGAGCAGCGTTTACGCCCGCTGGAAAGCACTCCCCAGCGGAGGGTATACGCAGCGCGCGAGCGTGCGTAAGGGCGCGCGGGCGTGTATGGGAAATGCAAGACGGCAGCCGCGAACATGAACGCCGGCAGTTCTGCATCGAAGACGGCGACTGCCGCGCTGACCCGTACATTAGTACTCAGTACATTATTAACAAATAATGCACTGAGAACATGTAATATATCTTTATTCAACATTTCTTGCATAATAAAAGCAAGCGTAACCCAATTTCATTTCTCAGTAACTCCTATTCGAACCACTAGGTGGGGCAGCAGAGCGCCCCGCTCTTTACCCCGTTCGAGCGGGTGATCCGCTGGGCTAAAACTCTTTTTTCGCGAGCCGCTCCGCTGGCGTAACGGTAGAGACCGCTCCGCTCCGCTGGCCGTAAACCCGCTGGGCTAAAACTCTCTATTGTTACGTCCAAGCGCGTCAAAGGGGCGCGGGGATCAAGAAGAGGGAAGAAGAGAAGAACGAAGACTGTGCAGCGGCCATTCCTGTTGTTCGTAGCCTGCCGTTCCTGCTCTCGCACGCCTAAATAAACCCCTTTTCCCCGTGCTTGTAACAAATTGATGGACGGTGCGGGGTACACCTCGTAACCACGGAGCCTACGCTGCTACAACTTCGCCGAAGCCGTCGACTTGCCGGACTTCCGCCACCATCACCTGACATGACTGAATACGCCTGCCAGACTCCCGAAGGATCTGACGCGGCTTCTAGGCCAGCACCTGCTGTTCCGTGGCAATACTACCGCGTGCCACTCACTTTCGGAGGAAAAGCCGGAGAAGATGTCGACGAGTGGCTCACGAACTACCGAAGGGTGAGCCGGTCTAACGGTTGGAACTCGACCGCACAGTTGTCCAATGTTGTATTTTCCCTTACCGACACTGCGCTCGTCTGGTACGAGAATCACGAAGACACGCTCACTTCGTGGGAGCTTTTCGTCGAGGAGCTCAGAGCGTGTTTTGGAGATTCTAGCGCAAAAAAGAAACGCGCTGAACAGACGCTTTCGCAACGAGCTCAGATTCCCGGCGAGACCTGTACGACTTATATAGAAGAAGAGCTGAAACTGTGTAAAATAGTCAACTCTCAAATGTCTGAAGATGACAAAGTTGGACATTTGTTGAAAGGAATAGCCGAAGACGTGTACAATTTTTTGATCGGCAAGGAAAGCTTGGATTCCGTGTCTGACATCATTCGCCACTGCCGAACCTTTGAGACGCTGAAGATGCGACGGATAATACCGAAGTTTGGTCGCCTGGCTAATGTCACGACGGTGGCAAGTGTAGACCCAAGCTCGTGTGTTGACCTTCCATCCACTATACGGCAGATTGTTCGCGAAGAGTTGCTCCATCAGGAAGAGATGTACCGTTGCACACCCGGCATCACTGGCGCGTATTCACCACACGAGATGAGAAATACGGCCGTTTCGACATCATGGCAACCCACGGTGAACTCAGCGACCATCGAGTATAGGTCTACCCCACAAACGAGAGGGGCCATAAGCTATCAAGGTCATGACTACGACCAACGCCCACGCCGCACGCACGCCTCCCAGCGGCCGATGCCTAGCCATGATGAATGTCACCCACCTACTGTCTATGCAGTCGACAGCAACATGCGCGACTACATGGAAGAACATCGCAATTTGAGGCATCTGCCGGTATGTTTCCAATGCGGTGTCGCGGGCCACATAGCGAGGTTTTGCAATCGTCGCCCAACAACGTGGAATGTTCGATCCGGATCTTCAACAAGGCCCACACCTCCTACGAGGACAACTCAACAGCCGTACACCACCTCTTGGTCAGCTGGCGTCCCTTCTGGCAACGATTACTGGCAGAGAAGCTTCCGGAGCCGCTCGCCGGCATCCGACAGGAGTTTGACGCCACCGCCGACTTCTCGTACACCGCGTTTACGTCAATCTCCATCGCCAGTGCGCCGCTCCGCCTCGCCTTCACAACCGGAAAACTAGCTAGCGCGGCCGATGGGGGTGAGGTCGCTCGACACGTGCTATCGACAGAAATGCCCCCTGCAGTTGCTATGATTAAGGACAAAGTGCACGTACTTGTTGATGGTGTTGCTACAATGGCTTTAGTGGATACCGGAGCAACTGTATCCGTAATGAGTCTCGGTTTTAAAGGTCGGTTGGGGCGTAAAGTTGTATTTCGGTGGGACCAGGCTGCAACGTTTTGTGGAGTGAGCGGCGAGTCGTTGCACCCTGTTTGTGTGTGCACTGCTGACGTATCCTTGGCTGGTGGAGTTTTCGCGACGGAGTTTGTAGTTATTCCCCAATCAACGCACGAAGTTATTTTGGGCATCGACTTTTTGCGACAGTGTGGTGCGACCGTCGATTGTCGCACGGGGGAAGTTTGCGTCGATGGCCATGTTTCGTCCGGGCTCTTAGAGGAGACTTGCAGTCAAGGTGAACTTTGTGTATCTGCAGATACTGTTGTGCCTGCGTCCACCTCTGTGTGCGTGCCGGTTGTGTGCCGCGGTGAAGTTCCAGACAGTTTCGATGCCTCCGTAGAGCCAATGCATCTAAATTGTATGAAGAAGAACATTTTTGTCCCTCATTGTGTGGTATCCATCGGCAAGGGGCGTGCTGGCTTGTGGACGGCCAACTGCTCGGCAGAACCCATCCTGCTTCCAGACGGCTTGAAACTCGCCTACTTTACAGAATACTCGTCCTCGTCCGTAGCCGTACTAACAGATCCGCCATGTGAACCTGCTGACCTTCGCCAAGTCTCAGACAAAAAGCTTCTGTCTATGATAAACAAGTCACTCAGCACAAGGGAGTGCCATACCTTGGTGGATACGCTTTCTAAGCATCTGTCAGTGTTTGACTTTGCGCAGCTGGACAAAGCGTTCTCGTTTCCCGAGTCACGAACACGCCACACTATAGATACGGGATCTGCGCGCCCGATCAGGCAAAAGCCTTATCGCGTGTCGCCTAACGAGCGGAAGATAATCGGGGAACAAGTGAGTGACATCATGAAAACTGGAATAATACAAGAGTCCTCGAGTCCTTGGGCAGCTCCGGTCATACTTCTATGAAAGAAAGACGGTAACTGGAGATTTTGCGTAGATTATCGAAGATTAAACGCCGTGACTAAGAAGGATGTCTACCCCCTGCCCCGGATTAATGATGCAATTGATTGCCTGCATTCGGCCTCTTATTTTTCTTCAGTGGACCTGCGCTCAGGATATTGGCAAATCCCTATACACCCGGCAGACAAGGAGAAAACAGCCTTCATAACCCCGGATGGATTATTCGAATTCAATGTGATGCCATTTGGGTTGTGCAACGCTCCAGCAACCTTTGAAAGGTTCATGGACACCATTCTGCGTGGGTTAAAGTGGAACATCTGTATGTGCTATCTTGACGACGTTGTTATATTCGGGCGCACATTCAATGAGCACAATACGCGCCTGGATATTGTCCTCGACTGCATCAAAAACGCTGGCCTGGTTCTGAACTCCAAGAAATGTAACTTTGGTGACCGTCAAACCCTTGTGCTGGGTCACCTAGTTGACAAAGACGGTATCCGGCCTGATCCCCTCAAGACGGCAGCTGTCGAGGCATTCAGTGCACCGCAGTCAGTGAAGCAACTTCGTAGTTTTCTGGGTCTTTGCTCTTACTTTCGCCGATTTATTCCTGGTTTTGCTGATGTCGCTTATCCTCTGACAAATCTGCTACATAAAGACGCACGGTTTGAGTGGACACCCGAGTGCGATTCTGCATTTCGTCAGCTGAAGTTCCTGTTAACCTCCCGACCTATCCTTCGCCACTTCAATCCTACTGCGCCGACAGAAATCCACACAGATGCTAGTGGCGTTGGTCTGGGTGCCGTATTGGTCCAACGCTATGACGACCGTCAGCAAGTGATTGCTTATGCAAGCCGCTCATTAAGCAAACCTGAACGGAATTACACGGTGACAGAGCAAGAATGCCTCGCTGTAATCTTTGCGGTTCAGCGATTTCGCTCGTACTTGTACGGACGCCCATTCCAAGTCGTCATAGACCACCATTCCCTGTGCTGGCTCGTGAACCTTCGCGACCCTTGTGGTGGCTTTGCACGCTGGGCTTTGAGGTTGCAGGAATATAACTTCACTGTTTCCTACAAGAGTGGCCGAAAACACGCTGACGCAGACTGTCTTTCCCGTATGCCGCTTGCCACGACGGACTGCGACGCAGACGATTTTGATCATCTCGTCGCTTCTGTGACACCCGCTTTTCCGGATATCGATGCGTTCAAAGCAGAACAACGGACAGACACTAAATTGGAGCCACTCTTTACTTCTGCCCATTCAAGTGCAACAAGCAGCTACTGTGTACGAGACGGGCTCCTGTACAAAAGGAACTACTCAAGCATGGGTGCACGCTTCCTTCTAGTGGTGCCGGAGCGTCTGCGGCCAGCAATCCTTCAGGCTATGCACGATGACCCTACCTGCGGTCACTTAGGCACTGTGCGCACACTTTATCGCATTCAAGAACGCTTCTACTGGCCCCGGATGCGACATTCGGTTGAGTTTTATGTCGCCAGCTGCATACAGTGCCAACGTCGGAAACGCCCAACCACTGCCCCATCTGGTCTCCTTCAACCTGTGCCGCCTTCCAGTTCACCCTTTCGGCAAGTTGGAATTGATCTGTTAGGCCCTTTCCCAAAGTCATCTAAAGGGAACCGCTGGATAATTGTGTGCGCCGACTATTTCACACGCTACTGCGAGACGGCGGCTATACCATCAGCAACTGCCACCGAAGTGTCGCTTTTCTTACTTTACGCTATTGTTCTACGACATGGACCGCCTGGTGTTATCATAAGTGACCGGGGACGTCAATTCACGGCGGATATCGTGGAAGAACTTGTGCGTTTATGTAACTCGCACCTCCGGCACTCGACGCCGTATCATCCGCAAACGAACGGCCTCACTGAGCGCACTAATCGAACAATCACCAATATGCTTTCCATGTATGTTGCGTCCAATCACAAGAATTGGGATGAAGTTCTACCATTTATTACTTACGCCTACAACACCGCCAAGCACGAGACAACCGGCTACAGCCCCTTCTTCCTTCTATATGCTCGGTCACCCCGGTATACTCTTGACACTGTCCTCCCTTTTTACCACCATGACAATCCTACGGTCGCCGATACGCTGTGCCTCGCTGAAGAGGCTCGGCGACTTGCGCGTCTTCGGACTTTGGCACCACAAGAAAACTCCAAAGCCCGCTACGACGCACGACATCGGCCTGTTACATATCACCCTGGTGATCTCGTTTGGCTTTGGACTCCCACAAGGAAGCGCGGTTTGTGTCAAAAGCTGCTGGCAAACTACGATGGACCGTATGTTGTCATCGACAAAGTCAGCGAAGTGAACTATACTCTCGCGCGCCTCACGAACACTGGTAGACGTTCTGCTAGGACACAAGTAGCACATGTCGCACGGTTAAAATCATACACGCCACGACAAGCTAGTTGACTCGCCCAGGGGGCTTTGTCTGCGAGGGGAGGTATGTTACGTCCAAGCGCGTCAAAGGGACGCGGGGATCAAGAAGAGGGAAGAAGAGAAGAACGAAGACTGTGCAGCGGCCATTCCTGTTGTTCGTAGCCTGCCGTTCCTGCTCTCGCACGCCTAAATAAACCCCTTTTCCCCGTGCTTGTAACAATATTAATACTGTCCAAAGTAATAAGCTCCATAGGGATTCGTGTGATGCTGAATTTCCTGTCCAACTCTGTACCCTCCTGTACTGTGGTAGCCAAGGCCAGAATATAGAGCGCTAAACGTATGCAAATTTCACCAGGTATAAAATTAC